>NW_022589711.1:49344473-49644898 GCF_004348235.1 Phoca vitulina
GGTCATGATCTCAGGGTTGTGAGATTAGGCCCCATGATGGGCTTAGCACTCAGCTTGGAGTTCTGGTTGGGGTTCTCTCTCCCTCTCCCTTTGCCCCCCTCCCACATGCGTGCACATGCTCTCTAAATAAATGAATAAAATCTTAAAAAAAAAAAAGTATCCTCAGAGGAAATCAGAAGCATTCTGGGAAGGAAGGTCTATGGGTATACAGGGTTCCAGAGGCTTTCGAGGAAGGGACTGGGAAGTCTGGGGAAAAGACATTTGTGAGATTTAAGGTTTGATTATTTATATCCTTTACCGACTAACTTTCACTGTGTGTTGAAAAGAGAGGTCTGTATTTCAGCAAACTGAGAAGGCTTCCTGAAAGAAGTGGCATTTGAGCTACATCTTTAAAATGAAATGGATGAAAAGGAAATGTTTCTTAGGCAGATAGAACCACACTTATAAAGGCCAAATTCTAAAGGGGAGAGCAGGCAGTTTGCAGTTAAGAGTCTGGTGACATGGGGCCTGTGTTTAGCTTGAGTCACCCAGCAAGTTATTTCTATACCGTGGGGCCTTGGTTTTCATTACTCTAAGTCAAGAATATTGTTTCTTCTAAGACTCACTATTCCCACCCTAACCCACTTGTAATATTTCTTAATTTAGGACATACCCCACAATTGACAACCCCAAATGCTTGCTTTACAACAGAGCAGAAAAAAAAATTGATAGTGTTATCACTAACTGGATGTACATAAATTTAGCTGTCCGCAGAAAATGTTCATTATTGACAATTAGCTTCGTTGAGTCATTTACATTGATGGTGCCATGCAGCTGAATTTTAATTTGAATCCCAAAGTGTCAAGTTAGGCCTCTTCAAAAGGTTACATTGTGTTGAAGCATTGAAACAATAAGTTATTGTATATACAGATTAGTTGTCATGCATCAGGAATACAATTAAATGCAGAAATGGCCAACTCTCTTTCTAAATTTGACACAGAAGTTATAAATCCAGAAGAGGTTGGCTTGACCAACTGAAGTGTCTGGGGATACTGAAGGCTTAACTGTCAATAGTTTCCAGTTATCAAAAGAAGCTGTGTAGATTCCAGGGATATGCAATTCAATTTAAAAAAGAAACCAAGTTACCATATGAGTTCACTCATATGTGGAATTTAAGAAACAAAACAAATAAGCAAAGGGAAAAAATGAGAGAGAGAGGGAGAGATCAAGAAACAGCTTCATAATTATAGAGAACAAACTGATCATGGGGGGGGGGGGAATGGGTGAAATAGGTGATGTGGATTAAGGAGTGCACTTGTCCTGACGAGCACTGGGTGATGTATGGAAGAGCTGAATCACTATATTGTACACATGAAACCAATATAACACCTGTATGTTAACTAGAATTAAAATAAAAACTTAAAAAAATAAAAAGAAACCAAGTTTATAACCAAAGAAGAAACATAATGTTTGTATATTCTTTGAAATGTCTCAAAATTATACTGTTAATTTCTAAAAGGTGCTAAAGAGATCAAGATACAACCACTGGTTATGTAAAACATCCTACCATCATGCTACACTTAGCCAGATGGTCAAAATGGTTATATAAGACTTTAGGCAGTGGAAGTGAGAAGGCTTACATTTAAACTTTTATTATAGCACTTAAGAATAAAGTGGTACAATTATGATAATAGCCAGCATTTACTGAATGGTTACTATGTGGCACTGTCTTGTGTCTCTAGAGTTCTTATTTCAGCTTCAAGGCAACTCTATCAGATCGGTGGTGTTACCTTCATTTTGCAGTAAGAAAAGATAGGAAAATCCAGAAAGTTTGCCTTCAGGCTCTCACTCAGAGCCACTACACTGTTACAGTATGCATTTTGTTGCATTCTATGGATACTCTTATGCCTTTTCGGTTGGGTTACATTTCAATATAATGTATCCTAATTTTTTTTTTTTTTTTTTTACAATCAATGGCATATTAAAATCATAAGTATGGTAAATGCTTTGTTGGATCAGGTGATGCATATCTTGCAGGGAGGGCTCTTAGAACAACTTTCAGTGGGCTGGTGTTGCAAATGAGGAGGTGAGCCTGATTTTCAGAACCCTACGGTCTTTGAACTGGTGAAAGCTATTGAGAGGAAAGTAACAGTAAGGAGGAATGTCTTCTGCGGGTTTGAAAGCGTTTCCTCCACACCAAACGCCTTACTTCGCCTACCTGTCGGAATCCTGATCTTTCCAGGCTCGCTCCAAATACCAGCTCCTTCAGGAAGTAGTCTCTTAGTTAAATGGAAGATACACGCGGGAGAGATTTCCAAGTTATTAAGAGATGAAGTCAGTAAAGTGAAAGACGGATTGAATCATTAAAGCCACCCTTACTCCTCTCCCGACCTCAGTTTCTCTAAACGGAAAGGAATTGGTGGCTTAGCCTATCTCTTCCTTTGATAGTTTCTACTCCCAACCTCTTCAGATTTCTGCCAAAGCTGTAGGAGTCCTCAGACCTGCAGGCGGCGGCTCCTCCGCGTTGGCAGCTCAGCAGGGCGGGGCTGAGAAGCCCGAGAAGAGGCGGGGGCTCCGAGGGAAGCGCGGCGCTCAGCCACGTGACTTCCTTCCCAAGGAGCCTCAGCTGCTGGCCTCCCAGCAACCGGGCGCGTCCCGCCTAACGACTCCTGCGCATCCCGGTTGGTCCTCGGGGACGCTTGTGGCAAGGGGGCACCCACGGTCGCGCTGTTCATTGGCTCGAGCTACCGTCGCTCAGGTGCGTTGCCGGAGCGGCCGCAGGCGGTGCTGCCGGAAGCCCCTCCCATTGGCCGCCGGGTTCGTGGCTGGCTGGCGGAGGCTGTCACTCCCGGGCGGTTTCCCTGTGACCGGCGCTCGGCTGGAGGCGGGAGGAAGAGGGGCCGGACTGGGGCCTGACGAGCCGCCGCTGCCGCCACCGTCTTCGCGGCTGCTATGACCAGCGGGCGAGGCGCCCTCCGCAGCTCCGCGCAGCGCTAGTCGCGGCCGTGCGCCCGCCGTCGCTGTCTGGGTCCCCGGCGCAGCCGCTCCCGCGGCTCTCTCGGCTCTTCCAGCGCCGCCTTCGAGGCGAGGCGGAGGCAGGATGAAGATGACGGTGGATTTCGAAGAGTGTCTGAAGGACTCGCCCCGCTTCAGGTAACCGGCGAGGCCGCCGGGCGCCGGGCTGCGGTCACCCCGGAGCTGCCTCCCCTGGGGGTGGGGGCGCGAAAGCCGGCCCGCTGAGCGCGCCGAGGGCCCCGCAGTCCGCGTCTTCCGACGAGGCCAGCGACCGTTGTCGCAGCTCCGGACACGGCGAGGGCACTGCAGCCCCGACCGACCCTTGCTGAGGGCTGAGGCTGGGCCGGGAGGGGGACGTCGCCTCCTCATCTCGCTTCCTCGTCCTCTGCCCGGGGAGGAGTGCCCCGGAGGCCGGGAGCACCCGTCCGCTTCGAGGAACCAGGGTGCAGCCGCGTCCCCGGAGAGTCGTGCCCTTTGCGGGCGCGCGCTCTCGTCCCCCTCCTCTGGCTGCTCCTTGCCCCTTCCTTCCGCTCCTTCTTCGTTTCCACTCCCGCCCCACCCCCTCTTCGAGGAGCTTGCAGGGCACCCTCTTGCAGTTCACTTAGTTCCTCTTTGCGCTTTTCCGCTCCCCTTACCCCGGGGAGGAAGGAGTGGGGCGACCTGGGACTGCTGCTGCTTGCGTGTCCCCTGCCAGGGGGGGCGCTCAGGGAGGCGCTGGCGGTCGCTTTGCCCCCGGAGTCGCGGGTGGGAGTGCTTTGACCAACCGCATTCTGTCGACCCTGGTCGGAGACTGTCTGCTTTTCTTTCCACTTGAGCTCTCCCCGCAGTTGAGAGGCACTGGGCTGAGGGGTGAGGACTAGGAGAAACAGTGCATTTCTGTTTTGAGAACGGAAGTAGTAGGGCCCTGAAGATTGCATGTATGTTCCTCTTCCAGCAGCGTGGGCCCGGGAGGGCCCCGGATCACAGTCGGATGCTCCCGGTGGATCTGTCACATAAACTGACGTGGTGGCATTCGGATTCACAGGGGCTGGCCTCCCTCCCATGTGAGAGGCGGCAGTCCTGAGGGTGTCCAGAGTACTTGCCCTTTACTTCGGGCATCTTGGGAAACTCCTGAATTGTTTTTGGAGAATAGTTTTGATAGGTTGTATTTTACGGTGCATGTATAGGGCTGTCCTTAGGCCTTAAAATAAGAGGCCTTACGACTTGCCTTAGATAATGACATTTCTTGAAACCTTTCCCTGAGCATTGTTGTGTATTTGCCTGCTGATCTCTAGGCCAACCCTGAGTTGTAAATTCTTGCATCCTTTTCCTGGGAACTAACTGTTCTCATTCTTATCACTGATTTCCCATTCTCTTTTCACTGAAAAGCAAAGAATTGTAAAACTGAGGAACTCCTAAGAGAAAATGTAAGAACTTTTTTTTTTTTTGACTTGCTTTTTTTTGAGGAGGGTGTTAATTTTATTTGGAGCTTAGGGCTGTTGCTTGTAAAAAGCTGCATCTGGTTTGATTGCTATTGTTGATACTAGTTTTTGAAAGTTTTATGCTTGGTGTGAATTAAAAGGACCCAAAGGGGACACACATGGATTGCCTAGGACAGCTTTGCAGGGTAGAGTCCAGACTGTGTGGCAAATGAAGTAATTTTTAAAGTGTACCTCAGAAAATTCTGCTTTTTGTGAATTTTTATTTATATGACTTGGCTATTTGTTTTTTTAATGAAGTAACACAGCATTTTCCCGCTAGAGAATGTGGCTTTATATTCAATTTGTTTCACATTTTAAGTTGGATTTTTTTAAACAAGTTGAGAGAAGTGATATGGAAATACTTGTAGTCACTGGTGTTGTTCACAAACCATGTGATGTCTTTGTTTTTGAAATAAAGGAATCATTGAATATAAAAGAAGAGGGAAAGATACTGATTAAGTTATATGGAATATTATAGTGAACTTTGTTAAACTTGAATATAATATCTATTCTATTTTAATTCAGTATTAGAGATTTTTCAAAGAGTTGCTTCCAGTATTCCAATTATTGTTGGCTGCAAATTGGGAAGAGAAATTGATTCAGATAACTCCAATATCTGGTATACATTTTTGGAACTGGATTAGATTTGCAATAGAGGGAAGTATGCCAAGAAATAAAGGTCTCATCGCTCACATTCCTAATTTTTCCAGTCTTTCTATAACCCCATTACTATGTAAGTTTGTATAGCATTTGAAAAGAATATTTTAGAATTCTTTTATCCATATGCTTTATGTGTAAGAGAAACTTGACTTTTAAGAGTATCTGCATGTTGTGAATGATATATTGAAACTCTCATATTAGAATAGAAAATTTGTGAGGGGTGGGCCTATTAATTGTTTTGTTTTTGGTTTTGCTTTTTAAAAAATCTTTTTTAAAAGATTTTATTTATTTGATGGGGCGCCTGGGTGGCTCAGTTGGTTAAGCTTCTGCCTTCAGCTCAGGTCATGATCTCCGGGTCCTGGGATCAAGCCTGCATCGGGCTCTCTGCTCAGCGGGGAGTCTGCTTCTCCCTCTCATTTTCCCTCTGTGCTCTCTCTCTCAAATAAATAAAATCTTAAAAAAAAGATTTTATTTATTTGAGAGAGAGAGAAAACGAGCGGGGGGCGGGGAGGGAGAGGGAGAAGCAGGGTCCCTGCTGAGCAAGGGCCAACCCCTCCCCCCCCAGTTGGGGCTGGATCCCAGGACCCTGAGAACATGACCTGAGCCTAAGGCAGACACTTAACTGACTGAGCCACCCAGGGGCCCTGTTTTTGCTTTTTGATAGCAAGGCAGCTGCACTATTATTCCTTGTAGTGTTCTGATCTGTTGTGATGTTTTAAAACTAATTCTTACTTTTATCTTTCCTTTATAAATGAATCTTATGGCATTTAAGTCTGGCATGGGGACATAACTGCCTTGGGTGCTGTAGAATTGTTGCAGAAGGCAGATCTTGCTGAAGAAAAATTTACCAGTGTTCAAGTTCTAAACATTAATTTTCCTGCTAAGTCGGTAAGGAAAATAGGAGGGGGATTGGTTGAAATAGGGAGAGAAGGATGTTGCTATTGCAACATTGTCTTTAGTAATGCGAATAAAGCTGATGGTTACTTTTACATTCCAATGGACATTTTTTTGTTTGTTTTGTTTTTAGATTGGAAGGCACATTTCGTTGTGTAATTTTGTGTGACTAAAAATTACCTTTTTAGTTTTTTAAAAACTAAAGGTCAAAATCTTGTTCATCTAAAAATCTACAAGAAAGTACATGTGTCAAAGCATACTTTTTTTTAAATTGGAATTTTCCATTTTGACCAATATTTGTTTGAAGAAGTTTGAATTTGTTTGGACTCTAAACTGTATATGTAGTTGCTCTTTAGAATTTTATAGAATTAAAAAAAATTGTGCTTTTTCTTTATTTAAACATACTATGGTTCATGCAAGAGTGAATATTAAAAAAAAAAGTTGAATTTGCACTTTCTGAATTGTGAAACATTTTTGATCTAAGCAATGTTCAAATATAAAAATATTGGCATTAACAAGTCTTCAAAACTTTAGTCTTTACCTGATACACATTTATGTTTTATCCTTAACAGTGTTTACTGTGTACCATTCCGAAGGTTTCTCATTTGTAGATTCTGTTTCAGATATGATCCTTGTTGGAGAACTTAGGAAAAAAATCTTAAAAAAGATATTTTGGGGAGAAAGGTTTTAATGGGTGAAAGATATGACATAAGATGTAGCTATTGATGTATATCTATATTGGTTATGTTTTGCTCTTAAACTGGTGCCAATCCTGGCTGCTTTGCCACTTTACCTTCCATCTTTACATGGAAAACATAGTGGGTGAGGGATGTGGGGAAATGTGTTTTCATTCATTATAAAGTAGTTTTTATAATTATAAAAGTATTATATTATTATAATTATATAGTAGTTTTATCATGAACCAAAATATAGGAATTATAAAGAAGTTTTATCATGAACCAAGATACAGGAATCTTGGTATTCCTGATTGCAGCTTGTAATTCCTCATTTAATGTAATGTAATGTAATACCAACTTAAGTTGAAATAAGGAAGAAGAAGCTTCTATAGCTTCTATAATGTGGCAGACAGATTTCATACTAGATGCTTTTATAGCTATTCTCTCTTAACATTAAAATATATTGTGAGGTAGGAATTATCTTCATTTTTAAAATTAAAAAAAATCCCAAACCCGGTATTTTGAGAAGTTAAATTCACCTAAAAATACATTTTATTTATTTATTTGAGAGAGAGAGTAAGCGAGAGACAGAGCACGGGGAGGGGGGGGTGGGGGGGTGGGGGGGGGGGGGGGAGGGGGAAGAGGCAGAGGGAGAAGCAGAAGGGGGGGAGGGGGAAGAGGCAGAGGGAGAAGCAGACTCCCTGCCGAGCAGGGAGCCTGGGGGTTCAGGGCTTGATCCCAGAGTTGTGGGATCTTGACCTGAGCCAAAGACAGACACTTAACCTACTGAGCCACCCAGGTGCCCCTAAATTCACTTTTTTAATGGTGGGCTTTCAAATGGTGGACCTGGAAGTGAATTCACTTTTTAATGCTGTCTCTCAAGCCACAGGCTTTAGTTGCAGTAATTAAATTTGCATTAAGTCTGTTTATGGTGTTTTTTATCATACAGAAATTTAAAAACTGGTTTTTGTGTATTACCTAGAAAAGTCTCTCTTATCCCATTATTACATATAGGGTATTTTTCTATCATTTCATAATAATTTTTAGTTTCATGTAATGTGACTGGATTTTAGTTTTGAGAATCTAATTTTGTTTTCTTTCTAATGGAAGTCACTTATCCTAACACCTTTTATTGAATAATTAATCTCCCCCTTGATTTAATATTACATAGATATATACATATGTGGATATTTTTCTGGATTCTACTCTTTTTCACTAATGTATTTGTCTATTCATCAAATACCATTAATATTTTAGTTACAATACTTTTCATAATGAGTGTTTTGATATCTGGTGGGACAAATTTTCCCCCCTTTTTTTTTTTTTCAAAAAATATTTTGTCTTTGTAGTACTTTCTTCAATTTCAGAAAAGGGTATGCCTTTTTAATGTATTTTGCCCTTATTTCTTTAAAACTTTTTCTTATATAAAATTTCAGTGTTGATCCAACTATATACTGTTTACAAGAAACATACTTTGTTTTTGTTTTTTTAAACGATCATTTATTTTTACTTATTTATTTTTAAGTAATCTCCACATCCAGGGTGGGGCTTGAACTCATACAGGAAACATGCTTTACATTCAAAGACACAATAGGTTGAAAGTAAAAGGATAAAAATGATAAATCATGTAAACAGTACCCAAAAGAGAGCTGGACTGACTATACTAATATCAGCTGAAATAGACCTTAAGACAAAAATTACTAGAGATAAAGGACATTTATTGAAGGAAAAAAGAGACAGTTTAGTAATAAGAGTTGAAGACATAATACTTTCAATAATGGGTAGAACAACTAAGCAGAAGGTCAACAAGGAAATAGATGTGAACAACACTATAAACCAACAAGATAGGCACCTGGGTGGTTCAGTTGGTTAAGCATCTGCCTTTGGCTCAGGGCATGATCCCAGGGTCCTGAGATCAAGCACCATGTTGGGTTCCCTGCTCAGTGGGGAACCTGCTTCTCCCTCTCCCTCTCCCGCTCCTCCTGCTTGTGCTCTCTCCCTCAAAAAACAAAACAAACCCAACAAGATAATAATAGATACATAATAAATAATAGGTAATAGGTATAATCATAACAGATACAATCTATAGAACACGTCACACAACAAAAGTGAATTCACATTCTTCTCAAGTGCATGTGAAGCATTTTCCAGCATAGACTATATGTTAGGCTATTAAACAAGCTTCAGTAAATTTGAAAGTTTTGAAACCATGCAAAATATGTTCTTTGACCATCATGAAATGAAATTAGAAATCAATAACAGAAGAAAAATCCAAAAAATTCACAATTTATGGAAAGTAAGTAACACACTCTGAAATAACCAGTGCATCCAAGAAGAAATCATAAGGGCAATTAGGAAATACTTTCTGACCAATGAAACCAAAATCACATACCAAAACTTATGGGATGCAGCTAAAGTAGTGCCTAGAGGGACATGTATATCTTCAAACACCTGTGTTAAAATCTTCTCAAATCATGATCAAACCATCTATCTTAAGACACTAGAAAGAGGAACTAGCAAACTGATCGTAAAGCAGGAAGAGGGAGGAAATAAAAAAGACTAGAGCAGAAATAAAAAATAGAGAATGGGACAGTAGAAAAAGTCATGGAACCAAAGATTTGTTTTGCAGAAAGATCAATAAAATCGACAAATCTTTAGCTAGACTGACCAAGAAAAAAAGAAGACTCAAATTACTGGATTCAGGAATGAAAGGGAGGACATTGGGATTGTCCTACAGAAATACAAAGGGTTATAAGAGAATACTGTGAATAATTATATGAGAATAAGCTAGATGAAATGGATATATTCCTAGGAAGATGCAATCTATTGAAACCAACTCAAGAAGAAATAGAAAACCTGAATAGACCAAAAAAAAAAAAAAAAAAGACGAAATCAGAGAGTGAGACAAACCATAAGAGACCCTTAATCATAGGAAACAAACTGAGGGTTGCTGAAGGGGAGGAGAGTGGGGGGCTGGGGTAACTGGGTGGTGGACATTGAGGAGGGAACGTGATGTAATGAGCACCGGATGTTATATGAGACTGCTGAATCACTGAACTCTACCTCTGAAACTAATAATACACAATATGTTAATTAATTGAATTTAAATTAAAAAAAATTTTAAAAGGAAAAAAATATGTCATCAGGGGTGTCATATCCTATCATATTGATAAACTCTTAATTTTTCAGTTGATTGTCTACTTATAAAATCTAAGTCTTTTTGAAATTGTTGTCCCTGGATCACATGAATCAGAATGAGATATTTGAAAAAAAAAATAACTAAAGCTCCTTAAAAGCTATAAAAAACTATAAAAGAATTGTTCTTAAAGATGCTTATAGCAATTGAGAAATCACTGGAGTAAGTGTGTTTTTCTAAGATAGGTTTTGAAGTGCATGCTTATTTGGAGATAAATGATCTTAAAATTTTTATCAGTGGTTACTTTGTTTTTTAAAGATTTATTTAAAAAAAGATTTATTTACTCCTGGGTGGCTCAGTCATTAAGCATCTGCCTTTGGCTCAGGTCATGATCCCAGGGTCCTGGAATCGAGCCCCGTATCGGGCTCCCTGCTCAGCAGGAAACCTGCTTCTCCCTCTCCCACTCCCCCTGCTTGTGTTCCCTCTCTCACCGTGTCTCTCTCTGTCAAATAAATAAATAAAATCTTAAAAAAAAAAAAAAAAAAGATTTACTTTGGGGGGGGTGCAGGGGGAGAGGGAGCAAGAGAATCTCAAGCAGACTCCCTGTTCAGTGAGGAGCCTGATGTGGGGCTCGATCCCACAACGAAGAGATCATGACCTGAGCTGAAACCTAGAGTCAGATGCTCAACTGACTAAGCCATCCAGGCACCCCTCAAAAGTTACTTTAAATCGTGTCCTAGTTTATCTGTTCTTCTGTAACAAATCAATCTAAAACTTAGTTACTTGAAATAATTATTTAAAAAAAATAGCCATTTTATTTTGCTCAAGGTTTGTAGGTCAGGAGTTTGGAATGGTTTTGGCTGGATGGTTCATCTGTGATCATGTTCTGAAAGCTGGGTGGCAGAGGCTGTTAGATCCACTTTCACATCTGATGCTCTGGCTCTTCTTGGTCTTTCTGTCTTCTCTTTACATGGCATTTCATCCTTCAGAGCTTTTCCTGTGGTCAGGCTTCTCACAGCATGTTAGTGTTAGGGTAATTGCACTTACATGGCCACTCATTTTTTGTTTATTTTTTTTAGTAATCTCTACACCCAGTGTGGGGCTGGAACTCACAACCTTGAGATCAAGAGTAGCATGCTTTTCCTACTAACCCAGGCAGGTGCCCCTTGGCAGCTTATTTTTAAAAGATAGGAAGTTGAAGCTAGCAGGCCAGTTAAAGGCTAAGTTTGGAAGAGACACATCATTTCTATCATGTTCTTTTAGAGTAGTCACAGGGGTCACCCGGATTCAAGGGAGTAGAGAAATAGACTTTATATCTTGCTGGGGGAATGGCAAGGTCATGTTGCAGATGACCCAGTGTGGCCATCTTTGGAAAATACAGTCTGCTGCACATTGTGTCCAAAAGTGTCTTGGAAATCATTATGAGGAAAATTAAGATGCAATGAGATACATGTAAAGCTAAAGCAAGCAGATTTTTCTGTCAGACTTCAATTTTAAGAGTTCCCACTACTGGGAAAGTTTAGGGAAACAGTCCTCATACTGTTGGAAAGAGTGTAGTTTGGTAGAGCTTTTTCAAAGGACAAAGTAGTAAAATATCTCAGAACTTAAAAATACATACTTTGCTTCAGAGTTTTTATATCTAGGAATTTCTTCTCAGGAATAATAAGAAAAATGTGCAAAATTATATGAACAAGGATATTTATCAGATTGTTTATATATAGAAAAGATTGTGCAAGTAGAATGTTTGCATCCCCACTAACAGTGCACAAGGGTTCCTTTCTCTTCCACATCCTCACCAACACTTGTTTCTTGTGTTTTTGATTTTAGCTATTCTGACAGGTGTGAGGTGATACTGTGGTTTCGATTTGCATTTCCCTGATAATGAGTGATATTGAGCATCTTTTCATGTGTCTGTTGGTCATCTGTATGTCTTCTTTGGAGAAATGTCTGTTCATGTCTTCTACCCATTTTTAATTGGATTATTTGGGTTTTTGATGTTGAGTTGTATAAGTTCTTTATATATTTGGGATACTAACCCTTTATCGGGTATGTCATTTGAAAATATCTTCTCCCATTCTGTAAGTTATCTTTTAGTTTTGTTGGTTGTTTCCTTTGCTGTGCAGAAGCTTTTTACATTGATGTAGTCCCAGTAGTTTATTTTTGCTTGTGTTTCCCTTGCTTCAGGAGACATGTCTAGAAAAATGCTGCTATGGCCAGTATCAGAGAAATTACTGCCTGTGCTCTCCTCTAGGATTTTTATGGTTTCAGGTGTCAGATTTAGGTCCTTACTCTACTCTGAGTTTATTTTTGTGTGTGGTATAAGAAAGTGGTCCAGTTTCATTCTTTTGCATGTAGCTGTTCAGTTTTCCCAGCACCATTTGTTGAGGAGACCGTCTTTTTCCCCATTGCATCTTCTTGCTTCCTTTGTCAAAGGTTAATTGACCGTATACTTGTGGGTTTACTTCTGGGATTTCTATTCTTTTCCATTGATCTATATGTCTATTTTTGTGCCAGTATCATGCTGTTTTGATTATTATAGCTTTGTAATATAACTTGAAATCTGGGATTGTGATACCTCCAGTTTTGTTTTTCTTTTTCAAGATTGTTTTGGCTATTCGAGGTCTTTTGTGTTTCCATACAAATTTTAGGATTGTTCGTTTTAGTTGTGTGAAAAGTGCTCTTGGTACTTTGATAGAGATTCCATGGGATCTATAGATTGCTTTGGGTGGTATGGATAAATTTAACAATATTTGTTCTCTTTTAATCCATGAGCATGGAATATCTTTCCATTTGTTTGTGTCATCTTTAATTCATCAATGTCTATTATAGTTTTCAGAGTTCAAGTCTTTCACCTCTTTGCTTAAGTTTATTCCTAGGGATTTTATTATTTTTGGTGCAGTTGTTTATGGGATTATTTTCTTAATTTCTGCTGCGTCATTATTAGTGTATAGAAATGGAACTGATTTCTGTACATTGATTTTTGTGTCCTGCAACCTTACTGAATTCATTTATTCTCATAGTTTTTTGGTGGTGTTTAGGTTTTTCTATATACAGTATCATGTCATCTGCACATAGTGAAAGTTTTACTTCTTTCTTACCAAATTGGATGTCTTTTATTTCTTTTTCTTTTTTTTTAAGAAAGAGAACAAGAGAGCAAGTGGGGGAGGAGCAGAAGGAGAGGGAGAGAGAGCTCCGCCCCCCAGTTTGGAGACTCTTGCAGGGCTCAATCTCACGCTCTGAGATCATTACCTGAGCCAAAATCAGGAGTCAGACGCTCAACCGACTGAGCCACCCAGTTGCCCTTATTCCTTGTCTGATTGCTGCGGCTAGGACTTCCAGTACTATGTTGAATAAAAGTGGTGAGAGTGGACATCCTTGTCTTCCTGATCTTGGGGGAAACTCTGTCAATTTTTCCCTGTTGAGTATGATGTTAGTTATGGGTTTGTTATATATGGGCTTTATTATGTTGAGATATGTTCCCTCTAAACCTACTTTGTTGAGGGTTTTTATCATGAATAGATATTGTATTTTGTCAAATGCTTTTTCTGCATCTATTGAAATGATCATATGGTTTTCATCATTTCTCTTATTGATGTGATGTATCATGTTGATTGATTTGTGAATATCAAACACCCCCACAGCTTTTTATTTAAGAATTATTCAAAATTGGGACGCCTAGGTGGCTGAGTCATTAAGCGTCTGTTCAGGTCATGATCCTGGGGTCCTGAGATTGAGCCCTGCATTGGGCTCCCTGCTCAGCAGTAAGCCTGCTTCTCCCTCTCTCACTCCCCCCTGCTTGTGTTCCCTCTCTCGCTGTCTCTCTCTCTCTGTCAAATAAATAAATAAATAAAATCTTTTTAAAAAAATAAAAATTATTCAAACTTAAGAGTTGAAGGGATCATACAGTGAACATCAATCTAACCTTCATCTAGATTCATCAGTTGTTAATATTTTGGCATATTTGTTTGCTCTGTCTTACACACACACATACATGTATATATACATAGCACGTACATTTTTTTAAATCATTTGAAAGTTTGGCACGCATCTCCTAAAAATAAGGACATTCTGCACCATAGCCACATTTATAACACTAATAGTAATTACATGTTCAGATTATCCCAACTGTACCAATAATGCCTTGTATAAGTAATTTTTTTTCCCTAGCATCTAATCAAGGTTTATGCAGTGGGTTGGTTTTTCATTACCTGTAGCTGACTATACATTTTTGATTCTTTTAATCCATCATCTTTCACTGGGATGAATTAACCATTAAGAAAGTACTGGATTGTTATGGAGCTAGGAGAGATCTTAGTCATCTCTGAGGCCTTGATTTGGGTGAGGGCCAAATCATGCAAGATTTTCTATCATGTTAAAGACTTTGGTGGATCATCATAGAAACAGTGGGAAGCTCTTAAAAGACATGTAACATGTTCAAATTTGGATAGTATATATAACATTAACTTTTGAGGCAAAATATTTTAGTATATCACAATTTGGTACAAAATGAGATAGCCTTGAACAAAAGTGTAAAAAAATACATTTTTGAGACAATCTGGGAAAGTCAGACATGAAATGGGTATGAGATATTTGAAGGAATTATTGTTACGTGTAATAATGATAAAGAGAGCCCATTAAAAATTTCTTATCTGTTAAAGATCAATAAAGTACAACATCTGGGATTTGCTTTAAAGTACGTCAACAGGAAAGGGATAGGACTATAAGAAATAAGAATAGCCTTGTTTCAGTTGTTGAAACTAGGTGATGGGTATGTGTGTATTATTTGTTTCATAAGAGGTTAAAAAGTCATAACCACCAACATTTCATTTTTTGAATTGAAAAATGAACTAGAAGGGTTAATTTGCATGTGAAAGGTGTCTGGTATTGTAAACTTTTTTTACTTTCCAGAGGCGTTCTTCTTCTTCTTCTTTTTTTTTTTTTTTAAAGATTTTATTTATTTGAGAGAGAGAATGAGAGAGAGAGAGCACATGAGAGGGCGGAGGGTCAGAGGGAGAAGCAGACTCCCTGCAGAGCAGGGAGCCCGATGTGGGACTCGATCCGGGGACTCCAGGATCATGACCTTAGCCGAAGGCAGTCGCTTAACCAACTGAGCCACCCAGGTGCCCTTCTTTTTCTTTTTAAATTATGTTATGTTAATCACCATACATTACACCATTAGTTTTTGATGTAGTGTTCCATGATTCATTGTTTGCGTATAACACCCAGTGCTCCATTCAGTACGTGCCCTCTTTAATACCCATCACCAGGCTAACCCATCCCCCCACCCCCTCCCCTCTAGAACCCTCAGTTTGTTTCTCAGAGTCCATAGTCTCTCATGGTTCGTCTCCCTCTCCGAAGGGGAGTTCTTTATATATAGTGTGAAGATATGTATCAAAGAAACTTCTTTGTTTTTTTTTTTTAAGTTTTTTTTTTAAGATTTTATTTTTTTGTTTATTTGAGAGAAAAAGTGAGAGAGAGAGAGAGAGAGAGAGAGAGCACTAGCAGGGGAGAGGGAGAGGGAGGGGAAGTAGGCTCCCTGCCAGCAAGGAGCCAGATGCTGGGCTCGATCTCAGGACCCTGGGATCATGACCCAAGCTGAAGGCAGATGCTTGACTGACTGAGCCACCCAGGTGCCCCCCCCCTTTTTTAAAGAAACTTATTTCTAAATATTAGCCTAGAAAAAGAATTAGCAAAAATCATATGTTCCTGAATCTCTTGAGAATAATCCAGCATTTTAGGATATTAAGAAATAATCTTGTTCTTACAGTATTTATTTAAAAACTGCCATCTTTTAAGTATGGCAGAAGGCTAGCTATGACAATAGAAAAATTCTGTACATATTACAGAATTTTAATTCAAACCACCATTCACAGTTGCAGAATGCTGTTGTGGAGATTTCTTGCTTATCAATCAGCTATTGTGTAAATTATGTGTAATCTTCCCTATGAATACAGCATTAATGCATTATTAGTACCCCTTTACTATGATTCCAAGAGATATAAACAATGGCATCTCTTTTGATTTGAATCCAGCAGCTGCATTCTGGTCACAGGTGCTGGTAGTAGTCATTGAAGTAAAAATATGACAATGTTAGAAGGTAGCATTTGATTCTAAGAAAGTTAACAGATGACTTAGTTCAAGGTCTTTGTCCTCTGTATTAAGAATGTTTTCTTTTTCTTTTTCTTTCAATGTTTCATTGATAATTTGGGAAGCCACCCGTGTAGTCAGATAAGCAGTTTTTAACCAGAGGTGCACATCAGAATGACCTGGGAAGCTTTTTCCACAGTACCTTTGCTTGGACTCATATCCAGACCTACTGAATCAGAACTTTGGGGGCAGTGGTAGTTTGAAAAGCCTTTTTAGGTGATTGGATCTGAACCTTTACTCAAGGTCTACTGCTCTAACAGTGTCAGAATTCTTCTTTAATGTATGTAAATAGATAAAGCATAGTGATTGTCAGTCTTCTTGTTTTTTATTTTTTAAGATTTTATTTCTAAGTAATCTCTACACCCATCATGGGGCTCGATCTTTTTTTTTTTTTTTTTTAATTTATTCGAGACAGAATGAGAGAGAGAGAGCGCACATGAGAGCGGGGAGGGTCAGAGGGAGAAGCAGGCTCCCTGCCGAGCAGGGAGCCCGATGCGGGACTCGATCCAGGGACTCCAGGATCATGACCTGAGCCGAAGGCAGTCGCTTAACCAACTGAGCCACCCAGGCGCCCCATGGGGCTCGATCTTACAACCTCAAGATCAGGAGTTGCATACTCTACTGACTGAGCCAGCCAGGCACCCCTCTCCTTGGTTTTTAAACCTAATACTTTTAGGCAAGGCAGTTTTCCCAACTGGCTATCTATAACCCCATTCCTCCTTATTCTGTTTCTCTGGAACAAGTAAATCATTTACAATTGCAATGGAGAGCCACTAAAGTGTTTTTACCAGGCAAGTGATGTGATAACATTAATATCCCAGTCATTAGTAACAGAAGTATTGTGTCATACCTCAGATCCATCTCCATAACCCCCATCATAGACAACCTCATTATATGACTTTGCTAGATAACCTGTTCCTGCCCAACCCAGTGCTACCAGGTATTGTTATTGTAGTGTATTAATAATATTTCCTAAGATACCTCTTTCATCATTTTTACTTTTATACGCAAAAATTCTCTGTCTTTACATTGCCTTTGAGGTATACTTTGCTAATAAGGCTTTTTTTACTTCCTCCTTTGTCTTCTAATTTTTTGTGTGTGTGTCACCTAAACATTGCCATGGCACTTCAAACTTTTACATGCAATGCTCTTTTCATTCTTCTGTCTTAAATTCGGAAGCTTTATTTTTTTGTACAAGTTTTAGTTTTTTGTACAGTTTATATTAGAAAAATAATACAATACAAACATTTAAAATAAACTCATACTGCCAGCAACTTAGTGTTTATGTTTTCAGACATTTTGCTTTGTTTATGCTAACATATATATTTTTCTTGCATGAATGACATCAGATCCTATTCAGTCTGCTGCACCTTGCCTTTTTTCACTTAACAATAATATCCATATTTCTTTGTCAGGACATAGAGATCTGCCTTACTCTTTAAATGGCTGCATACTCGCCTGGGTGGCTCAGATGGTTAAATGGCTGCATACTCTTTAAATGACAGTGTACTAGGGCGCCTGGGTGGCTCAGTTGGTTAAGCGACTGCCTTCGGCTCAGGTCATGATCCTGGAGTCCCTGGATCGAGTCCCGCATCGGGCTCCCTGCTCGGTAGGGAGTCTGCTTCTCCCTCTGACCCTCCCACCTCTCATGTGCTTGCTCTCTCTCATTCTCTCTCTCTCAAATAAATAAATAAAAAATCTTTAAAAAAAAAAAAATGACAGTGTACTAATTATTGAATAATAATTTGAATAACTAGTTGCCTGATGGGTTTTTCATTTTTAGTTGTTTTTATTTATTTTTTAAGAGCTTCCTTTCGTACTCCTAGTATATTTGCCTTGTTGCATCTGTAGCATAAATACCTAAAAAGGATCATAATTGGGTCAAAGAGAATATACACCTAAAATTTTAGAAAATATTGTTAAATTTTGCTTCAATAAGAGAAGAAAAATGAGGGAGGACTAGTCGAACCAAATAGTGCTTTCTTGCTTTTCTGTGTGTGTATGTGTATCATCTTAAAAAAGTAACTTTTTATTTTTAAATAAATAGGGTTTTAGATCAGGAATGGATGTTTAATTTTGTTTAATGCCTTTTTATCATTTGAGACTGGCTTAGTCAGTTTGGACTGCCATATCAGAATACCAGAGACTGAGTGGCTTAAGCAGCAAACATTTATTTCTCACAGTTCTGGAGGCTGGAAGTCCAAGATCAACGTGTCAGCATGGTTGGGTTCTTGATGAGGGCCTTCTTCCTGGTGTAAAGAGAGAGCTGTGGTCCCTTCATCTCCTTATAAGGGAACTAATTCTGTCATGGGAGCTCCACCCTCGTGACATAGTATAACTCTACCTCCCAAAGGTCCTACCTCCAAATATGATCACTTTGGAGATTAGAGTTTGAACATACGAATTTTGGAGGAATACAGATGTTCAGTCTATAGTAGAATCATTTTGCTTTTCTTTGACTTATTACCATAGTAAATTAAATTAATAGATTTCCTAATATTTAAATATTATTACAGTCATAAATAATCTTCTTTTCGTTATAATTTTTAAAAACATAGGATATTATTTGTTAATATTTTATTTGTAATTTTGCATTGATATTCATAAGTTATAATGAGCAATTGTTCTGTCTTAGGTTTTGGTAATAATGTTATACTGACTTTTTTAAGATTTTTTTAATTTATTTGACAGAGAGAGAGAGAGAGAGAGCGAGAGCAAGAAGGGGGAGTGGCAGGGAGAGAGAGAGGGAGAGGGAGAAGCAGGTTCCCTGTTGAGCAAGGAGCCTGATGCGGGACTCGATCCCAGGACCCTGGGATCATGACCTGAGCCAAAGGCAGACACTTAACCGACTGAGCTACCCATGTGTCCCTTTATTTATTTGAGAGAGAGAGAGAGAGAGAGAGAGCAAGGGGAGGGGCAGAGGGAGAGGGGGAGAGAGATCCCAAGCCGACTCTGCTGATCATGGAGCCCAACATGGGGCTCAATCCTATGACTCCAAGATCACAACCTGAGCTGAAACCAAGAGTCAGCCACCTAACCAACTGAGCCACCCAGGTGCCCCATACTGGCCTTTTATTTATTTATTTTATTTTGTATTCTTTTTTTTTTAAGATTTTATTTTATTTGACAGAGATAGCGAGAGAAGGAACACAAGCAGGGGGGAGTGGGAGAGAGAGAAGTAGGCTCCCCTGATGTGGGGCTCGATCCCAGAACCCTGGGATCATGACCTGAGCAGGGAGCCCAATGCAGGGCTCAATCCCAGGACCCTGGGATCATGACCTGAGCTGAAGGCAGATGCCCAATGACTGAGCCACCCAGGCACCCACTATAAAATGGACAAACCCAAAAAACCAAATGCCTAAGTCTTTCTTCATGCTGTGGTGTAATTTGATTTTGAAATGATTTGTTCTTCAAGTTGTTATATAATTACATAATTCACCTACATAAGACCTTTCTGACTGCCACTTTTTGGTAATTTGTCTTACCCAAAAGTATCTGTTATGGGTTAAATTGTGTTCTCCCAAAAGATATGTTGAAGTACTAATCTCTGGTATCTCAGAAGACCTTATTTGGAAATCAAAACCATGATGAGCTATATCACCTCACACCTGTCAGAATGGCTAAAATCAAAAACACAAGAAACAAGTGTTGGCGAGGATGTGGAAGAAAAAGGAACACTTGTGCACTGTTGGTGGGGATGTGAACATTCTACTTGCACAATTTTTTCTATGTATATAAACAATCTGATAAATATTCTTGTTCATATAAGAAGACAGAAGACAATGTGAAGATAGACACACAGGGAGAAGACAGCCATGTGATGACAGAGGCAGAGATTAGGGTGATGTAGCTGCAAGCCAAGACTTGATGGCTATCACCCAAAGCTAGAAAGAGGCAAGGAAGGATCCTCCTCTACAAGTTTCAGAGGGAGCATGGCCCTACCAACACCTTCTTTTAAGACTCTAGAACTGTAAGAGAATACATTTGTTGTTTTAAGCCACCTAGTTCATGGTAATTTGTTTTGGGAACCCTAGGAAACTAAACCAGTATGTGTTTCATTCATGCTTTCAAATTTGTACAGTATAGGGTTATGTAAAATATTGTGGATTTTTTGTCTTCTTCACTCTTTATTTTTTAATTGATGCTTCTTTTTTTTATCTTGTTAATGTGGTGTCCCATAATATTTATTTTTCATCTACCTCCCCAAATTACTGAGTTTTTCATTTCTATTTTTATTGATATCTGCCTTAGTCTTCATAATTTTACTTCTTGAAAACAGAATAAATCTAACTTTGTCTAATATTTAGTATAAAGTCTTCAAGAGTATACATTTTTCTTTGAGCTTAGCTTTTGTTGGATTTCACCATTTTGATGTGAAATATTTTTATCATTGTTTACTATATTACTGTGTTACTGTGTAATTTTGATTTTCTCTTTAACTCATTACTGTTTGGGAGAAAATTTAAAAATTCCTAAGTGATTGGGATTTTTAAATTTTACTTACGCTATTTATCTTTTTTTTATTTTTATTTTTTAAAGATTTTACTTATTTGACAGAGAGAGACACAGAGACAGAGGGAACACAAGCAGGGGGAGTGGGAGAGGGAGAAGCAAGCTTCCCGCCGAACAGGGAGCCCGATGCGGGGCTCGAACCCAGGACCCTGGGATCATGACCTGAGCCGAAGGCAGACGCTTAACGACTGAGCCACTCAGGCACCCTCTATTTTTATTTTCTTTACATTGTGGTCAGTGTGGTTCATTGTATTTCTGTTTTATGAAAGTTATGAATTATCTTTGTGGGTTAATAATTCAGTTTTCTAAAGTGGTCCATGAAATGTTTAAATAGAATCTGTATACTCTGTTTGCAGGGTATAAATCTTAGTTGATGGCTATATGTCTATTGGATCAACTGTACTGATAATCTTATTTCGTTCCTCTCTAGCAGAGGTTACAGACTGGCTAGCATAGTCTTATTTGGTCCACAGACATATTTTGTTTGCCATGTACTGTGTCGGCTTGTGTAATGTAAAAGTTAACATTGATTAAAAAGTTGCCAACGTTTAAAAATTTTAAGATTTTATACACATATGTGGGTTTCTAGTTCCTCAGAAGACCTTATTTCAGCTTTTTAAGCAGTTCATACTTGGGATCAGGAGAGTCTTTCTGAGCATGACAACAAAGACAAAACCTTAAAATACATTTGACACTATAAGAATATTACCCCCCCTCCCATACAGACATATGGGAAAATATTTGGAATATGTGAAAGAAATTTCAAATCCTATGTATTTAGAGAGCTCTTAAAAATGTCTTGCAGGAACTCCTGCATTGGTGAACATGTGGAGATATGGGGAGAGTGGCACGCTCAGAGAGCATGGAAGTTCTGTGTCCCTTCCCGTTTACCTTGCCCATACAACTCTTCTCTCTGGCTGCTCTGAGTTACATACACTACTAGATCGTGGGTATGCCCCTGCTAATCTGTATTCTTTTTAGATAAGACCTGATACAATTGTTTATAACTGGATTCAAGAATATGTTTGGCTAAGAAGTCTCCATCCAAAATAAAAGTCAGAAGCTTAACCCCTAGCTCAGATATCTGAAAATGTCTATATCAACTTCTGATCTGTAAAAATACACGCTAATATAAAAATTCTTCGCCATCCTTTTATCAAAAGAGCATTTAAATAATTTGGCCATTTAAATAAATCCAAAATAATGTACTGGGGGGAAAAAAAAGTCTTGGAGTTCCATTTGTATGAAGTGTCCAGAACTGGCCAATCTACCAGGACTGAAAGTAGATTAGTGGTTGCCTAGGCCTGGGAATAGGGGGAGGGGAATGGGTAGTGACTTCTCATGGGTATGGGGGTTCTTTTGGGGGTGATGTGAATATTCTAAAAGTAGATTGTGGTGATGGGTGAACAACTCTGAACATACTAAAAACTATCAAAATCTATGCTTTAAATGAGTATTGTATTTGAATTCTATCTCAATAAAGCTGTTACATTTTTTTTTATTGCAAACCAACCTTAGAAAATAAGCTAATATCATAAACAGGCATTTGAAAAAGGAATGTGGATGGCTTATAAATCTAATTTTTTTTCATATTAATTTTTTAAAAATGATTTTATTTCTTTATTTGAGAGAAAACAGGAGCAGGGGGAGGGGCAGACCCAGAGGGACAAGCAGACTCCCCGCTGAGTGGGGAGCCCGACTAGGGGCTTGATCTCAAGACCCTGAGATCATGACCTTAGCCGAAGTCAGATGCTTAACCAGCTGAGCCACCCAGGCATCCCTTTCATATTTCCTGTTAATGAAATGCGAAATTAAATCAACATGGAGATGCCATTAATTTAAATTGTTCAATTGATAAAGATTAAAATGATTAATACCCAGAATATAAAGAGATGGGTATACTCATATGTAGCTGGTGGAAGTATAATTTGATACAGCCTTTGTGGGGGGCTAGGAGAGTAGATAATATGACACTGTATAACAACAACAACAACAAACCCTTAAAATATTTATACTCATAAACATTTGTTTCAGCAATTCCACTTTTAGAAATTTACCCAAGGCTTTTTTCACTTAATACTCTATTTGCAAGTATCTCCATGTTATATAATGTCTCAGTGATTTGAATAGTTCCATACATATGCATATTTAGAGGGTAATATTCTCTACAAAACACTTTTAGAAGAATTAATGTTTTTATATGGACTTCTTGTTTATCCCTTTGATCAGAAATTATTAAAAACAATTATTTTCAGGATGGGTTTTAGGCAGACTGAGTAATCACTGAAGAACAAGTTAATTGCAAATTTCAAGATATTGTAATTTCTTGCTTTTTGAAGAAGGTTAAACCTGTTAATCCTTTAAGCTATGTTTTGGAGTTTGATGGTGAACAAGACTCAATCTTTGCTTCATGGAACAAATGGACACTTAAATTGCAGTGTACTAAGTGATATAATTGAAGTTAATCTTGGGAGCATATAAAAAAGTTCTCCGTCTTGCATGGGCAAGCAAGGCTTCCCAAGGTGAGGAATGTTTAAGCTGACAGGTGAAGGACAACTTGGGAATTATCAAGGTGAAGAGGAGTTTAAGAAAAGGATTTCTGGCACAGAGCTGCATGTACAAAGGCCCAAATGTAGGTGAGAATGTAGAATGGTGAAGATGGGGGCATAAATAAGGGCGAGATCATGGGCCTTTTGAGTCACATTAAGGATTTTATTTTGTTTTTTAATTAAAGATTTTATTTATTCATTTGACAGAGCACAAGCAGAGGGAGAAGGAGAAGCAGGCTCCCGGCTGAGCAGGGAGTCCGACATGGGGCTTGATCCCAGGACCCTGGGATCATGACCTGAGCCGAAGGCAGATGCTTAACTGCCTGAGCCACCCAGGTGCCCCCACATTAAGGATTTTTAAACTGAGGATAGTAGAAAGCCATCAAAAAATGCTAATCAGGAGGTTAGTGTATCTTGATCATATTTTTGCTTATTAAAGAACATGTTGATTGCAGTGTGTTGATGCAATTAACTTCAATGGAGCAGGATAGTCCTTTAGAAGGTGGTTGCTGCAACTCAGGTGAGAGGGAATGATGGTCAGAAGTAGGATAGCATCAAGGTATTTAAGTGGTAGAACGTTAGGACATTGTGTTTGCTTGCGTATGAGAGATGAGAAAGGAGTCCAGGATGATGTCTAGATTTATGTCTTGATCAGGTGTGCAAATATTGTTGCTACTCACTGAGATAGAGAAGGGCAGATTTGATGGAGAAGATAATGCCCAATTTATTTTAGTTATGGTCCATTCAGGCAGAGACATTCAATAGGCAGTCTGAAGCTCTGAGAGATATGGGCTGGAGATGGAAGATTTGAGATCTTGGTATTTATTTCCTTGAGGGTAAGTTGATTTTATAAGTTGGGATAAGTTCCTTTTCCATTTTACAACAGATACATATTCAGCTTGTGCTGAAAGAGCTGCTTGCCAAATAAAACAGGCATTCTGAAAGTGTTTTGTTGAATATGTTTATACTTCCAGTGTTACAATTGTGAGATTCAACCTAATTGGTACTTGTTCTTTTAGTTTCTTTTCACATTTTTCATGGCATTTGGGAATCCATTGTAAGAAAATTCTTTATTGAGTTTATCCCTTCTGTGGATAGACATTTAAATTGTTTCCTTTTTTCTCAGTGCTACTATGTTCGTACTGTCACTGTGAAATTTCCTGTGCATGTCTGCACAAATCTGAGACCTAGGGAGTGAAACTACCAGGTGGAAGGGGATACTATCTTCAATTTTATCAGATATTGCCAAATTGATTTATATAAAGGGGTTATATTGATGTACACTACCACTAGCTGTGTATGAGACTCTGTGTTATGTCTTCTCCTATGTTTGGTATTGCCAGACTTTAATATTTTTCCTATCTGATGGGTATGAAATGGTAACTTGTGATTTAAAATTTAAAAAAAAATTTTTTTTTTTTTGACAGAGACACAGCGAGAGAGGGAACACAAGCAGGGGGAGTGGGAGAGGGAGAAGCAGGCTTCCTGCCGAGCAGGGAGCCCATAGCAGGGATCATGGGATCATGACCTGAGCTGAAGGCAGATGCTTAAGACTGAGCCACCCAGGTGCCCTAAATTTGTTTTTTAATTGCTGATGAAGTTGGGCATCTTTTCATGTTGATTGTTCACTGATGTTTCTTCTATAAATTACCTATTCATACTCCCCCCTGCCCTTCATTTTCTATTGGTGCATTTGCCCTTTTCTTTTTGATTTGTAGAATTTTTGTACAAATGAACGGATTGATCTTTGTCAGTGAAAATCTCACTGCTTAACATGTAGTTTGTCTTCACTTTACTTTTTTTCATCTTAAAACTTGATCTTCTGTGACTTGAGAATTTTAAAATTTACTACTTTATAAGATACACTTATTTTGCATATATATATATATATATATGTCTTTTTTTAAAAGATTTTTTTTTAAAGTAATCTCTACACCCAACATGGAGCTTGAGCTCACAACCCCAAGATCAAGAGTCTCGTGCTCTACTGCCTGAGGCACCCTACATCTATCTATCTATCTATCTTAATTTTAAAAAGTAACTTTTATCTTTCATACATAGAAAAATTTGATCAGTCAGTGGTATTGAATGGTCATACAATTGAAAATATTTTACAGTTATAAATGATGATACAGACATCAGCAAATGTGTGTGTTCTTTGTAGTAGTTTGTATCTTTTAGAGCAGTTTTAGGTTCACAGCCAACCTGAGCAGAAAGTACATAGAATTCCCATGTTATCCCTACCCCGCACACTTACAACCTCCTCCGCTGTCTTTATCAGGCATCCAAGTATGGCACGTTTGTTGCAGTTGAAGAACCTGCATTGACACATCATTATCACCCAAAGTCCATGGGTTACATTAGGGTTCACTCTTGGTGTTGTGCATTCTGTGGGTTTGGACAAATGTATGACATGCACCCACCATCATAGTTAACATGCAGAATAGTTTCACTGCCCTCAAAATCCTCTGTGCTCTAATTCATCCCTCCCTTCCCCTTAACCCCTGATCTTCGTAATGTCTCCATAGTTTTGCCTTTTCCAGAATGTCATATAATTGAAATCAAACAATGTGTAACATTTTCAGATTGGCTACTTTCATTTAGTATGCATTTAAGTTTCGTCCTTTCATGACTTCATAGCTCATTCCTTTTTAGCTTTTTGAATATCCCACTGTCTAGATGTACCACAGTAAGTAAGTAAATCAGTCAGTCAATCCATCAATCAATCCATTCACCTACCGAAGGACAACTTACAGAATGGGAGAAGATATTTTCAAATGACATACCCGATAAAGGGTTAGTATCCCAAATATATAAAGAACTTATACAACTCAACATAAAAAAACCCAAATAATCCAATTAAAAATGTGTAGAAGACATGAACAGACATTTCTCCAAAGAAGACATACAGATGGCCAACAGACACATGAAAAGATGCTCAATATCACTCATCATCAGGGAAATGCAAATCGAAACCACAATGAGATACTCACCTCACACCTGTCAGAATGGCTAAAATCAAAAACACAAGAAATAAGTGTTGGTGAGGATGTGGAAGAGAAAGGAACCCTTGTGCACTTTTGGTGGGGATGCAAACAGGTTCAGTCACTCTGGGAAACAGTATGGAGTTTCTTCAAAAATTAAAAATACATCTGCCATCTGACCTGGTAATTCCACTAGTGGGTATTTACCCAAAGAATATAAAAACACTAATTTGAAAAGATATATGTGCCCTTATGTTTATTGCAGCATTATTTACAATAGCCAAATTATGGAAACAGCCCAAGTATCAATTGCTAGATGAATGGATAAAAAAGATGAGGTATATGTTTATACAATGGAATATTTTTCAGCCATAAAAAAGAATGAAATCTTGCCATTTGCAACATCATGGATGGATCTAGAGGGCATAATGCTAAGTGAAATAAGCCAGTCACAGAAAGACAAATACCATATGATTTTACTCATATGTGGAATTTAAGAAACAAAGCAAAACAAAGGGGGAAAAAAGAGACAAACCAAAAAACAGTCAACTATAGAGAACAAACTGATGGTTATCAGAGGGGAGGTTGGTGTGGGGATGGATGAAATAGGTGAAGGGAATTAAAGAGTACACTTACCTTGATGAGCACTGAGTAATGTATAGAATTGCTGAATCACTATATTGTACACCTGAAACTAATATAACACGATATGTTAAGTATACTGGAATTAAGAAAATAAAATTTTGTGACATGAAAATTATATAAAATTCAAACTTGTTTCTGTAAATAAAGTTTATTGGGATATTAAAAAAAAAACAACCCTGCTGATTTCAAAAGCAGTTGTTATAGTCTTATTTTTATTATCTCCGAATTGATTTTACAATTACTGCTAATTTCAGACAATTATTATGGTCTTAATTTGTTGCTCTTCCCAAGATTAATTTTACGAAAAATTCATACAGCTGAAAAGGACTTAAATTTCTGCTTATAACTAACTGTTCAGAATTTCAAATTTTATATTCTGAGCAGAAAGTTATGCTACCTTAATAGAGTATGCTGATTTTTATTTTTAAGCATTGATTCTTAAGTAGTTGATCAGCAGGTTTGTATAGTATAAGATGTAATCCTTTACCATTAAGACCTAGCTTTAAAACAAATTTTGACATCCACTGTGAGTTTTAATGCAGCATAATTATGTTAGTTACCTGTAAATCCCTCAGCAGATTGACCTAGAAATTTCTATGAGATTGGTCGGTACCAGAAATATGTTTGTCACAGGCAAAAGACTAAAGATTAGAGATTATCAAGGAAATAGCTAAATAAAATGTGTATGGTATCTTTTGATGTGTAGATATTCATACTTTTAATTTATTTTCCATTTTTTATGGTGATAAAAGTATAACATAAAATGTACTGTCTTAACTATTTTTGAATGCATAGTTTAGTGGTATTAAAGTACACTTAATATTGTTGTCTACCTATTAGGACTATCCATCTCCAGAACTCTTCATCTTGCAAAAGTAAAACTGTACCAATTAACAATAACTCCCCATTCCCACCTTATGTGTTTGCTCTTCTTCTTTTGGGGAAGGGAGCGGCAGAGGGAGTGGGAGAGAAAGAATCTTAAGCAGTCTCCATGCCCCGTGGGGAGCCAAACAGGGGGCTCAGTCTCAGGACCCTGAGATCATGACCTGAGTGGAAATCAAGAGTCAAAGCCTAGCCGACTGAGCCACCAGATGCAGGTGTTTGTTTTTCATTGAACACTGCTGTTTTTGTTACTGGTCTTGCCCAGATGATGGGTGCTACCTTAACACTTGCCACTGGGAATGACTTTACCTTTCAGGAATGTGGATTTATTCCTGTAGTTTTAAATAATACAGCCTCATCAGACTATGACACAACTCAATGTTCATATAGTAAATACATCTATTTAGTGTTGGGCTGTTTCCTTAAGAAAGATGCTTTTTACTTTTCTTCAGCAATGTTGGACACAGTCATAATAGTTTAAGATAGTCAATAGAATTTTAAAACTAGGTGATTTCTGTTTCCGACTCACTAACATATGTATGATTTCTTCTTATTTAAAATGTTACGTGTTTTATAAGAAAAAGTTTATGTGTTGCAGTGTATTTTTATATTTGACTTTGAGGGCAGTGACGTTCCCTGTGGCTGACTGCATCCTAGATTTACCTGGGAGCTTAGTTGAAGATAAAAATACATCAGAGTGAGTGGGATAGGGATCTTGGAGTCTGTATTTTGATATGCACATTATTTGGTCAGGGATAGGTGTGGTTATCATTAATCCAGAAGACTTTCTTATTGGCATCTTTATATAGTCTAGATTTTAGTGTGCATCATAAACACATGTATTTCCATTCCTAAGGTATTAAACTCAAAATGGACTTGTCAGCAGTTATTTTGAGACTCCAGTAGAAATCCTTTTATAAGATGGTTGTTAGACACAGATTTAGATATGCTATATAGGACAAATAAGATTTAAGCCAGTTCTTAAGTCTGTAAAGTTTAAGTAGTAGTTTGTGTTTCTTTCCCCTTGAATTGTGTTAAACAGAAAATATTTTGAACTTGTAAGGTGTCTCAGTTTATACCTCCTTGGAAGTGTCACATTAGCCGTTCCCTGAAGGTAAATACATCATCATTATACATATTGGCTTATTTAGTTCTCTCAGTTAAGTCATCTGATGTCTTTGAATATTTTCCTGTTATTTAGTTGGTAACATTAGGTATCACTGAGAAAGTACAACAAGGATGCTATAGGTCTAGGATGTTTAATGGGCATCCATTGTATCTGTAGTCCTTTCTTAGCCATTGTAAATTAGTGGATTCTAGATCTCTTGATGAGCTATGGAATATGAATAAATGCTCAGCTTAAATATACATATTACTGAAGTTATACAATCTCTTACATAAGTTGCACAGTCTCCTTTAGAGTGTAAGGATGGTTAAATGCGAGGATGAAGACTTATTGATAGAAAATAAAATTTGAAGTATAAGGATTCTTGGCTTCTTAGCAGTATAGGTAATATGATTATATTAAGGTTACCATAGCTAGATTATTCATATGAAGGTAACCCAGACTTCCAGTTTTGTTTACTGCTGAAAAACAAGATTGGCGAATTTGTGGGACAGAATTATAACCCATCTCTAAAGAGGTAATGAAATTAATTTGAAGTGATTGGTCTTATGTATATGTATTGTTTTTGAGAATTTATCAGCAAAGGATAACAAAGCTGTAGCTATACAAAATGAGTTTTAGACTTAGAATGAAATCAATTCTAATTTTATAGAAAGACAAGCACAGATTTTGATCTGTTTATCGTCTCATGAGGAATTAGAGCTAGATTAGCAGTCCTTGTATTTATAGGAGTTAGATTGTGTTTAATATTATGAGTGGCAGTAGAACTTTTGCCCTAGACTTCCTGAGAAAGAATGTGAAGATTTCTTTTTTGTCTAATTAATTACCTTTATCTTCCAGGGAGGGATTGAGAATGAAAAGGGAAAGAGGGGAACCTACCTACTTGTCGTCGTTGTTGATTATTAAAATGCATTTTCAGTTTCTATTTGGGATTTTTTTTTTTTCTCTTCATTTTTAGTTTCATATGCCTTATATTCCTAAAAAAATTTTCCAAACTTCTATTTTAAAATATTAATCTTTTCCATAGGAACACAATCTTGGTTCATCAAAGTATCAGACCAGAAGTGTTTTTCAACATTTAAAAATTGTTTTCCTAACCATTTTGACTTGACTTAAAATTGATGTTTATTCTCAGCCCTTATTTGATCTGTTAGTAGCCTTTGACATAGTTGATCATTTCTTCCTCCTTGTTACATTTTTTCATTTCCCTTCTATACCATACTCTCTTGGTTTTCCTCTTACCGCCTTAGTTGCTCCTTCTGTTTCTTTTTCTATTTCTCTTTGTTTTGCCTGACCTTTAATACTGGAGTGTCCTAGACCTCAGTCCTTAAATTATTTTTTTATCTTTACTTTTTTTCAATAATATCCAGTCTCACAGCTGTAAATACTGTTTGTTCATGATTCCTAAACTTACATCCCCAGCTCAGAAACTAAACTCTAGGCTCATATTAATCCACCTATTTGATGTCACCACTTGTATATCTAATAAATATTTCAGATCAAGTCCAAACCTGAACTACAGTTCTTTTCTCCCCAGACCTGTTCTGCCCATAGTCTTCTCCATCTCAGTTGGTTGCAACTCTGACTGTTCCAGCTAAAAACTTGGAATCCATCCTTAATTTCACACCTACCTGCTCATTGGTGTACCTGTGCATGTGCTCACACACCACATCCAGTTCATGAGGAAATCCTCTTGGCTCTACCTTCAAAATATATCCATATTAGCATTTTTTTACCAGTGACTGGTGTTTAGTTTAAGCCACCTTCATCGCTTACTTGGATGATCTGTAGCTTTCTAACTGGTCTCTTTGCTTTCTTTTTTGTTTCCCTACAATCTTCTCCATACAGCAGCCAGAGTGATTCTTACAAAAATAAGTCATATTGTGTCTCTTCCCTGCTTTTTAGACCCTTCGGTGGTTCCCCATTTCACTTAGAATCTTTATCATTGGCCTACTATGCCTTAGACTGTTAATGGCTCTGCATTACTTCTCTCATTTCCTCTCCTGCATCTCTCTGCTTTGCTTTTTCTGTTTCAGTCATGCTGGCCTCCTTGCTATTCCTTTAACACACTACTAGAGTAACCCATTGCATTGGTTGTTTTTTTTCTGTCCATGACATCTTTCTCTGCATGGTTTACTTCTTCAGGCTTTGCTCAAATATCACTTTCTCAGTGAGGACTGTCTTGATCATCCTATTTAAAATTGTAGCTGTCCTTGCCCCCTGCACCGTACCCCCTGATGTTTTAACCTTTTTTTTTTTTAAATAGCACTAATCACCTTTTAGAGTACTATCTAAATGACTTATTTATTATGTTTGTTGTTTATTGAATGTCTTCCTCTTCCAGTGTAAGGTCGAGGAGGGCAAGGTTCTTTATTTCATCTGCGTATCCCAAGCAATAGATATTTGCTCCTGTTTGTTGTTAGAGAAAAGGAAGGGAAATCTCATTTCTTCATTTGTCTGAATTTTTCTAGTAGTGTTTTTTTTAAAAAGTTGTTTAAAAAAATTCCCCCCCCCACTTTAGTGTAACTGTTTTGATTCTTCTCCTTGAATGTCCGAGGATTCTATTTGATTTATAAGTTGAATGTAGTTATGGAATCACGGTAGTGTAATTTTGTGGTGGTGTTACAGTGAATTCCTCCTTAGATCCTTTGAGGTTTCTTTCAAAGCCTGTTTTAGAAATCCAAATCCTATATTAGTGTATATTCTATCTAGAGTTTTATATTACAAGAATTTCCTGTTTCTCTCAACTTTAAAAGAAATTATAGGTATTATAATAATGGCTAGGTAAAGGTATATAGGCTCATCCTTGTATGTGGAAAGAACTGACTTTTTCCTAATTTCATTGTAAATCTAGTTTTGACATTTATGCAATTATTTGTGTATTCTTTTTTCTTTTATTTTCTTTAAAGGCTTTTATAGTAACATCTATATGAGGCTGTAGAGGCAGATTAGAATAACTAAAACTGGAGCAAGAGGGAACTGGAAAGTTACATATAAATACATGTGCACTGAGATGCAGGTCTAACCATCATGAGTGGTCTTGGGCCCCAGATTATGTAATTTTTCTTAGTGCTGCATCTGTCCATCCAATAAACAAATGTTTACTTGGTGACTAAATAAACTAGGCATAGATAGCTAAATGGACCATAGTCTCTGCTCATGTCTCTCAGTTTAGGCAACAAGACTGCAAGTTGAATTATCATATTGAGTGCCAAGTGTTCTATTTGATGTGAGCATAGGGTGCTTTGTGGAGGTGGTGGTGGCAAGGTGCTCATTCCACTGAGAAGGCGGCACTTCAGTGTCACAAAGTTACTATTTACTTCAGTGTCACAAACTTACTGTGTGAACAGGGTCTTTAAAACCCTGAGCCTGTTTATTAGGCTCTTAAATTTGTATTCTGCATCCTGTTTACAGATCTTGTAAAATTGCAGGGTTTTAATGGAGATAAAATGCTACGTGAAATGCTTTTCTAAACACAGCCCGCTCTATTTTCATTAAACAGTTCTGACATTCAGCAATTTGCTAAGGTTTCTTCCAATTCCAGATTCTGTGATTCTGGGGTTGTAGCTCATTTCCTGTTAATGGTTTTTCTCTTTACTAGTTCATTATTACTATTCTGTATTATTATAACAACTGCTGTATCATACATGCAGGTGCCCCATGCGGATTGTAAAATACAGTGAAAATATATGGCAAAATTATTTTCATTATGTACTAAAACGGATTCTTTTGTTAACGGAGAAGCCTGGAAAAGTTATAGATGGGATTTGTTTAGCAGCCTAAGATATGTCATAGACAAATAGAACCCTGAAAGACCCAATATGCAGTTATTTACCTGCTCTGATTTGCAGGCTATCCTGTAGCTTAAGTACCATTTCCAGTTCCTGAAAAGGATAAAGGTGAACAGCCATGAAAGGGAGAATATGATCTCTGATTATAATTTTTGACAATTTTGTCTGGGCTTAGCTGTAGATGTCCCTACCATCTTGCTCCTTTCTTCCACTGAGTCTGCTGATAGTCCCATCTTGGTCATCCTGACAGTATTATCAGTCACAGTGTTCTTTCCTCATAGATATCTACTCTCCCCCTGTTATGAACCGTGAAGTTTACAGTGCTCTCTTCTCCCTAAATGTATTGACCATGACATACCACTGATACGATAAGCATTGCTGTTTAACTGCTTTGGTTAAACATTTTAATTCTTTAAATAGTGATGGTAACTATTTTATTTTCCTATCGTGTCAAAACCTACTGCAGTGATAAGATTCAGTTTTTTAGAAAAGGTGGCTTAATATTATTATGTAATAACATACATTCAGAGTCTTAATACTTCTTTGTATTGATTGCAGAGTTGGCTCTGTTTGTTCTTAGAAGAGTCAGACAGAACTGTCCTTGATGACCTTGGAAAACGAAGTGGATTTTCAAATAATATCCTGTCATATTGTGTAGCACTGTGGTCCAAACTGAAATAATGAAGAAGTTAGGAAAAGTGTATTTGACATAAAATTTTTGGAAAAGGGCAAGAGTATTGAAGTGCTTAGAATTTGGACTTGCTGTTTTATTTGTTGATCATAGGCCTGTTTTAACTTTTTTTGCTCCTTTTCCAAACCATTTCAAATTCATGTTTGAAGTATGTGATAACTTAATCTTATTACTGCTTCTTTCCCTTTTGTTCCCATAAAATGAAAATGAAAAGAGATTGTGTTTATTTTCTTTAACATTATAGATTATTATAGCTGGCATTTATTTTTATTTTTTTATTTTTTTAAAGATTTTATTTATTTATTTGACAGAGAGAGACACAGCGAGAGAGGGAACACAAGCAGGGAGAGTGGGAGCGGGAGAAGCAGGCTTCCCGCCAAGCAGGGAGCCCGATGCGGGGCTCGATCCCAGGACCCTGGGATCATGACCTGAGCTGAAGGCAGACGCTTAACGACTGAGCCACCCAGGCGCCCCCTTATAGCTGGCATTTATTGATTACTGTCAGTCACTGTGCTAAAATTTTTATAAGTATTTTGAAATTTGTCATATAGCTCTATGGGAGAGATTGTCATTATCTGTATTTTGTGGATGACATTGAAACACAAAGAACTTATTTGATATTACATAGCTAGTGTAAGAAGTAAAATAATTCAAACACTGACAGTTTAAAAAATTTCATTCCATTGCTTCTTAGCATAAAGGTGTTAAAGAAACCCAATTCTAAAGGACCCAGAACTTACCAACAAAGTAAGGGGTGGCTATTCACATTACAAAATGATTTAATGAGAGATTTATTTAAAAAAATTTTTTTTAAGATTTTATTTATCTGAGAGAGAGAGAGCACAGGCATGGGGAGGGGCAGAGGGAGAGGGAGAAGCAGGCTCCCCACTGAGCAGGGAGCCCGATGTGGGACTCTATCCCAGGACCCAGGGATCATGACCTGAGCTGAAGGCAGATGCTGAACTGACTGAGCCAGCCAGGCGCCCTGAGAGATTTATTTTAAAAGATTTTATTTATTTGTTTGTCAGGAAGAGAGAGAACACAAGCAGGGAGAGGGGCAGAGGCGGAGGGAGAAGCAGGCTCCCCGCCAAGCAAGGCGCCTGATGAGGGACTTGATCCCAGGACCGTGGGGTTAGAACCTGAACTGAAGGCAGACGCTTAACTGACTCATCCACCCAGCATCCCAGCCCGAGAAATTTATTTTAAAAAGCAGGTTTCCAGGGTATGTACTCTCTGTTTTTTCTGGTCAAAAATGCAGAGGGAGCCACCTCTTAAAGCCTCATCTTAAAGCCACCTCTAGGAGTTTTGTCATTTATTGAGTTACAGGTCAGTGGGCTGTCCCTGATCCAGCCATTGTCCTTTCTTTGCCAGAATAGCCAAGCATTGCCTACAGTGGTTAAAGCTGTTGATCTGAAAGAGGAAGTTGCCTGGGGATGGTAGGTGCCATGATGGACATATAGGCAACTCCTCCCAGTATCTAAATGGCTAATTTATATGCAACCTTTAGGAATATATTTTTTATATAAAACAAGGAATATAGATGTTAGTTTCAAAATCTGTACATTATAGTTAATCTTTGTTAATTCTTTAGAAGGTTGTTATGACTTAGAGCCTCAAATCCATCTTTAATTGTTTAAATACTTAATCTTTAGTATTTATGGGCTTATTAGTGACCTCGAATATCCTGTTGTTACATTTTAGATTGTATCATCATGTGACCTAGTCTTACTATTAATTCCATTTTAAGGAAGTTGCCAAGGTTCAAGTGGAAGTTAGCTTTTTTTTTTTTTTTTAGGATCTCAAATGGATGGCTACAACAATTCTTCATCATACTTCCTGTTTCAAATAATTTGCTTTTATAAAGAGAATATAGTGCTCATATTATTCATACTATTTAGTTATTTTTATGGATCATTTTATAAAAACAGTGGTTTAGGGGTGCCTGGGTGGCTCAGTTGGTTAAGCATCTGCCTTCAGCTCAGGTCATGATCCCAGGGTCCTGGGATCCTACATCGGGCTCTCTGCTTAGTGGGGAGTTGGCTTCTCCCTCTCCCGCTGCCCCTCCGCTCTGCTTGTGCTCTCTCTCTCGCTCACTCTCTCAAATAAATAAATAAAATGTTTTTAAGAAAAAACTCTGACTTACAAAACAAAACAGTGGTTTAAAAAAGATTATTGCTACATCAGGGATATGCAGTTATCTGGGTAGGGAGAATTCTGTTTTTATGCTTCTCATAGAGCTTCATTTAATTCACAGCTGAAAGTGATCACCAGGTGATTAGAAATGTCTCAGTGTTGGGGCACTTGGGTGGCTCAGTCAGTTGAGCATCCAACTTTTGATCTTGGCTTAGGTCCTGATCTCACGGTTGTGAGTTCCAGGCCCGAGTTGGGCTCAGCGCTGGGTTTGGAGCCTACTTAAAAAAAAAAAAAAATCTCAATGTTAATACTTGCTGCTAGAATTTTTTCTATTCTAGTTTTATGTTTTTAGTTAACTGTTTTCTGAGTTGATCATAAAAAAACTGATGCATGAATAGATAAAAGAATGAAGATGTTATTAAAAGTAAAGTGACATTTTTCTGAATTACAGGCTTATTCAGCTTCTTAGAAGGTACAGCCAACCAGAACAATGTTCTAAAAATTATTTCCTTGTATGTATTTTGTATTTGAGAAAGGATTTTCATTCATGTTTTTGTATTTAATATTCATAACAAAGGAGTCAGTAAACCTTTCCTGTAAGATGCCAGATAATAGTAAATATTTTAGGTTTTGTGGGCCATATGGTCTCTCTTCCTAAACTATTCAACTCTTTCATGCCATTATTGCATGTAAGCTGTCATAGACAATATTTAAATGAATGAACTTGGCTGTGTTTCCATAAAACTTTACTTGTGGATGCTGCATTTGAATTTAATATAATTTTCTTTCATTAAATACTCTTGTTTTTTTTCCAACCATTTAAAAATGTAAAAACTATTTTTAGCTCATGGGCTGTATAAAAACAGGTTATGGTCCAGACTTGCCTGACAGGCTGTAGTTTGCTGAACTCTGTTCAAAATAATCCTGTGAGACTTTGCTGACTATTTTCTGTTTTTTCCCCTTTGTTTTAACATTATTTTATGTTTTGCTTGTTTTGCTACTTAATCATATGTTTTCTGACATTGTTAATGTGTATGTAACTTTTAAATTTTAATAAATCAAAAAAATTTAATGATTTTTATTAAGTTTTAAGCTATGGGGGGTAGGACCTATAATATTGGCCTCTTTAACACCTTGCACATATATAAAAGTTATATATACTCAATAGATATTTGGGAGAGTTGAAAAGGAATAGTATCTTTCTTCCATTATTTGAAGGACTGTTGTATAGATTGTTTCATTTCACTTATTCATTTATTATACATGTTCCAGGATGGTTCTCTTGCATTACTGAATAGAAGTAATAAGGAGGCAAAACTTACCTCAGAATGTAGGGATAAGAGAAAGGAGAGAGAGAGAGACTCTTAAGGATTATATTCTTTGTGGCATGGTATATGCTGTGGTCAGTGATACACACAGCCCCTCATTTAACCTTTACAACTTGTTTAAGTAGGCATTTCTTTACTCATTTTACAGATGAAGAAACTTAGATAAAATACTAAATAAGTGAGTGGTGGAGAATTTGAACTGAGATCATGATCTTTCCATATACTTTTCTTTTTATACTAAGGAATATTCAGTTAACTAGTTTGCCTTACACATTAGCTACTTAGCTATTACTACAAGTTGTGTATGTGTGTCTGCTTTGCTATTACTACGAGTTTTCACACACATCTTAGATGACCAAGAACAGAGATTTTTTTTTAGAAAAGGTGAAATGTTGAAGAACCTCTAAGGTAAAGTTTCAGATTCTTTGAATATATGATTACAGAGGGCTTTACTTTTAAATGCAGGTAAGACACATTTTTCCTTTTGTGTTTGTACCTCTCTTTAAAATGTTGTTTTACGGGACACCTGGCTGGCTCAGTTGGTGGAGCATGTGGCTCTTGATCTCAGGGTTGTGATTTTGAGCCCCACAGTGGGTGTAGAGATTACTTAAAAAAATAAAATCTTTGGGCGCCTGGGTGGCTCAGTTGGTTGGGCGACTGCCTTCGGCTCAGGTCATGATCCTGGAGTCCTGGGATCGAGTCCCGCATCGGGCTCCCTGCTCGGCGGGGAGTCTGCTTCGCCCTCTGACCCTCCCCCCTCTCATGTGCTCTCTCTCTCATTCTCTCTCTCTCAGGTGGCTCTTGATCTCAGGGTTGTGATTTTGAGCCCCATAGTGGGTGTAGAGATTACTTAAAAAAATAAAATCTTTATAAAAAATGTTGTTTTACAAAAGTAAATTAGTAGACTTGCACAATGAAATAAGATTGAGGAATATACATAAAGTTTCTATCAAATTGTATGTTTACTAGAAATCAATGATTAAATCAAATCTTAAGCTGGTCATTTCAACTAATATGCTTGAAAGAAATTGAAGATTGAGTAAAGCTAGGTTAAATAAATGTTACAAGTAAATGAAGAATATTTCTGACAGAATAAATAATTGTGGGGTTTCTTTCTTGACCCAACAAACATTTTGAGTGTCTGTATTGCTATGGGGAGCTCAGATAAGTGAGAGAAGTGGATAGTGATAGAGGCATGTGTGAGGTATTGTGAGGGCACAGGACAGACGTGTAATTAAGCTGGAGTGGGTGGAGGAAGAGGTTCCCAGAAGACCCTGCCTCCTGGGAAGATGATGTCTGAATTTCTTTCTTTTCCCCCTTTATTGGCTTTAAAATTATTTAAAAATTCATAGTTCTTGCAAATACTAAACAATCCAGAAGTGTAACTAGTAAACAGTGTAAATCCTTATTTACACTTTTTGTTCTCCAATCCTCATTTTTCAAAGTTATAGGTAATAGACTGGTAAATATGCTTCCACATTTTTCCCTGGGCATTTACCAACAGGTTTTTTTTTCCTCCACACAATTGGGTTCATACTATATATAATTTTGTAACTTGCTTTTTTCCCCCACATGTAATAGTCTATCACATGTATGTTTCTATCCCAGTAGATGTAGATAAATCACATTTGAAAACTTGCTGCCTCAAAGATGGGGATGGATGTACCCTCATTTATTTACATAATTTCCTATTTCTGGACATGTAGGTTTTCAACCTGTTACAAGGAGTGAATATCCTTATGCAGATATATTTGTTTTCTTTTATGAATTAAGTTTTATTTTTTATTTTTATTTTTTAACCATTACTTAAAAATTTTATTTTATTTTATTTTTTGATGTAGTGTTCCACGATTCATTGTTTGCGTATAACACCCAGTGCTCATTGCAATACATGCCCTCCTTAATGTCCATCACTGGGCTAACCCATCCTCCCACCCCCTCCCCTCTGAAACCCTCAGATTGTTTCCCGGAGTCCATAGTCTCTTATGGTTCATCTCCCCCTTTGATGCCCCCCCTTCATTTTTCCCTTCCTTCTCTTAATGTCCTTCATGCTATTCCTTATGTTCCACATATAAGTGAAACCATATGATAATTGACTTTCTCTGCTTGACTTATTTCACTTAGCATAATCCCCTGCAGTTCCATCCATGTTGATGCAAATGATGGGTATTCATCCTTTCTGATGGCTGAGTAATATTCCATTGTATATATGAACCACATCTTCTTTATCCATTCGTCTATTGAAGGGCATCTCGGCTCCTTCCACAGTTTGGCTATTGTGGACATTACTGCTATGAACATTGGGGTGCATGTGCCCCTTTTCACTACATCTGTATCTTTGGGGTAAATACCCAGTAGTGCAATTGCTGGGTCATAGGGTAGCTCTATTTTTAACTTTTTGAGTAACCTCCACACTGTTTTCCAAAGTGGCTGTACCAACTTGCATTCCCACCAACAGTGTAAGAGGTTCCCCTTTCCCCACAACCTCTCCAGCATTCGTTGTTTCCTGCCTTGTCAATTTAAATGATAAGTAGCATATATAGGCAGGTGAAAGGGAGTTAAGATTAATGTGAAGGAAAAAGGTTTCCTAGGCTAAGGGAACAAATGTAATTTGAAAAACACTGCGGAAGAAAATGATACTTTTAGTTAGGGGAGAAACATTTCTGTTTCTATGCTTTGGAAGTATAACACCTCTTGTTTTCTTGAACTTTGAACTGTATGCTAGAGTATCTTGTTTTATGGAATAGGCATCTCTTTGCTGAATAATTTATAGTTGTATAATTTTCTTATTTTGGAGATTAAAAACTTTTTTCAGTAATTGTTACCAGATAGAGAAGTAGAATTACAAGCTGATAAAAATGATTATTTGGACATTATTACATAGAGGTTAAGTGGGTAGTTCTGGGAATAGAGTTTATATTTTAGCTATCTTTTTCTTAGTTCTGTTATCTAATTGAGAATTTCTCACTCAGGTTTCAAAATAACTTTTTGGGTGGTTAGTCCCCCACTGTTGTCCATTTGAAACAAATTTGGTTAATTCATAAAATAACTACTGGGAAGTTGCTAGTTTATCAAGTAGGTACCTGAAAATGGGATAGATGACTTAAAGTAGATGAATTGTGTTTTGTTACATCTTAACTCTTAAGTGTAAAATCTTACTATCCTTAAAAAGTTTTAGTTGCTGCTGTTTTGTTCCAAATTTCCAATTTTGGAATGTTGCCTATAGTGTGATATCAAGTTACTAATAAGTATTATAATTTTATAATTCTCCTGACAATTAAGAGTATCTAGTGATTTCTTAAAAATACATGAGAAAGAAAATGGTTCATTAAACAAGGCTGACATTTTTCTGAACTATTTATAAAAGTAAAAGCCTTTCCTTTTTGGTTGCCAAGGTGCTCTGTTATTTGATTAGATGTGTTCTATTGAATAGAAATCCAAGTTTTGTTAGAGCTCAACTTTTAAAATTTTTCCTCGTTAAAAAAAAAAAAACATGCTAAGTACTTCTTATTAGTGTTATTAATTTGAATAACATGAATGCTTTGAATCAGTCGGCCTACTGTGTTCTCTCATTACCTTAAATAATAATTGTATGATCTGTTACATTGCATGTTTATGAAGTACTTATACTTCATCCTAAGGTAATTATTACTTAATGTGAAGTGTAATTTTTAAGCATTCATATCTTTTTTCATTTAGGGTTATTTTCCAAGAGTAAAGTAACATTTAAACACATCTGATAACTTGGGGGGGAGGGAGGAGGCCGGAGGGTGGATGTGGGGAGGGACTGGTGGCAGGTGGGGGGAACTTTAAAAAAAAATAATAAACACATGATAACTTATTTTATATATGATTTTTCTAGGGCTGCTTTGGAAGAAGTAGAAGGAGATGTGGCAGAATTGGAACTAAAACTCGATAAGGTGAATTTTACTTTAAAATTTTTTAAAACATTAATTCTTATTTTCCATTAACAGTGATTTGGGCCTTTAATACTAAGTGGTTCATGTTACTTTTTTTTTATCTCTATGAGGATAAATGTTATTATCCCAATTTTACACATGAGTAAATTGAGGCTACAGACATAAAATAGCTTGTTGAAAATCTAAGGGCCAGAGCAGGAATTTGAACAGCATCTGACTTCAAAGCTAACTAGATGTCCTTTATATTGTTGGAACTTTGTTTTCTTCTTCTCCATCAAAAAGATTGCATGTATCTTTTTGATGCTTAGTGGTTTTCATACATAACCTGACCATTCTTGTTTATAAATGTGGGTGTGGACACATTAAATATAAATAAAATTTAAAATACTGATTCCATTTTTTAAAGCTAATGCCAGAAATGCTTAGTATATATTTAATAATTGATATTAAGTGGTCATATTCTATTTGAGGGTAAATGTTCATTGATTCCTATCTTCTGTCTTAATTATTGATCATCTTTTTTTTTTCTCTACCCAAGAAATATTGCTATAAAGCAGGAAGAAATATGAGAATGAGTAAGACATGGCTTCTGGTTTCAAGTAACCAGTAACTGTTTAGTGAAATATCTTTCTTAAAATTTATGGAGATAAATCAGATGCACATACCTGAAATACCTTTTCTGAAAATAACTTCCTACTTGTTTAATTATTATTGTAAATGGTATTGCTATGTAAAGCAGTGCTTCTCAAACTGTACTGTGCATAGGAATCACCTGGGGATCTTGTAAAAATACAGATCCTGATTCAGTAAGTCTGGGGTACCTGAGATTCTGTGTTTCTAATCACCTAGATTCCAGGTGACACCAATGCTCTTGTTCCACGGACTGCACTTTGAATAGAAAGATATAAAATAATTAAGCTGAAGGTTTTCAAATGTTTTGAAATCATGAAATATATGTATGTATATAATGTAAATGGTATAGAGACTATATAAATTAGTAGTATTAATTATGAATGTAAAACCAAAATTTTAGAAAATAGTAATTAGTTATTTTTGTGTTGTACTCTATAGTTTTTTAAACACTTTGATATATAGTATGTTCTTTGATTTTTACAATAATTCTGTGAGGTAGATAAGACAAGTGCTATTATTTCCATTTTATAGATGAGGATACCAAAGCCCAGAAAGTGAAGGGGACTTGCTTCAAGTCAGAGGTAGAAGAGGCAGAACCAGGGTCAGGACTCACATTTTTATTTTTAGTTCAGTGCTCTTTTTGTGCACCACTGTACTTCTGGATCTGTATTGGGGGGGTACTTTGCCAGTTGGAAATTTTTTGAGGAACACTGAGAAGCTTCTTGGCAAGTGTTTTTTTAAAATTAGTGTTATAATTGGGCGCCTGGGTGGCTCAGTTGGTTAAGCGACTGCCTTCGGCTCAGGTCATGATCCTGGAGTCCCAGGATTGAGTCCCGCATCGGGTTCCCTGCTGTCAGCAGGGAGTCTGCTTCTCCCTCTCACCCTCCCCCCTCATGCTCTCTCTCTCTATCTCATTCTCTCTCTCAAATAAATAAATAAAATCTTTAAAAAAAAATAAAATTAGTGTTATAATTTTTGGTAAGGATATTTTCAAAAATATTTTCAAATATTTCTCTTTAAAATCACATATAGGATTATTATTGTTGTTATTATTATTTTACCCAGAGGTATTACATTTATTTTAAACACTCTGAAATAAAGTTTTTAACCATAAGGTAGGCAACAGAAATATAGTCTTGATTTTCTGGTAGATTTATGAGAGACTGTGTAGAAGGACAAGGCTTTTTTTTTTTTTTTTTTTTTTTTTAGATTTTATTTGAGAGAGCGAGACATAGAGCATGAGCAGGGGAGAGATAGAGAAGCAGGCTCGGCTCCCCAGTGAGTAAGGAGCTGACACAGGGCTTGATCCCAGGACCTTGGGATCATGACCTGAGCCGGAGGCAAATGCTTAACTGACTGAGCCACCTGAAAGACACCCCTGAAAGACAAGGCTTTTTAAAGAATCATAGAGTAGTCTAATCAGGATATCTATTCTTTTTGGGTAGAACTGCATGTAAATCATGTGAAACATTTTGTGTGTTCATTGGGGGGGTCCTTAAAATTTGAAGTATCTAAACCGATAGAATCCACTAACAGCATTTTTGTTACTGATTTTGCTTTTGTGAGCAGCTCCTCCCCCCACCCCCACCCCCCTTTGCGTCAAATTTGGTTGAAGTTGGGAGACTGGTAGAATCTTAAAACCAAGAGATTCAAGTTTAAAACAAATTATTAAAATATTGGCAATCAGTACTAAGATCTCTAAGCCCTTTCTAGAGTATTTATTACCCAAAGGCTAATAAGGGCATCATGGAAATTTTAGCATTTAAAAAAATATTATCTTCCACCCGAATAGAAGGTCTATAGTTACTTTTATATTTCTCTAGTTTAAGATCTTGATTTCTTATAAAATGTACCTCTCCCAAATTCTTAAGTTAGTATCTATCGTTTCTCTTTAGAATTTTGAGGAGTTAGCACAGAGAGGAGAACCAGAGAGGAGGAAGAAATGGTTGTTATTAAAGGTGGAGGCATTGAAGGACTAGTGGAGGGGAGGGGTTGCCCAAGATTAGTTTAGTGATTTCATAACTTTGTGCAAGGCAAATTCCAGCTGTAATATCATTGTAAAATCATGCCACCAACAGGTTAAACTAGCTTGATGACTTAGCTTTTATTTATTTTGCTTATAATATGTTACCAATAGTTACACTCATTGTGGAGAATAATGCTTTATGAGTGGCATTGTTCTGCTGGGTCCAATGATTTGTCCGTTCTGCCAGGCATTCTGGCATTGACAGCACGGTAGAGCATCATGGTGGCCGTCTAGATGTAATTTCTGTATCTGGTACATCTTCTCACTGGAATGTTTGTTCCCTCTCTGGTGAGCAGATCCTCTTTAAATCACAGCTCAAGTACTACCAAACTTAGGTTCTTTTTCTTGTATTGCATTCTTTGTTGCACACACTTCCATTTAAATTATTATAATATTATTGTAGTCTTTGGGTTGTAGCATGGTCTAATAGTTAAGAACACAAAGCCTGGAGTAAGGCCACCTGCATTTGAATCTGGCTCTACCACTTACTAAGCTATTTGGCGTTGGGCAAGTTCCTCAACCTTCCTATGCCTCAGTTTCTTCATCTCCAAAAAGCAAAATTAGAGTTTCTATCTCGTAGGGTTATTATGAGAATAAGGTGTTTTAGTATATGTTAGTGCTTAGCATGGTTCTTAGCACATGTTAAGTTCTAAATAAATGGTAATGATGGTGTCTCTTCAGCAAATTATTAGCTCCTTGAAGATAGTCCTTGAAGAAAAAAGAAAACCCTCATTTGATGCACACCATGTATCAATTGCTAAGTTTTACTTATATTATCTCCAACTGTCACAACAATGTTGCAAAGTTGGTATTATACCCAATTTGCCCATGAGAGAAATGAGACTTAGAGAGGTTGTTATTTACTTAAGGACGGTCAGCGGATAAGTTGTTTATATCCTCATCACCTGGAAAAGCACCTATGACATACATATCACTTAGTACCAAAGAACTTTTGAATGAATTGGGGCTACTAGCTTGATAATTTTGACTAACTTGACATATACTCTTGGGTAAGAATCTTCCCTCTTTGTAGGCTTATATTATTCAGTTATACCTGTCATCAGTGTCAGCTACTAAGGATTTTGCTAGCTGGCATAGTTTCTGTCACCAGGTCAGTCCTTCCTCCTGCATAGCTGCAGTGTATGTGTGGCTCAGCTATATGACAGTTCCAATATCTCTCCAACTCCTGTGATAGTGACCTCTATTCTAATTCTGATACCTGTTTTCATGGTCATAGCTATGCCTTACCATTCAAAGTTCTCATCTCGGAAATCTGGAATGCTGATCTCTTACTTTCTTACTTGAGACTCTAGTCTTTCCAGTTCTCATTTCACTCCTACTTCTGTTCTTCAAGCTTAGCTAGCCCTCTAGTCTTTCAGTCTATAAACTTCTGATATTTTAGACACTTTAAACTCCCCTTTCAGTACATTTTTTTGGGGGAGGGTAATTTTTGGAGATAAAATTCACCTGACATAAAATTCATCATTTTAAAATGTACAGTTCAGTGTTTCCAGTGTATTCACATTATTGTGCAACCCTCACCACTATCTAATTCCAGTGCATTTCCATTACCTTAAAGAGAAATCCTGTACCTGTTGGCAGTCACTCCCAATTCTCCTCTCCCTACATCCTCTGGCAACCACTAATCTACTTTCTGTCTGTATGGATTTGCCTATTTTGAACATTTCATATAAATGGAATCATAATTTTTCCTTTTGTGACTAGCTTCTTTCACTTAGCATGATGTTTTTAAGTTCATCAGTACATGTTGTAACATGTTCCAGTATTTCCTTTTTATGGCTGAGTAATATGCCTTTGTATAGATATACCGCATTTTATTTATCCCTTCATCACTTGATGGACATTTGCGTTATTTCCACTTTTTGGCTAGTATGAATAATACTGCTATGAACCCTTTTAGTCTACTCTTAATTTTATTCCATCATATTTTTCTTCTGGATGCCTTCATTTCCCTTCCGTAACACCTACTCCGTAGAATTCTCACTGTATTAGTCTAATCATCTGTATTCTCTGTGTCATATCTCGGCTGTAAAGCCCTGTAGGAGAAGTTACACAATTGTTTGGTGAAATCAACTGGTGGAGTTACACATTCCTGGAATTCTTGATGTAAAACAAATTTTCCAAGACTTATTCAGGTTATCTTGTTATCTTTAACAGCTGTTATACTTCTGTTTTCTCATGATTTATCATTTTGTTCTTCTTTCTTAATAGATGACTTTGACTCTATCTTCCTTTTGGTGGGAACATTTTTATTTCTTGCTCCTAATCTAGAAATTTAGAATATGTCCTCTTTTTCCACTTTTCCTCCCATTTGAGTGATAAAAGTATCCCATTTCCTATGTAATTCCAAACTCTTAACTTCTCAGGACTTTGCTTTAGCCATCTTTCTCCTTTTCTTTCTCTACCACCTCTTCATTTTAAGTAGAAAGTGTTCAATTTCCCTGGAACAAAAACAAAATAAGAGAGAAAACCAAAAGCAAACAAGAAAACTCTGACAAGGAAATATAAATCTTTAGTAATTACCATGTGCCAGTAATGGTTTGTGCTAAGATCTTTATGTGCATTATCTTAACTCTTTTATAGTAATCTTGTATGGTTTGGTACCATTGTGATCATTTCAGACAGAAGAAACTTAAGGTTACTGAGGTTAAGGTCACTCAGGATCATTTAGATGGTTAAGTAGAGCAGCAGGATTTGAACCTAAACTGACTGAGCCCACAACCCTATGTTTTTAACCATGATGATGTTATATTACCAGCCTCTCTCCTTCAGTTATCATGGAACCTTTTAATTTAATTATTTTAAAATTATTTAATTTGTTGAATAATACCTCCTATGTGATACAGATTTCAAAGATACAAAAGTGTGTACCCAATGAAAAATTGGTCATCCTCTCATCTCTTTCCTAAAGGAGAACACTTGTGTCCTTCCAGAAATTTTCTAGGCATATAAAAGATTATAAATATTTGTCTTCTTCTCTCCCACTACAACAAAAATATTAACACTGTTCTACATTTTGCCTTTTGAAAAAATACATCTTGGATTTTGGTTTCTGTTATTAATTATTGAGCTGCCTCATTCTTTTTAATGGCTGAATTGTATTTCATTGTATGGATATATCATAATTTATCCAGTTGCCTATTGATGGACGCTTAGATTGCTACCTGTATTTTACTGTGGCTGCAGTGTATGACTTCACATGTGTGTCATGTGGTTTATGTGAAAATATAACTTTATAATACTTCTCTAAAAGTGGAATTGCTAGGGTAGAGGGTATGTGTTTAAAATTTTGATAGCTCTTGCTAAGTTGCCTTACATAGAAATTGTACCAGTTTACATCCCCCCTCCCATAAATGTATAAGAGTACCTGTTTCCCCATACCTACCCTCTCTAAAATAGCAAGTTAATAAACTTTATAATCTTTGCTATTATGTAAAAAAAAAACAGTAATTTACTCTTTGTAAAAGAGTAAAATACTCTTTTACTATGAGTGAGATTGAATTTTTTTTTCATGGGCATAGTATGTATTTGAATTTTCTTTACTGGGTATTATCTGTACATAATCTGTTGGCCATTATTTTTCTAGTGGCTGGTTTGATTTTCAGAAATGATTTGTATCCTCTTCTTATAGCAGGGAAATTAGTCCCTTATGATTTGTTGCTAATACTGTTTTCCCATATTGTTGTCTTTTGACTAAGTTTGTTTTTTTTTCCTAATAAAAATGTTTTATTTATTTATTTTTAAATAGACTCCATGCCCAGGGTAGAGCCAAATGCGGGGCTTGAACTCATGACCCTGAGATCAAGACCTGAGCTGATATCAAGAGTTGGACACCTAACCAACTGAGCCACCCACACGCCCTGAAATTTTTATTTTTTTTGTAGTTGAGTGGATTTGTTTCTTCTATGACTTTTGAGTTTTGCAACTTTCTCAAAAAGACTTTTCTTACTTTGAGATTATAAAAAATATTACCTCCTGTTTTAGTTTTCTGATTTAATATTTCATGTTTAAATCTTTAGTCCATCTGAAAGTAATTGGAGTGTTTGGAATTCAACTTAGTTTCTTTTTTTCTTTTTTCCCCATTAGATGCTAATGTCCCTATGTCATTTATTGGATCACTTTTCCCGCTACTGGCTAGAAGGTTACTTTAATCAAGTACTGCATATTTGTATTGCTTTCTTTTTTTTTTTAATTTTTATTTTTTAAGGTTTTATTTATTTGACAGAGAGATAGAGAGCACAAGTAGGCCAAGTGGCAGGCAGAGGGAGAAGGAGAAGCAGGCTCCCCGCTGAGCAGGGAGCCCGACGCAGGGCTCGATCCCAGGACCCTGGGATCATGACCTGAGCCAAAGGCAGCCGCTTAACCGACTGAGCCACCCAGGCGCCCCTGTATCGGTTTCTTGACTCTGTATTCTGTTCCAATGAAAACGTTTGTCTGTTCATGTCCATTACCAGAATTGTAATTACTATACATTTTAATAATATATAAGGCTAATGTTCCCATCACATTGCTCATTTTCAGTTATTTTCCCTCTTCTTGCATGTTGGTTACTCCATATGAATTTTAGAATTAGTTTTTCTGGTTTTTAAGACATTATTTTTTGTAATTTTCTATTTATTTGTAATTTTCAAACTGTTTAAAAGACTGATCTCTGCCAGCATTTCTTGTAGTGAGTTTTTTGGAATGTTGTTTCTATGAGCATGCTTCCTCTGAAGAGAATTCCACGCTAAATATTTTTGAGAAATGCTGCATATTATACTCTTCTAGGACTCACAACACCCATGAGTATATCAAAAGCTCTTTAAAGTTCAGCAATAAAGAAATCTATTTATCTCTTTAAACCCAGAGTTGGCCAGATTTATTTTGTCACAGGATCCTCATTTTGGTATAGGATGTTCCTGTAGGATATTCTGTAGAATATATATTGGGAAATATTGATCTATCATCATGTCTTCCTTCATCTACAGTTCATAACTCACTGTAATCTGGCTAACAGCCCCCCAGTCAGTTTCTCTTAACAATTATTCTTGCCAAGGATGCTGGTGACTTTGTCACCAAGCTCAATAGACATTTTTAAAGTCTTTTTAAAATTTGACTTTATGGATTTTCAAGCTGTTCATCATCCATCTTTTGATACTTTGTTCTTTTTGTACTTTGGTGAAATTATTCTCTTGCTTTTCCTCCTACTTTTCCTCTTCCTCTTTCGTTTCCTCTGTGAGGTTTTCACTCTGCATGCTCTGTCCCCTGCTTTCTGTCTAGGTTGTAGCACTGCAGCACTGATAACTATATATATGCTGATGACTCCTCTCTCTATCTACACCACAGGCCTCTTTTTTGAGTTTCAAACATCTGTTTTCACGTGTTTGATCAGCTTTCCACTTGGCTTATATCACAGGCCCATCTAGTTCAGGGCCACCTCACAGGCCTAACACAGTGAAAACAAGTCTTTTGCTGGCCAGTTTAATGTGTCTTTGTGTGAATTAGCAGATACAGTCCATGGCAAGCAGAGCTCAGGCTGGATTTCAGCTCCTATTTTTTTCCCTCGGAGGGACACAGTCTACATAACTGTACTACATAAGGGTACTCGACTGTAATTCTTGAATTTGTCTCTCCATTTCTCTCCCTGCTTACTGCCTTAATTCAGCCTGTCATGGTATTTGGTCTAATCCCCTTATCTTTATTCTTTCTATTTCCCTGTCTTTACTTTTGCTCCTTTTAGGTCATCATTCTAAGATGGAACTCTGGTGAACTCACCAGTTAGTGTCTTCACTTGTTTCTTGTTTCCTTTCATTCAAAATGTGAACATCTTAGCATTGCACACAAAGGCTTGTCCTGATCTGGCCCTTGCATACATTTTCAACATCACACCTTTAATGCCCCACACTTTCACACTGCACTAAGCTACTTAGTGCCTCTGGTTTGCCCTGCCCAGGTAGGTTCTGGGCCTTACTTAGTACATGCTCTTCCTAGAGTAGTATCTTCCCATTACTCTTGTTTGATTGGCTAATTTTTGTTGGTCTTCAGGGCTTTTCTTAAGTGTTCTTTACCAGGAATCCTTCCCTGATGCCCATAGTCCTGGTTAGATGTTCTTCCTTTGTTCGATCATATGTGGTTTTGTCATGCATAGCAGTTGTGTTTGTGCTGTACAGAATTTATCTGCTTGTCTACTGGTTAGAATTAGAGCTTCTGAGAGCTGACATTATGTTTTTCATTTCTGTTCTTCTAGGCCCTAGGGTAACAGTTTTAAATTATACTCCTGAGATCCTTTAGATGTTTTCTAAAGTTCTTTTTTTTACTCTTTACCCTCTTCTTGGTGCCCCCACCATTACCCTCTTAGCATCCTTCCTTTATCCACTTTTTTAAAATACATGTATTCACCCAAGATTTAATTTTTTAAAGAAAATGTTCTGTGTTTGAATGAAAGGAGAAAAATAAGGAACAGAAAAAAGAAAGGGGGGGGAGGAAAAGAATTACAGAGAAAGAAAGATGAAACAAAGTCTAGATTTTAAGACTAGCACAATGCCTAAAATCGTAGGCATTGGCGAAATATGGTTGATTAATCAATTCAGATGTTTGTGTTCATAGATTGACACTGAAATGCCTCGCATGATTAACCCAACATACCAGTTTACTCCTCTTTCCTCCAACATACCACAGGTTTTGGGTTTTTTTTTTTAAGTATTTTTTTAGCATACTGGTTGTTCTACCTGAACTTCCCTGTTCTTCCTTCTAAGAGGTGCTTAATAAATTTTTATGGAGTTATGGGATTGAATTTGACTTGATAAAATTATTTGTTGTTACCATACAGCCCGTGGGTCCTAAAGGGTCAACTTTTTTTGGTACAACTCTCCTATGAATTTACTTTGTAAGTCAGAGTTAAAAAGAATAATTTCAGTTAGTCCATTTTGGCTTTATTGATGAACCATAATTTATTTTAACTAGGCTAACTCATGTTAGCTATTGGTATAATTATTTTCAACCTGATGTAATGTTTTTCTTTTTCAGCTTGTGAAACTTTGTATTGTGATGATTGATACCGGAAAGGCCTTTTGTGTTGCAAATAAACAGTTCATGAATGGAATTCGAGACCTGGCACAGTATTCTAGTAATGATGCTGTAGTTGAGGTTAGTATTATTAAAATTAGTTAATATGATAAATTCAACAAAATATTAAAGAACTATGCATCCATTTACCATATTAGTAGTTATAGTGGTCCTTAAAATTAGGAGTAGAAAAGCTATCACCTACTGGTGTTGTATAATCTTGTTTTCTTAGTTAGAAGTTGATGGTTGATTTGCATTGTGAATAGAAGTTTACTTCTGCTAGGTGAGCTGAATCATCTACAAGAGGACCTGAGTAGGGAGAGGAGGACTATGCTTGCTAGTAGGAGCTTATAGGGCAAGCAGAGAGCATTTAAATCTCAAGAATAGTATCTAACTCTATGTATGGGGTTGCATAGGAAAATTCTCGTCAGCTAGCTGTGCTGGGTTAACTTAGACCACTTGCTGTACTATGTGGTATTACGGTATTTCTTCCATGAGGAATAATACCTGGTTAGGTAATGGGTGTGCTTTGATGATGATTTGGTTCATGGATGTCTAAATGGGCACAGTCTTGATACACTCTATTTTACCTTTAGGTTTATATGTGCCATTATTATTTGTTAGCCTACTCCTATTGATATGACAGTACTAATTCTTTGACTGTCCTACCACATGTGCACTGGTCCTCTTTGCAGAGCATGCCCCTGACGCAATGCCATGAAATCATCCTTGGAAGTAAATGTTATTGTTTACAGTGTAACTAGATGTTTCTGTCAGAAATGCAGAAGTAACATTTTTGTGACCTATTTTCGTGGCTCTTAAATGACTTGGTTTTTCTTTCGGTTTCTTTCTCATAGACAAGTTTGACCAAGTTTTCTGACAGTCTTCAGGAAATGATAAATTTTCACACAGTAAGTGTCAGTAAGTAGGTATTAGTATGACCATGTAAATATTTAGTACTTTCCTTGAATGGTGGTATTTTATAAAATTACTTAAGTTGTAATTCAGTAACTTTGATTTGCCAACTTTTTAGTTGGTGGATCTAAAATGTGTGTATGTGAGTGTGTCTGTGTATGAGAGAGAGAGACATTTTATTTCTCATTCTAATATAGTGAACTTAATATCAATGAGGTATATACCCATAAAAGTTATTTTTTTAAGTTGTGCCTTTGTGAGTTTTTAAGGAATTATTTTAAGAATGAAGAAGTAAAAGCCATTATTCTAAGTTTAGTTACTTCTTTTAAGATACACAAATATATCCCCTTTGTCTAATCAGTTGCCAGGATTAAAGACTGCTGTATTCCTTGAGCTATTTATATGTGCATTTAAGATTTGAAGACTTTTATTCTAGTTATTCATGAGGGCAAAAGATGCTGTTTTTTTCTGTTTTCCTTTGCTAAGAGCATTTATTTTTATGATTATAACCAATGCAATAAAACCTAAAATCAGAATAAGAAAAAACCAAAAGATTTAAGGGCTTTTATCCCTCAAGAATGAGGGATATATACTACTTTTAGAATGTCAGGAAATTCCTTTATAAATTCTGTAAAAGTTTACTGAAAATGTTGTAGCTTGTAAGTTATATACTTCTTTTAAAAACAATTTTTATTGAGGTATAATTGACATGTTAGTTTCATGTGTATAGTGATTCCATGTAACGATTCTATATTTGCCTATATTGCAAAATGATTACCACAGTAAATTTCACTTAACTATATGTATCACCACATATAGTTACAAATTTTTTTCTTGTGATGAGAACTTTCAAGACCCACTCTCCTACCTACTTTCAAATATGCAGTACGGTATTATTATTATTTTTTAGAAGATTTTATTCGTTTATTTATTTATTTGAGGGTGGGGGAGGAGCAGAGGGAGAGGCATAGGCAGACTCAGCACTGAGCTCAGAGCCAGACGTGAGATCATGACCTGAGCTGAAATCAAGAGTCGGCTGCTTAACTGACTAAGCCACCCAGGCACCCCTGCAGTACAGTATTATTAACTATAGTCATCATGCTGTACGATATGTTCCCACAACATAGTCACTTTATAACTAGAAATTTACACCTTTTGACCCCCATCACCCCCACCCCTGCCTCAGGCAGCCACCAGACCCGTCTGTTCTCCATATCCTTAAGCTTGTTTTTTTGTTGTTGTTTTAAAAATTTTACGTCTGAGTGCAATCATACAGTATTTATCTTTATCTCTCTGGCTTATTTCATTTAGCATAATGCCTGTAAGGTCCATCCATTTTGTTGCAAATGGCAGGAGTTCATTAATTTTTATGGCCGAGTATTATTGCATTGTATGTGTATCTGTATATATATATATATACATCTGTATCTATATATCTATATCTTCTTTATCCATTCATCCAATGATGGACATTTAGGTTGTTTCCATGTCTTGGCTATTGTAAATAATGCTGCTATGAACATGGGAGTGCAGATATCTTTTCAAGTTAGTGTTTTCACTTTCTTCCCATAATACCCAGAAGTGGAATTGCTGGATCATATGGTAGTTCTAATTTTATTTCTTTGAGGAACTTCCATACTGTTTTCATAGTGGCTGCACCAATTTGCATTGCCACCAATAGTGCACAAGGGTTCCCTTTTCTCTGTAATCTCATCAACATTTGTTATTTCTTGTCTTTTTTTTGTTTTTTGTTTTTTGTTTTAAAGATTTTATTTATTTATTTGATAGAGAGAGCACAAGCAGGGGGAGCAGCAGAGGGAGAGGGAGAAGCAGACTCCCCGCTGAGCAGGGAGCCCAATATGGGGCTCAATCCCAGGACCCTGGGATCACGACCTGAGCCGAAGGCAGACACTTAATGACTGAGCCACCCAGGCACCCTGTTTTGTTTTTCCTTGTCCTTTTGATAATAGTCATTCTAACAGGGATGAGGTGGTGTCTCATTGCATTTTGATTTACATTTCCCTGATGATTAGTGATGTAGAACATCTTTTCATGTATCAACCATCTGCATGTTTTCTTTGGAAACAATCTATTCAGACCCTCTGCTATTGAGTTGTATGAGGGTTTTTTTAATTTTAATATTAACCCCTTATCAGATATATGATTTGCAAATATTTTCTGCCATCCGGTAAGTTGCTTTTTCACTTTGTTGTTGGTTTCCTTTGTAGTGCAGAAACTTTTTAGTTTGATGTAGTCCCACTTGTTTATTTTTGCTTTTGTTACCTTTGTTTTGGTGTCAAATCCAAAAAAATCATTGCCAAGACATGTCAAGGAGCTTACTGCCTGTGTTTTCTTCTAGGAGTTTTATGAGTTCTGGTCTTCCATTCAAGTCTTTAATCTATTTTGAGTTAATTTTTGTGTTATACGCTTTTAATATTTTTAAAAGCTTAAAATATATGACTGTCATATAATTATTTGGTGTTTCAAAATTTATTAGCAGCTGTTTATAACAAGAATATCAGCACTTATATTCTTTAAATTCTGCTAATTTTTGGTTCTTAGTATATTTGATTTTCTTTTTTGGTCAATAAATTAAGGATAAAGTTATCTGATAATATTTATTTTAATTGTACTTCAAATTTTATCTGTACAGAAATTAGCATGTACAAGTATCTGCTTCAGTTCCTGATTTCAGTTCTTTTGAGTGTATATCTAGGTGTGAAATTACTGGTTCATATGGTACTTCTATACTACTTCCTTCTTGAGGAACCACTAAACTGTTTTTCACAGAACCTGTACCATTTTACATTCCCACCAGCAATAGATGAATGTTCCAGTTTTTCACATCCTTGTCAACATTTATTATTTTCCATTTTTTTATCATAGCTATCCTAGGAGGTATGAAGTAGTGTCACTGTGGTTTGGATTTGCATTTCTCTAATGCTTAATGCAGTTGAGCATGTTTTCATGTGTTTATTGGCACATGATATTGTATATCTTCTGTCATCATTACCATTGTTGCCCATTCAACTCCTTTGACCATTTTTAAATTGGAATTTTAAAAATTGAATTCTTTGTATATTTTGGATATTAAACTCTTATCAGATAAGTGATATATAAATATTTTCTCCCATTCTATAAGTTGTCTTTTCACTTTCTTGATAATGTTCTTTGATGCACAAAAGTTAATTTTGATGATATTCAATTTATTTTTTCTTCTGTTGCTTCTGCTTTTGGGGTCATATCCAAAAATCCATCGCCAAATCCCAGATCATGAAGATTTATTCCTTCATTTTCTTCGAAGAGCTTTACGGTTTTAGCTCTGATATTTTGACCAATTTGTTTTTTTGATGACCTCTTACTCTCTTTTTGCCTTCTGGCGGATTTAGATGCCAGAATATAGTATGTTTGATTTCTTTTTAAATCAGGTGATTGCTTGTATTTAAACTTCTTAAAAAAATGTAATATAGTGAGAATTAATTTTGGGGGGATAAAAGCTATTGATTTGAAATTAACATAACAGGTTAAATGTTTTCTCCATGATATCTTTTGTAATAGTCTTGTTTCTGTTATTTTCTTTAAATCAGTGTAAGTCTTGGGGTGCTGGGTGGCTCAGTCGGTTAAGCGTCTGCCTTCAGCTCAGGTCATGATCTCAGCATCCTGGGATGCTCAGCCCCACGCTGAGTCTGCTTCTCCCTCTCCTTCTGCCCGTCCCCTGGATCATGCTCTCTCTCTCACTCTCAAATAAATAAATAAAATCTTCAAAAAAAACACCAGTGTAAATCTTACATTATTGCTTTACATAAGAATACCTTGTTCTTTGTTAAAGTTTTATATGTGAAAAGTTATGGTTAAGATAAACACTTGGTAAATAAATTGTTTAAATGTGTATTGGAAGCTTTCTTCTCAAGAAATCTTACTTCAAAGTATTTTAATAATCACTTTCATTTTTCAGTTTATTGTTTCATATAAAGGGAATAATAGAATTTGCCATGCCTATATGTAAGGGTGTTATGAGGAACGCAGTATGTGAAAGTAGACTCTGGAGAGTGATATTCCTTTCTTCATATCAGTTTTATCAGTTGGCATACATTCAGGAAAACAAACCACTTAGGATGTTTCTGATAGAAAGACTTTAATACAGTGAATTGGTTACAAAAATGTTAGAAGGTCTGGAGGAATAAAAAAAAGTTAAGGTGATGCCACCTAGAGATTAGTAAATATGGGAAGTAGCTATTGCCCCTGGGGCTGGAGAAACAAAAGGGAAAGTGGTGTTTCCCAGAGCCCCTAAGTACCTGCACTTTTGAGAATACGGCCATTGTTACCTGGCCGGGAAGCCAGGAGCTTGCCTTCTTGTGGCTGCCTCAAGAGTCAAGGAGCCTGTAGTCCCCTTGAAACTGCCCAGATTGGTCACCAGTGCTGCTCAAAGTTGGTGTGGCTCACAGTTGCTTACTGATGTCTGTGTCAGAACAGAAGCAGGAAAAAACAGTGGTTTCCTCTATGTCTTGCCTCTTAATCTAACATTGGCTTCCATTGGCAGAATCTAACCTCTTTGTATGCAAGGAGGCCTAGGAAATATGTTTTGCAGATTTCTAGTACCTGGCAATATAGAGGAGGAGCCCATGGAAGGGTGATGTAGTGGTGAAAACCAACAATTAACCAGCACAGCAACCATAAAGGCTATAATTTGAAAATATTTTTGGTGGGCATGAGCATTTCTGAGTCTTTTCCAGAGAAATCTAGTTTTCACCTTCACAGGACATAACAGGATGAATCTGGAGGTAGGTGGGAGGGTCACGGCAAGGTGGGGGGGATAGCCATTTTCCAATCTTGGCTTTAATAATAAAAACCAATTGCACTGAGGAAAAAAATATTTTTGGCAGGCAAATTATTGTGCAATTTAATGATTTTTATCCTTAAAACTTCTTTTTTTTTTTTTTTTTTAAAGATTTTATTTATTTATTTGAGAGAGAGAACACCTGAGAGGGGATGGGGTCAGAGGACAAAGCAGACTCCCTGCCGAGCAGGAAGCCCGATGCGGGACTCGATCCAGGGACTCCAGGATCATGACCTGAGCCGAAGGCAGTCGCTTAACCAACTGAGCCACCCAGGCGCTCTATCCTTAAAACTTCTTATATGACTTTTCTTTTTTCCATATTCTCCATATCCAATATATTAGCAAAATATACCCCAAATCCATCTAATAGTAGTTTCTCTGTCACCTCCACATCTAAACTACTACCACCTCTTGTTTAGGATTATATCATGGCCTACCAACTTGTGTTTCTGCTTCTTTTCTTGCCCTTCTACAATGAGTTCTGTATACAGAAGCCAGGAAGAACTTTTTTAAATTTAAATTTAATTTAATTTTTGAGAGAGAGAGCGCGCAAGTGAGTGGGATGGGGGACAGAGGGAGAGGGAAAGAGAGAATCTTAAGCAGGCTCCACACTCAGCATGGAGCCCGATGTGGGGCTTGATCTCATGACCCTGAGATCATGACCTCAGCCAAAATCAAGAGTCGGATTCTTAGCTTTGCGCAGCGGCAGTATTGTAGCCAATGAGGTTTTTCTGAGGCGCGATTATTGCTAATTGAAAACTTTTCCCAAAGACGAGGTTCATATATATAATGGAATATTACTCAGCCATCACAAAGGATGAATACCCACCATTTGCATTGACATGGATGGATCTGGAGGGGATTATGCTAAGTGAAATAAGTCAAGCAGAGGAAGAATTATCATATGGTTCCACTCAGATGTGGAACATAAGGAATAGCATGGAGGCCATTAGGGGAAGTAAGGGAAAACTGAAGGGGGGGAAATCAGAGGGGGAGATGAACCATGAGAGACTCTGGACTCCAGGAAACAATCTGAGGGTTTCAGAGGGGAGGAGGGTAGGGGGATGGGATGGCCTGGTGATGGGTATTAAGGAGGACATGTGTTGTAATGAGCATTGGGTGTTATACGCAAATAATCATGGGACAGTACATCAAAAACTAATGATGTACTGTATGGTGACTAACATAACATAATAAAAATAATAAAAGGCCAGAGATCCACCCCCCCCAAAAAAAGGGTCGGATGCTTAACTGACTGAGCCACCCAGGCACCCGGTCAGGAAGAACTGTAAAAATATAAATTAGTTAACAGCGTTCCACTGTTCTAGCTTCCCATCACACAAACGGAGTAAAATCCGTTATAACCATGGTCTACCAAGCCCTCTGATAACTCCCTGATCTCATCTCTACTCTCTACTTGGCTGTAGCTACTTGGACTCTGTTTTTCTTTGACATACCAAAGTAGTTCTCATCTGAAGGCTTTTGCACTTGCTATCTATTCTGTGCAGAATATTCTTCCTTCATATCTATGTATGGCTGTTTTCCTTACAATATTCCTTCTCTTCCTATGGATCTCCTTCACTTTATTTAGGTTACAACCTTTCAGAGAAACCTTCCTTGACCACCCTATGGTCACTTTATGTCATTTTACTCTGTTTTTTATACACATACACACACCCACACACACATGTGAGTGCGCCATGCACACACACACAGATGATGTACAGATATGTGGGTCTGGTTCTTAAATGTATATATGTACTTAATTTATTGTCTGTTCTAAGTTCCATGATTGCAGGCACTTTGTTGTATTAATCTCTGCTACTACCACCTAGAAGATTCTTGGTAGAAAGTAGTTACTCATGGCAGAGTTAAGGAGACCGGGGTTATGAAGTTATTAAAACTCTTAAGTGTTTTTTTTTATAGTCATTAAATGAATAAAAATCTTTTAAATCCGTGACAGCACACACTAGGTAGATAATTTAAAGAAATGTTTAAAAATTTTCTTTTATTGTTTCTGGCACTTGAAAAACTTCAGGATCTCTGTTTTGACTGTAAAATTTATGTTGCTTTAAAAATAATTTGCAAAATGGGGCGCCTGGGTAGCTGGTTAAGTGTCTGCCTTCAGCTCAGGTCCTGATCTCAGGGTCCTGGGATCAAGCTCTGCGTTGGGTTCCCTGCTCAGTGGGGAGTCTGCTTCTCCCTCTCCCTCTGCCCCTCCCCCGCCTTGTGCTCTCTCTCTCTCTCTCTCTCTCTCTCTCTCTCTCAAATAAATAAATAAAATCTTTTTTTTTTTTTTTAAAGATTTTGTTTATTTATTTGACAGAGAGACAGCAAGAGAGGGAACACAAGCAGGGGGAGAGGGAGAAGCAGGCCTCCCGCTGAGCAGGGAGCCCAATGTGGAGCTCGATCCCAGGACCCTGGGATCGTGACCCCAGCCGAAGGCAGATGCTTAACCGACCGAGCCACCCAGGCGCCCCAATAAATAAAATCTTAAAAAAAATAATTTGCAAACCAACAGGAGATTACTCTTTGTCGGCCTGTCTGCTCAGAGGTCTTAAGGCTGTAGGTTGGTGAGCTTGTGTGTGTTTGTATATGTACTACATATGTATAAATAGAAAACTCTTTGAAACTACACTCAGATGTCCAGTGCCTTTCTAATTTTATTTGCATATTTTTTATAGCATCTCAGAAATTTTCTTACTAATAGATACAAGTATGAAATTCTAAGACCTTGGTTTATTTTAATAACTTTTCCTTTTATAGTTGCTATGCTGTCTGCTTTACCTGGCCTTTTTGTTTCTTGTTAACAAGTACTTTCAGTTTTTCCTAGGAGGAGTGACTTGTGTATACTTGATTCAGAGTTCTTATATATGAGGCAAAGATTCTTCCTCCATCATAATACTGCATATTTCACTTTGACTAGAATGTACACAGGGATGACACATCTCTTGTTTACTATAATATATTCCTAGTACTTGCGTAATTCTTACCCTGGGGAGGTCATTTAATTTTTCTGAGCTTTATGCTCCTCTGTAAAGTGAATGGGCTTTACTAGATGACTTTTAGTTTATAAACATTCTAAGGTTACAAAGCATTATTTATTATAAGATTTAATTATGATCTCAGAGCCATTTGTTAAAATGTGGGAAAAGCCTAGCTGCATAAAATGCTTTATTTTAGTAGCATTCTCTATAACGAATTTTAATTACATAGCATTATAGGGTGAAGGAGGCTTTATAGGATATAACTGCTTTATAGGACAAACTGCTTTCTAAAATGTGTAAACACTGGAATCTGCTCACAGTCTATAGCAGACTTTGTAACACTTAGGTTTTGGGGTATCAATTTGTGTCAGGATAAAAAGCTGGATATTTGACAGATGTCATTTATGAATAACTTTATGGGTTTAAATAAATGTTTGAAATAACAGCCATTTGGGTTTTTAGCCAAGGAAGATTAAACATAGATTGGGATTAGATTGTCTCTGGTCATTTAAAAAAATTATTTGGATTCTTTTGTGGTTTATTTCTTCTGTAAAAATGGATATTACTGTTCCGTATTCCTTACAGTATGAGAATTTCCTAGGGTTGCTCCTTAACTCATGTCTTTATAAGATGCCAACTCATGGGCGCCTGGGTGGCTCAGTTGGTTAAGCGACTGCCTTCGGCTCAGGTCATGATCCTGGAGTCCCGGGATCAAGTCCCACATCGGGCTCCCTGCTCAGCGGGAAGCCTGCTTCTCCCTTTCCCGCTCCCCCCTCTTGTGCGCGCTCTCTCTCATTCTCTCTCTCAAATAAATAAATAAAATCTTTAAAAAAAAAAAAAAAGATGCCAACTCATGACTTTTCCAGAGCAGGTCATGTGTGCTACATTCTACTATGTATTGGAGTTGGCTTGAATACTGACTTGTTTTTCTGGAACACAGAGATTTCTATAACTTCACTGATGATTCTCTTGGATTCTAACTTGCTGTTTGTGTAAGGAACTTGGAATATTTATTTGATTATTATCTTTGCTGAATTAAGCTTTAAGGTTGAATTGATGCATAAATTCTATAAAATGTGTAACCCTTTTTGCTTTGTTTTTTTGTAAGTTTGAGTTTCCGTATTGTAGCTGTCTACTCATTCACTCAATAGATGGCTTTATGAAAGTGTCATGTCCTATCGGGTGTTGGTGAAAAACGTTTAGATTTTAAAAATGGAATTATGTTAAAGTAATTAATATTTAATAAATAAAAACTTTTTAGGGGCGCCTGGGTGGCTCAGTCATTAGGCACCTGCCTTCGGCTCAGGTCATGATCCCAGGGTTCTCGGATCGAGCCCTGCATCGGGCTACCTCCTCGGCGGGAAGCCTGCTTCTCCCTCTCCCGCTCCCCCCGCTTGTGTTCCCTCTCTCGCTCTGTCTCTCTCTGTCAAATAAACAAAATCTTTTAAAAAAATTTTCTTTTTAGGGCGCCTGGGTGGCTCAGTTGGTTAAGCCACTGCCTTCGGCTCAGGTCATGATCCTGGAGTCCTGGGATCAAGTCCCGCATCGGGCTCCCTGCTTGGCAGGGAGTCTGCTTCTCCCTTTGACCCTCCCCCTCTCATGCGCGCTCTCTCTCATTCTCTCTCTCAAATAAATAAATAAAATCTTTAAAAAACAAACAAACAAACAAAAAAAAAAACAAAAAATTTTCTTTTTAATAGAATTATGTTAAAATAAAACACATAGTATTAGGGAACATATTACATATTGAATGTATAACACTTCTAAATATTTAATATATAGATATATATTTTAAAGATTTTATTTATTTATTTGAGAGAGAGCTGATTTTTCAAATTCTTGGTCATTGTCATTGATGAGAATGTTGTCTGCATAAGTAGGCATATTGGTGAAAGGCAGGTGAGTATTTATTGCCCTTTGCTCCTGATTGACAGGAGTTGATTTATTGCCCTTTCTTCCTGATTGATAGGACCTTCTTTATCCCATTAATTAGAATTTAAGTAATTCTGTCTCTTTAAGTTGTGCTTTAAAGGAGCAATTATTCATTAAGTTGAAGTGCTCTCTTTTTTTCTTTCATTGACATGTGTGATGCTTAAATTTTCCTGGATAAACTGAATAGATTTTGAATAAGGTAATGATGAACCTTTTTTGCAGGTATACACAGAAGTTGGTCTACCTACTTTTTTCTTCCCTTAACCCTTAATTAACTTTTAATAATTCTCTTTGTGGATGTAGATTATAGCATTGACTCCCTAGTGATTCATTCTTAGCCTCTCCTTTCCAACACTCTGAATCCACACAGTTTGTCAGTGTATGTTAATTGTCAGAAATATCAAGGATTGCTTGAAATAAGTTCATCAGATTGCAGAATGCTGCTTAAGCCATATTTTAATGTCAATAACTAGCATTAACCACACCTGTAAGTTGAGATTTATTCCTCCTAAACTTTTGAATTCTACTTTCAACTTACAAACTTAGGCACAGTTCTTCCTTTTGACAGCCAGTACATTTTGTTTTAAACAGCAGAGAGTGATAGTCTCATATCTTTTCTTTACCTAAAAGCTAAAAATGGATGAACCAAAGGTTTTGAATACTTTGTTTAGATTCATACTTTTTTTTGATAACATTTAATTTGGAATTTATGTCTACATTCAAACTTTTACTTTATGAGAGATCCTTTGTGAAATAATGTGTTACTAGATCTTCAGAATTTTCCAAATGAATTTTTAGCACAAATTTACATCTTGCTGTCATTATGACAGCACTGTCGGTATGCAACATTAGAATGTCTCCATAATATAATCTTTTTTGTTTTAAATTTTTCTTCGAGCATTTTGAGTATTTCATCCCTAGGGGTTTGTTTTGGTACTTTGCAAAAACAATCAATGGCTTTGCAAGATAATCTTCTATTCAGACGTTTCAACCATTGCTGTTAACTTGAGCACAGTTCTTAACATGTAGAATCATCACTCAGCAGTAAACACTTTTGATAAAGTTTTCTTCTGGGTTAGTGATTGTTATTGTGTTTATTTGGCATGCTGTCAAATGCATCTGTTCTGTTACTCATATATGGTACCTTTTTTATTTCCTTTGCCTGTTTGGAAATTATGAAGTTTTAACATTGTCCTTGCAAGCTAACATATTGTGCAATTTTGCAATTGTATGAGGCATTCTGGCTCTAGCTCCTAATTGGGTAGTCTTGTAACTAGCTTCTTTTTTTTTCTTTGTAACTATTTTTTTTTTTTTTTTAAAGATTTTATTTATTCATTTGACAGAGAGAGACACAGCGAGAGACGGAATACAAGCAGGGGGAATGGGAGAGGGAGAAGCAGGCTTCCTGCGGAGCAGGGAGCCCGATGCGGGGCTCGATCCCAGGACCCTGGGATCATGACCTGAGCCAAAGGCAGACGCTTAACGACTGAGCCACCCAGGCGCCCCTGTAACTAGTTTCTTAATCTGATATTGTTGTGACTAATCTCATAAAAGAACTTTGTTTCTTTTTTTGTGTTTGCAGAAGTTTAGAGTACAAATCTTTCTGTATGAAATGGATGTTTTGTGTTGAAGTCCTGTATGGTTTGCTTCTACCATTGATTCATTTAATAACTTTGATAAAAAAGATAGGTCAAAGAAGAGAATTTGGACCATTGTGTTTGTATTCTGAATGTAATCACTGTTCAGCACTATTTATTGAAAAATTTGTCCATTATGGCGGGAAAACAACAATCAGTAAAAAATCTAACTATGAAAATGAAACAATATATGTCTTTAAGTTTCAGAAATTGATATGTGTGCATATATTTTTCTGCATTCTTAAAATGTTTTAAAATAAATTGAAAGATAATATAATGAACATTTAATAAAATAGGAAATACTAATTTAGTTAATGCAATAAATGTTACTCTCATGTATGATCAGAAAATCTGCAAATGCCTACAATCCCATTTAAATGATTATGTGCATTTGTTTATTTCAAGTTTTTATTTAAATTCCAGTTAGTTAACATATAGTGTTATATTAGTTTCAGGAGTGGAATTTAGTGATTCATCACTTACATGTAGCACTCAGTGCTCATCACAACAGATTATGTGCATTCATCTTCAGAAATGTTTTTTAATAATTAAAAATAAAACAATGAAATTTCATCAAGAGTCAGAGTTTGGCTAATTAACATCAAAAGCCAATAATAAATATCAAGAAGTAATAGTCAAAAAAATAATTGTATTCTTTTTTTTTTTTGATGTAGTTTTCCATGATTCATTGTTTGCGTATAACACCCAGTGCTCCATTCAATACGTGCCCTCTTTAATACACATCACCAGGCTAACCCATCCCCCCAACCCCCTCCCCTCTAAAACCCTCAGTTTGTTTCTCAGAGTCCATAGTCGCTCATGGTTCATCTCCCCCTCCGATTTGCCCCCCTTCATTTTTCCCTTCCTACTTTTTTTTTTTTTTTTTTTACATATAATGTATTGTTTGTTTCAGAGGTACAGGTCTGTGATTCATCAGTCTTACACAATTCATAGCGCTCACCATAGCACATACCCGCCCCAATGTCTATCACCCAGCCACCCCATCCCTCCCACCCCCACCACTCCTGCAACCCTCAGTTTGTTTCCTGAGATTAAGAATTCCTCATATCAGTGAGATCATATGATTCTTGTCTTTCTCTGATTGACTTATTTCATTTAGCATAATACCCTCTAGTTCCATCCACGTCATTGCAAATGGCAAGATTTCGTGTTTTTTGATGGCTGCATAATATTCCATTGTGTGTGATTCTCTCTCTCCCTCTCCCTCTCTTAAAAAAAAGAACACCCCGCAAAAACCCTTATAAACACTAATATCTTATGTAAGACTGTTGACATTTATGTCTGGCTGTTTAACAACCACCCCAAAATTTAGTGACTTAAAACAATAGGGCTTGGAGGGGAGTATACACACACACACACACACACACACTGCATCTTCTCTATCCATTCATCTGTTGATGGACATCTTGGCTCTTTCCATAGTTTGGCTATTGTGGACAGTGCTGCTATAAACATTGGGGTGCAGGTGCCCCTTCGGATCACTACCTTTGTATCTTTGGGGTAAATACCCAGTAGTGCGATTGCTGGGTCGTAGGGTAGCTCTATTTTCAAGTTTTTGAGAACCTCCATACTGTTTTCCAGAGTGGCTACATCAGCTTGCATTCCCACCAACAGCGTAGGAGGGTTCCCCTTTCTCCGCATCCTCGCCAACATCTGTCATTTCCTGACTTGTTAATTTTAGGCATTCTGACTGGTTTGAGGTGGTATCTCATTGAGGTTTTGATTTGGATTTCCCTGATGCCATGTGATGTTTGTTGAGCGCCTTTTCATGTGTCTGTTGGCCATTTGGATGTCTTCTTTGGAGAAATGTCTGTTCATGTCTTCTGCCCATTTCATGATTGGATTATTTGTTCTTTGGGTGTTGAGTTTGATAAGTTCTTTATAGATTTTGGATACTAGCCCTTTATCTGATATGTCATTTGCAAATATCTTCTCCCATTCTGTCGGTTGTCTTTTGGTTTTGTTGACTGTTTCCTTTGCTGTGCAAAAGCTTTTTATCTTGATGAAGTCCCAATAGTTCATTTTTGCCCTTGCTTCCCTTGCCTTTGGCGATGTTTCTAGGAAGAAGTTGCTGTGGCTGAGGTCGAAGAGGTTGCTGCCTGTGTTCTCCTCCACCCCAAATCGATTGTATTCTAATAGAAGTACCTCATAACAAATGATGATGCTAAGGAAACAATCATACATACCTTATAAGTAGGAGAAATGTGAAAAATAAAAGCACATTAACAGCAAAAATTTGTGAAAATAAGAGCCAAAGAAAGATTAAATATTTAACAGTGGTTACAAAGCCAAGAAGTGATGACAAAGAAATTATGACTAAAATAGTTTTGGATGATTCAAATGGTAACACCAGGGGGAAAGTTACATAATTTTGTTAAAGTAATAATTATTGCATTTAAATACTTTACAGAGCAAGTCAGACAAATAATATTAAAATATAATTTTAGCAAAAATATAATTTTAGCAGTTGGTAATTTCTGAATGGTTGTACCAAATAGTTTACAACTTTTTTTTAATTTTTTATTTTATTATTATTATTTTTTTAGTTTACAACTTCTTAAATCACTATAAAAACTCATAAACACTGGGGTACCTGGGTGGCTCAGTCGGTTAAGCGTCTGACTCTTGATTTCAGTTTAGGTCATGATCTCACAGTTGTGAGATTGAGCACAGAGCCTGCTTAAGATTCTCTCTCTCCCTCTCCCTCTCTTAAAAAAAAGAACACCCCGTAAAAACCCTTATAAACACTAATATCTTATGTAAGACTGTTGACATTTATGTCTGGCTGTTTAACAACCACCCCAAAATTTAGTGACTTAAAACAATAGGGCTTGGAGGGGGGCAGCTTGTCTCTACATCAGTTGGTTTTGGCTGAGTGGTTTGTGTGTGGCTGGAGGATCCAGCATGTCTGGTGCCTTACCTGGGGTGGCTAGAATGGCTGGGATTGGCCAGGCTCTTCTGCCCTTTGGAGTCTTTCATTCTCGAGGACTTTTCTCTTATAATGTGGTCTCTCTCCAGCAGGGTAATCAGGCTTCTTAATGTGATAGCTAGCTTTTCTTCAGGCTTAGACCTGGAAATCACACAGAATCATTTCTGCTACATTCTTTCGGTCAAAGCAAGACACAGGGCTACCCCAAATTCAGTGTAAAGGGAAATAAACTCTACCTTTTGGTGGGAGAGTACCATGCACATGGAGGGATGAGAGGAATTGGTGGTGGCCATCTGTATATACAGTCTGCTGTATCTTTCAGCACACCAGTAGTGTGTGCCATTGACCCAAGTGTTTGGAACCTTTACAGTAGAAAATTTGTCCCCATCTCCAGGGATTTTGATTTATGTCATCTGGAGTATAGCATCAGAATTTTAAAAATTTCTCTAGGTGATTCTGACATGTAGTAGTTTGAGACCCACTGCTTTAAATCAGTGATTCTCAAATTGTGATCCATGGACTAACAGCATCAGCATCACCTGGGGACTTGTTAGAACTTCTCAGAGTTCACCCAGATCTACTGAATCGGCATTCTGAGGCTGGGAGCCAGCCATCTGTGTTTGAACAAGCCTTCTAGGCAGTTCTGAGGTACTATAAAGTTTGAGAACCGCTGTTCTAGAGCAGGGGTTGGCAGACTCTGGTTTGAAGGTCAGATCTAGCCCATCACCCCCCTTTTGCATATAAAGTTTCACTGGAACACATTCGTTTCTGTATTGTCTATGGCTACTACAAAGAGAGTAGTTGTGACAAAGACCACATGACCCACAAGCCTAAAATACTGTCTAGTCTTTTACAGAAAAAATGTGCTGTGCTCTGCTCTAAAGGACTCCTTTATTTTTGTCCACTTCCAGGGACTCTATCTGTCATGACACCCACTGAAGAGAGACCTTTTTTCTGCTTTAGTGAAAGTGATTTAAAGACTAGTTACCTTGGTGAATTTTTCTCAGTGGAGTGGTAGTGGATGAACCAAAGCTGCAACCCAGACTAGCTAAAATCAGAATCTCTGGAAGTAGGAACCAGGCATCAGTAATTTTCAAAGGTCCCCAGGTCATTCCAGTGTGCAGCCTAGTTTGAAATAGTGCATTGCTTCCCCCAAACAAACTACTTGGAAATCTTGGTAAATGCAGACTGATTCTGTAAGTCTGGAGTGGTTTTGGAAATTCTTCTTTTCTAACAAGCAACCAGGTGGTACGCATAATGCTGGTTTACACCTGGGGAACTTTAAATATACTGATTCCTGAGTCTCACCAGTGTTTCTGATTATCAGGGTATTTAAAAGTTCCCCAGGTTATTCTAATGTGCAACCAATTTAAGAACCCTTGAGTTAGAGCAGTTTGTTTCAATCTTTAAGTAATAGAATCACTTAGCAAACTTAATAAAAATACGGAAGTATTCTTTTTTCTTTTTTTTTGAGAGATAGAGAGAGAGCATGTTTGCATGTGCGAGCGGGGGGTGGAGGGTGGGGAGGGAGGGCAGAGGGAGAGGGAGAGAATCTTAAACAGACAGTGTTAGGCATGGAGCTGGAGGTGGGGCTCGATTCCCCTATCTGAGATCATGACCTGAGCTGAAATCAAGAGTTGGATGCTCAATGGACTGAGCCACCCAGGCGCCCCAGGGATTCTATCTTTCTTCAACAAGTTTGGACCTTGGTATTTTCTGTTAGCTTTCCCCATGATAAGCTAGCAAAGAATCACTGCTGTAGAGGAATGAAGGGAGAAAGAAGAATTTAGAGAAATGGATAGGCTAGGACAAGCAGAGAATGTAGAAAAAGAGGAACAAATGATAAAAAATCATTTGAATATTGGGACCTGTTCCTGATGATAGCAAAGAAGAGACCACTTGATTTATTATTGGCCTATTTACAGGTCTAGTGAGATTAATGAAAAGATTCAGTGAGTCCAGGGGCGCCTGGGTGGCCCAGTCAGTTAAGCGTCTGACTCTTGATTTTGGCTCAGGGTTGTGGGATCGAGCCAGGGGTCGGGCTCCACATTGAGCGGGGAGTCTACCTGAGACTCTCTCCCTCTCCTACTGTCCCTCCCCTCTGCTCGCTCACACTTTTTCTTTCAAATAAATAAATAAAATAAATCTTAAACCAAAAAAGATTCAGTGAGTCCACAGCCATAGCCCTGTACTCTTCTATAGATTTTGGAAAGCACAGGGATGATTTTGTCCTGTAGAATTATAGAAGAGAGTGCTGTGGTGGTTGAATAAAATTTAAATGGAAGACGAAGACTTTACAAAATTTATACTTTGAACCAATGGGACCTAAATGGTAAGAACTGGAAACTTTCAGTGCCAACTATGGATGTGTAGCCTGTCTTCTTCTAACCTTCCTAGAGTACTCTTTGCCATGTGTAAAGTGCATCTCAGCTTTCATCCTTTCCTGAAAGCAGGTGAGATAGTGTTGCTTTAACCAGGTCCAGACATGAATGGGAAATAAACCTGAGTGTAAGCCATTGGTTTTAAAGATTGATTGGTTGATTGATTTTAGAGAGAGAGTGACAGAGGGTGAGTGGGGAGGCCAGAGGGAGGGGGAGAGAGAGAATCCTCGAGCAGACTCCCCACTGAGTGTGGAGCCCAACATGGGGCTCAATCCCACAATCCTGAGATCATGATCTGAGCTGAAATCAAGAGTCTGCTGCTTAACTGACTGAGCCACCCAGTTTTAAACAGCTATATATTATCTATGCACTCAAGTTAGATCCTTTTATAATTAGCAGATAGGTCAAATGATACATTGTTGGTTATTTGTTACATATATATGTCGCTAAGAATAATACTGTTAATGTCCAGAAATGGAATTGAACCTTAGCTTTTATGTGGTAGCTTCCCTCACCCCCCCAATGTCTCATTGTGGCTTTATTATACCATTCCAGGTTTTGTGGTGTAGAAACAAAAGACAAGACCCGAGGTGTACTCAATTCTGAGGATAAAACAATTTTTTTGGTCTAAAACCTAAGTGAAGTTTTTGGGTGATTACTGAGCACTTTGGGTAAGATCTGGATCAGAATCCCCAATTAGTGAAGATGGTAGAACACAACACAAGGAAAATGGGGAAATCAGATAAAGGACAAAAACTTAGGAAAGAGTCTTACAAAGTTCATTTGGTACCTGGCTTCCAGGAACATTGACAAGGCTACTTTTATTTCACCCTCTGATTCTTTCAAGGCTTATAGAGCTTTTTACTTTTAGCATATGAAGAGGAATGCTGTGAATTCTGCCTCAGGCCGAGTATAGATTAGTGATTTAAGAAATGGGACTAACTGAGGCAACTCTGGAGCAGTTCGCACAGGAAACAGCAGTAGTTAGCTGGTAGGTTGTCCGGGTGGCATGCAGTTGGCAGGTAGGAGACAGACAGTTCTTCACTCAGTTACTTTTGCATTAACAACATACTTTTCACTGTAATGGAGGTGTTGAAAATATGTTGCCTAGATAATTGGCAGTTTCCTAAAATACTTCTTATCCATTCAAATGTATATAAAATTTAGTTTAGGTAATGCTGTGTCTTGGGGGATGTAGATAGTAATGTTTTTATAGTTTTAAAACAATGACAATGCTACACAGGAAAACATTGTGTTTTTTTCCTCTGGAATATATTGATTTTTTTAAACAGCATTACTGAGGAATAATATAGCCAGCATATTAAAGTGTACAATTTTGGAAATGTTGAGATATGTAAACCTCCATGTAAACTGTCACTGAATGAACATAGTAACAGTCACACCCCAAAAGGTTTCCTATGCCGCTTTATAATTGTTTGCTGCCGCCTCATTTCTAGTCATTCACTGATCTGCTTTCTATCATTATTGATTAGTTTGAATTTTCTATACTTACATGTAAATAGAATCAGTGTAATTATTTTGAGACTCAATAGTGTTGTGCTTATCAATAATTCATTCATTTTTTTATTGCTTAATACTGTTACACTGTATGGATATGCCATAATTTATCCATTCACCTGTTGATGGATGTCTTAGTTATCTATTGCTGTATAGTGGATTACCCCAAAATAGAGTGGCTTAAAACAATAAACATTTATTATCATGGTTTCTGGGCCAGGAATTTTTTAAAGAGACATAGCTGGGTTGTTCTGGCTCAGTCTTCTATGAGATTGCTGTTAAGGTGTTGGCTGGGCCACAGTCAGTTGAAAGCTTTACTGGGGCTGGAGGATCCAGTTCCAAGATAGGGCCATGTACATGGCTGTTGGATCCAGGCAGGCCTCAGTTCCTCCCAAGGAGCCTCCTCCCTGGGCTGCTTGAGTGTCCTTACTACATAGAATGTGGTTACTCCCTAAACAAGCTATCCAAGAGCAAGGGCAAAGAGAAAGCTGCAATACTTTTCATGACTTAGTCTTAGAAGTCACACATTTTCACTTCTTCCATATTACCATGTGTTAGAAGTAAGGCACTATAACCAGCTTATTCTCAAGGTAAGAAGCATCAGACTCCACTTTTGAAGGGAGGAGTGTTAAAGAATTTGTGGACATAGTTTAAAGTTGTTTGAGTTGTTTTTGGGTTTTGGCTATTATAAATAAAGCTGCTTATAAAAATATATGTAAAAGTTTATATAGGTATATGCATTTATTTCTTTAGTGTAAATAGTAGAATGGCTAATTTATAAGGTAGGATTATGTTTAACTTTTTATAAAACTATTTGTATAGTGAAGACTACAAAACATTGGTAAGAAAAATTAAGGGAAGAGAAAATAACTTATTGTTGTTTATAATAATAATATTAATATTCTTTCCTATGTTAAATTTTAAAAAAATTTTAACTTCTAAGAAATTAAAGAAAACCTCCCAGAATTTGGAAATTGTTTCCCAAAGTTGACTATATATTTTACAGCAGCCATGTATGAGAGTTCTAGTTGCTTCACACAATCAACACACTTGGTATGGTCACTCTTTTTAAATTTATCATGGTTTTAATTTGCATTTTCTTAATAACTAGAGATGCTGAGCATCTTTTTTTGTGTGTTTATTTTCCATTAATGTATCTTCTTGATGAAATGTCAGATCTTTTGCCATTAAAAATTTTTGGATTTTTAAAATCTTATTTAGTTGTAAGAGTTCTTTCTGTATTCCAGATATGTTTTTTGTCAGATAAATGTTTTGCATATATTTTCTTCCAGGCTTTGGCTTGTCTTTTTCACTTTTATAACCGTATCTTTTGAAGAGCAGTAGTTTTTAATTTTGATTGTCAGTTTATTGATTGTTTTCTTTTATAGTTTTCTTTTTGTGTTTTACCAAGAAATGTTTGCCAGTTTATTCTGTGTTTAGATTTGTGATCCATTCTGAGTTAAATTTTCTGTATGTTTGCATGGTAAGGGTCAAGGTTTATTTTTTTTCAGCATATGGCTCTTCAGTTGTTTGTTCTAATACCATTTGCTCAAAAAATTTCTCTTTCCCATTTTGGCAACTTTTGGAAGGCGGCTATGCTCACCAGTATACCACCAGCGCCACACTGTCTAAAAAAATGTGTGGGTCATTTTTGGGCTCTATTTTGTTTCACTGATCTTTTTGCTTATCTTTATTCTAATAGCACAATAGCCTTGATTACTGCAGCTTTCATAGTAAGCCTTGAAGTCAGGTAGTGTAGCTATTCCAGCTTTGTTCCTTTTTTTCAAAATTGGTTTGGCTATTCTAGGTCTTTTACATTTTCACATAAATTTTTGAATCAGATTTCCAGCTTCTACAGAAAATCTTACTGGGATTTAGAGTGGGATTGCATTGAAGGTATAGATCAATTTGGTGAGAATTGACATCATCCTAATATTGAGTCTTCGAATCCATGAACACAGTATATCTCTCCATTTATTTAAGTTTTCTTTATTTCTCTTGGTAATGTTTTGTAGTCTTCACTGTACAAGTCTTACATATCTTTTGTCAACTGTATCCCTAAGCATTTCCTATTTTTTTTTAAGATTTTATTTATTGGGCGCCTGGGTGGCTCAGTTGGTTAAGTGACTGCCTTCGGCTCAGGTCATGATCCTGGAGTCCCAGGATCGAGTCCCGCATCGGGCTCCCTGCTCAGCAGGGAGTCTGCTTCTCCCTCTCCCGCTCCCCCCTCTTGTGCTCTCTCTCTCTCAAATAAATAAATAAAATCTTTAAAAAAAAAAAAAAAGATTTTATTTATTTATTTGACAGAGAGAGAGACAGACAGAGAGCACAAGCAAGGGGAGCAGCAGAGGGAGAGGGAGAAGCAGCAGGCTCTCTGCTGACCAAGGAGCCTGATGTGGGGCTTGATCCCAGGATCCTGGGATCATGACCCTCATGAGCCCAAGGCAGATGCTTAACCGCTGAGCCATCCAGGCGCCCCAGCATTTCCTATTTTTTGATGCTACTGTAAAGTTCGGTTTCTAATTAGTTGTCACTGGTATATAGAAATAGCATTGAATTATGTATATTGACTTTGTTCCTGTGGCCCTGCTAAGTACACTTATTAGTTCTAGTAGACTTTTCTGTAAATTCCATAGTATTATCTATATAGCCAATCATATCACCTATGGATAAAGATAGTTTTATATTCTTCCTTTCTGATATTTTCCCCTTTTTTCATTTTTCTTGCTTGATTGCATTGCTAGGATTTCTAGTACAGTGTTGAATAGAAGTGATGAGAGGAGACAGTCTTGCCTTGTTCTTGATCATTGCCATTAAGCCTTTCACCACAAAAAAAAAAAAAAAAAAGAAAAGAAGGTTTTCACCACTGAATATGTTAGCTGTAGGTTTTTCATATGTGCCTTTTATTAGTTTGAGGAAGTCCCCTTCTATTCCTGGGTTCCTGAGAATTTTTATCAGGAATGGATGTTGGATTTGGTCAAATGCTTTTTTGTATAGTTTTTCTGTTTTAGTTTGTTAACATGGTAAATTATAGTCATTGATTTTTGAATGTTAAATCAATCTTGCAATCCCAGAATAAGTCCTAATTGGTTATGATATATTGTCCTTTTTATATGTTGTTATTACATATCATTGTTATGTATTAAGAATTTTTGCATCCATGTTCATGAGGGATATTGAGGGTTCCCTTGTTTCTATATCCTCACCAACACTTGTTCTTGTCTTTTTGATACTAGCCATTCTGACTTGTGTGAGGTGATAGCTCATTATGGTTTTTTTTTTTTTTTTTAAAGATTTTTATTTATTTATTTGACAGAGAGAGACACAGCGAGAGAGGGAACACAAACAGAGGGAGAGGGAGAAGCAGACTCCCCGCTGAGCAGGGAGCCCGATGTGGGGCTCAATCCCAGGACCCTGGGATCATGACCTGAGCCGAAGGCAGATGCTTAACGACTGAGCCACCCAGGCGCCCCAGCTCATTATGGTTTTGATTTGCATTTCCCTGATGATGAGTGATGTTGAGCATCTTTTCATGTGTTTGTTGGCCATCTGTATATTTTCTTTGAAAAAATGTCTATGCAAGTCCTCTGCCAATTTTTAAACCAGATTGTTTGTTTTGTGTATGAGTTCTTTTTTTAAGATTTTATTTATTTATTTGAGAGAGAGTGAGAGCAAGAGCAAGAGAGGTCACAGAGGGAGAGAGAAAGGGAGAAGCAGACTCCCCACTGAGTGAGGAGCCTGATGCAGGGCTTGATCCCAGAACCCCGAGATTATGACCTGAGCCAAAGGCAGACACTTAACCATCTAAGCCACCCAGGTGCCCTGTGTATGAATTCTTTATGTATTTTAGGTATTAACCCCTTATCAGATATATCATTTGCAAATATCTTCTCCCATTCAGTATGTTACCTTTTCATTTTGTTCATGGTTCCCTTCACCGTGCAAAACTTTTAAATTTGATATAGTCACAATTGTTTATTTTTCCTTTATTTCCCTTGCCTGGGGAGATAGATTCAGAAAAATACTAAGGCCAATGTCCAAGAGTTTACTGCCTATGTATTCTTTTTAGGATATTTATGGTTTCGGATGTCATGTAGGTCTTTAATCTATTTTGAGTTTATTTTTGTGTATGATATAAGAAAATGGTCCAGTTTCATTCTTTTGCGTGTATCAGTCCAGTTTTCCCAACAGAGTGTATTGAAGAGACTGTGTTTTCTCTGCTGTATATTCTTGCCTCCATTATTGTAGATTAGTTGAATATGAGTTTGTTTCTGGGCTCTTTATTCTGTTCCATTGTTCTCTGTGTATGTTTTTGTGCTAGTACCATACTGTTTGATTACTGTAGCTTTGCAGTAGAGTTTGAAATCTGGGATTGTGATGCCTCCAGTTTTGTTTTTTTGCAAGATTGCTTTGCATCTTTGTGGCCTTTGTAGTTCCATAGAATTTTAGGATTATTTGTTCTAATTCTGTGATAAATACTATTAATTAGCTTTATGAATTTTGACAGACACATATAGTTGGATCTCCATACCACAATCTAGATGCATGACAGTTCCAATAACCCTAAAAATACCCTTATTTTACTCCGTTGTTAGTACCTTCTACCCCCGACCACTAGAAATTTCTGATTTATTCTTCATCCCTATAGTTTTATCTTTTCCTGAATGTCATATAAATGGAATCATATAGTTTGTAGCCTTTTGAATATGACTTATTTTACTTAGCTAAATCCATTGAGATTCATCTATGTTGTTGTATGTATTAATAGTTGTTCCTTTTTATTGCTGAGTAGTATTCCATTGCATGGATGTACCATAGTTTATTTCTTCAAGGACGTTTCGATTGTTTCCAGTTTTTGGCATTTAGGAACGGAATTGCTATAAATGTTTGCATACAGATTTTGGTGTAAGTCTAAGTTTGCTTTTTTCTTGGGCAAGTACCTCGAGTGGGATTGCTAAGTTTTATGTAAGTATAGCTTTAAACTTTATAGGATATGGGAGGTTTTTAATAGATTCTATTTCTTTAATTCTGTTTAGGTTATTGATTTCTTATTGAGTGAGCTTTGGTAGTTTTTGTCTTTCAAAGAATTAACCCATCTTGTCTGTTAAATTTATAGGCATAGAATTATTCCCCAGTTCCCCTGGTTATTCTTTTTAATATTTGTAGAATCTGTGGTGTTGTCATCTCTCTCCTTCTTGGTATTTGAAGTTTTTTTTTCTTTTTTTCTTCTTTTTTTTTTTTTTTAGAGCTGGGGGTAGGGACAGAGGGAGAGGGAGAGAGAGAATCTCAAGCAGGCTCCAAACCCAGCGTGGAGCCCAATGTGAGGCTTGATCTCACAACCCTGAGACCTTGACCTAAGCCAAAATCAAGAGTTGGATGCTTAACTGACTGAGTCACCTAGTTGCCCCTGAGTTCGTGTTTTACAATTTTTTCTTTGGCAGGAGGTTTATCAACTTTATAGATCTTCTGAAAGAACTGGCTTATGTTTTTGTTGCGTTTTGGTTACTGATACTCTGTTTTCTGTTTAGCTGACTTCCGATCATCTTTATTATTTCCTCTCTTCTGCTTAATTTGGATTTACTACTTTGGGTTTAACATACTACAGAAAACAATTTTTTCTCTCTGGATGTAAATTGTCATATTTTTAAATCTTGTAGTACTCAATTCAGGTGTGGTGTGTGTTATGTGGGTGTGTGTGGTGTTGGTGTTTAGTATTTAGGCAAGAACATGAGACTTTGCTAGTAGCAAGATTTCAGAGAGAGTGAAATTGGTACTGTTTTTAATGAGAAGGGTACAGGATTTTTTTTTTGTTTTGAATATTGGTTTTTGTGCCTGTTCATCTCTGAATGTAGAGTATCTGTAAATTATTAAAATACTCAGAATTTTCATGACAAGCCCAGTGAAATTTCCCACACATAGAGCTACTAAAGTTTAATATGTGGCATTATTTAAGTGGGGCAAAATATTTTCACCAGGAATAAAATTTTATTTTTGTTTCTAATCTTAGCAGTCATTGAACCTAAAGGACTATATAATGTTTACTCAAATTAAGAGTGTAAAACACTTAAATCCCTAGGTCTTCCCAAATGAGTAACCTCTAACTAAGATATAAGGCAGTTTTGGAGTTGTTTTTACTTCAAGTGTTTTGATACGTGAAAGTAAGAAATTCCTGTAGTAAATGAAGTGGAATTTGTGTTACTCTTTCAGGTTGTTTTTCAAAGCTTGATTAAAGTCAAGGAAATAAATTGCTTTATTGTTTTAACATTCTATTTAAATAGTAATGCAAATTTGATTTTCCCTGTAATTAGAAATAATTTTATTTTTTAGATGAAATTCGCTTGAAAATCAGTTTCAGTTTCTTTTTTAAATGCTTATTTTTTATGTAGTCTTCAATAAGAAATATAAGTGTTATTAGAATTGGAGTACTGGTGGAAGGATGTATTATTTATCAACCTACATGAAAATTATTTTTTATTTATTTTTCTAATTGTTTAATGTTACATTTTATCTTTTAGATCCTATTTGACCAAACTCAGAGATCAATTAAAGCACAGCTTCAGAACTTTGTTAAAGAGTAAGTCAATTGCAGTGAAGAGAAAAGAAAAGCAACAAGTTCATGATCACATCTGGGAGTTGGTTATCTTTTGAGAAGAATTTTATGGACTGTGATTTATTGAAAATATTGGAGTTTTTGTTTTTTTGCTTTGTGAAGTGTATATTGCATTTCCTCTTGAATTATTCCATAAGGGAATCAGACTTCATGTCTTTCAGTGAATCATTTATACTATGAAATTTGTATTCAGGATATATAACTAGGATTGTTATAGATTAAAAAATAAAATAATTTAATGACCTTTCAAAATCAAAGCAGATCCCAAAAGTGGTTGAAATACTATTAGTTATTATAGTGGAGACTAAGTTTTCCATAGTCTCAATATGGTTTTTCTTTGAAGAGAATATAATGGAATATATGAGAATGAATCATAAAAGTGCATGTTTTTTGCTACATGTGATCCTTTTGTGTCACATTCATCCCATTTTATATGTGAAATAAAATTGAACTAGAAATAAAAACATCTGAACTTTCCAGGTAGGAACATTTTCCTTTCCCACATTAATAATTCAGTTTTTCTCTTTTAATTCCTGACTGAGAATATATAAAATTACAGATAAAGTTGGTTATGATACAGTATTCAGGATAAATTATAGAAGTAGCACATCTCGTGAACATAGTGCACTGCCGTTTAGTAGGTTAGAATTTATTGTCCTGCTAGTGATATCTTACAGATTCTTTCCAAATAATAGACTAACGTTCAGAATGTCCTTATAGAATGTATGCATGAAAATTTATGGCTTCTTACAAAGCCTTTAAAGTCTTTCTCAGGTCTACTTTATTATTATTTTAAAATCATTTGTCTTCAAGTCATTTTGCCTGGTTCTCTGGTAGAAAAAAGTACTTATCTAAGATCAAAAGTACTTATCTAAGATCATTAATGAGTCAAGGGTTTCAGAATACTGAAATGGAAACCATTACCCTTTACAGGTATGCAGTTCTTTTACCAAAGATTGTATGTATGTGTGTTTTAAGAATATATTTATGCCCTTTGGCCCAGTAATTTCCCTCAACAAGAAACAAGTGATATTTCTTAAAGTGTGGTTTGTAGATCACCCACAGTAGGATTTATGGAAGTTTTCCTGTTTTTATTTTTTTAGAGATCTTAGAAAATTCAAAGATGCCAAGAAGCAATTTGAAAAAGTCAGTGAAGAAAAAGAAAATGCATTAGTAAAAAATGCTCAAGTACAAAGAAACAAACAGCACGAAGTTGAAGAAGCCACGAACATTCTGACAGCAACAAGAAAATGTTTTCGACATATAGCCCTCGACTATGTACTTCAGGTATATTTATTATATGTTTTCAAAAAATGCTTACTAAACATGTCATTACTTTTGAGTGATTACACTGAGAAGAACTAATACTGTTTCTTTGAGTCTAAAATTAAGCCATGATCTTTTGTGAAGACTTTTCACTTGTCTGTATATCTGTGTATGCACATAAATATGTGTGTGTACATGTGTATACCTTTGGTTCTGATTTCTTCCCCTTTTCACTTAACATGATACTTTCTCCCATTTTTAAATGTTGTAAAAAGCATTTTAATCGCTTTATTTTATTCTATGGAGTTGCTAGGTTAATTTAATTAATACTGCTTATCAGACATATTGTTGCCAGTTTTTACTGGCAATAGTGAAAATATAGTTTTCAATAATTGTAAATGATAATAACATCTTTGTATATAAATCTTTTGCCACATTTCTGATTATTTCTTTAGAGTAGATTCTTAGAGGTATTAAGGCATACCATATTGACAAATGTAAAATATTTCTAGAAGTGTTGTTCTCATAATTGCATTACATGCTATTTTTTAAAACTAGAGATCAGTATTTGGTAAGTTGCCTGGTGATCTTCTGGTCCTATGTAAAATTGAAATCAGTTTGAATGTGATAGGTCTCCAAAGGGATTCGAGAGACATGAAAAGTGAAGGCAAAGTGTACATTATTTCACATGTACTTGATGTGTTCCTATATATCATGAGTTGAAAGCTTTAAAGCTCAGGAAATTAGTTTGTCTGAATCTCCTTTTACAAAACAGCAGTGGAGTCTCCAGAGATTGTTGACTAGCAATCACAGATTATTTCTTTAAAAAAATACGTAAGTAACCATATACAAATTAGTGATTAAAAACTACTTAGAAAACTTAGCAAAACAGTAGAAAATGACTAAGTTTTTTTTAAGTTTCTATTCAGTAAGTGGGAAGTTAAAGTTTTCAATTAGCAATAATCGCGCCTCGGATAAACCTCAATGAAGTGCATTTCATTTATTAACGATAATCTTCAAGAATGGAATGCTCTGTATTTCCTTTCTCCCATTAGCTCTCTCCCATTTACTCCACTTTTTGCGGTAGGATGAGTATTGTCTTCCTATCCCATTCCACTGACATAGCTCATGCTAAGGTCTTACTCATTAGATACAGTTTAATTCTTAACCAACTTGACTATTGTGTTTCACTGAAATGGTGGACCACACTCTCTTTCTTGAAATATACTTTTGTCTTGATTTATCTCAAACCACTTTTAGATTGCAATAACTTCTATTTAGCTTCTATTTCTTAACTTCTATTAACTTGTATTTCTTTTCAGTGTCCATGTTGGGCTTCTCTCCTTTGTCCATCTTTTCAACCTCTTTTTCAGGGTTCCCTCTTGGTCCTATTCTTTTCTGACCTTTTGATTTCCCTGAAAGTCTCATGCCCCTTGCTTGAATTACCATCATGTATAGATGACAAAATCTATTTTTCTCAGACATCCCTCTTTCTTTTTGATCCACAACTGAAAACTGTCTTCTTCCAAATGGCTTCTTTTTACCCTTACCTAACTGAATGCCAACACCCTCTCACTCAATCCTAGAAAGTCACATGGAGAATTATATCAGATATTCTCATTCTCAGCTGCTATATCTAACAATCAAAACTGCCTTAAAAAGTTCTGTGTATTGGGGCACCTGGGTGGCTCAGTTGGTTGAGCATCTGACTCTTGATTTGGGCTGAGGTCATGATCTCAGGGTGGTGAGGTCAAGCCCTGAGTCAGGCCCCGCACTGGGTGTGGTGCTTGCTTGGGATTCTCTCTCTTCCTCTCCCTCTGTGACCCACTCCCCTACCCCCCGCTGGCGCACACTCACTCTTAAAAAAAAAGAAAAAAGTTCTGTGTACCTCTTAAGTCTGCTCTTTCTTACCCTTGCTGCAGCCCTAACACCAGTCTTTATTGTTTCTTATCTAGAGTATTAAGATGTTCTCAAAAAATTGGTCTTCTTGCATTGCGTTTACCTGTCCTGTTACCACTTTGTTCTCTGTTCTGGGGTCAGTTATACAAGTTTCTCCAGGCAAAGTGAATCATCCTTGCCTCTGCTTCTTCTGTGCTGTCATAATATTGTCATACACATTGCTGTTAGAGCACTTAAACACATTTATTATAATTATTTATATCTCTTTTTTACTCCTAGGTTATATTCTTTCCTCTAGTGGTTGGAAAATAAATTATCCATTTCATTTAGTGCTCATCCAGTAGTTTTAAGTTAGGATCCACATGTCCCCTGTAACTATCACCTTATTTGATTTTTCTGATGAGAACTCTTGTGTCATTTTATTATATGGCTAAAGTGGCTATTTTAGGGTGTAATAAGTAACAAATATCCAAGTTTATAAAGTTTGTCATGCTTTAGCTTCTGTAAATATTTGAATTTACTTTTTTTTTTCCAAGTACATGCTATTTTTCATTGCCCAACATAAAAAAATACATAAAATGGAAGCACTTTTGGCATTTTTCAAAGTCTGAATAATAGGTTATCTGCAGCCTCTGCTTTTACTTAGAGCATTTGAAAGTTAATATTTTAGTTCTCAAAACTGAATAGGCCATGGGCGCCTGGGTGGCTCAGTCGGTTAAGCGGCTGCCTTCGGCTCAGGTCATGATCCCAGGGTCCTGGGATCAAGTCCCGCATCGGGCTCCCTGCTCTGTGGGGAGCCTGCTTCTCCCTCTACCTGCTTTTCTGCCTACTTGTGCTCTCTCTCTATCTCTCTGTCAAATAAATAAATAAAATCTTTAAAAAACAAAAAAAACCAAAACAAAACTGAATAGGCCTTGAAACAGACATACAAAGGAAATTAGTGCTCATTTAAGCATAGTTATTTGGACTTTTCTTGGTGTGTTTTTAGTTTTCTGATCAGTGCTTTAAAATTATCTTATAAAACAGGGAGAATATTCAGTGGGAAGAACATATCAAAAAGGAAGATATTCTGTAATCTTTTGACAATATTAGCAAAAAGTGAATGATTCTTTTTTTGTATAAACATTAATTTCATTAAGCTGATATGTAATAGATAAAAAAAATATTTGTTAAGAATTTCTAGAGTTGGGAGAGATACCACAAAGGCAACTTTCATAATTTACTGATCTTTCAGTAAATTTAGTTTAATTAAAATATTATTTGAGGTCTATTAATTTAGTTAACAAATATTTATTGAGTCCTCACTATGTACCACTTGGGGAATGCAGCTGGGAATAAGGCAAGACCTTGATCTTATGGAGCTCACACTTTAACTGGGGAAAAGACATAAGTAAATAAGAAAATATAAGGTAGTTATGAATGCTATCAAGGAAATAAATAGGGTTGTTGTACTAGAGAGTACATAGGGCCTACTTAGACCTTTTTGAGGAGATAGTATTTTAGCTGAGACCTGATTGGAACAGGTAGCCTTATGCCTATCTGGGCAGACAGTTATGACATGAAGACAGAACAACTAGTTTGAAAGTGTTGAGGTGGGAGTAGTTTTGGATTGTGGTTGGAGCACAGAAAGGGGAAAGTAATAGAAAACTAGGTTAGAAAGGTGATATCACAGAGGGCCACGAAGGCTACAGGAGGAAGTTGGAAGGTTTTAAGTTGGACATAGTGTAATCTTATTTATATTTTGAAAAGATCACTCTGTTTGCTGTGTGGAGAATGGATTGTAGAGAGTCAAGAGTATAGAGAGACTAGTTCATACGCTATTGCAACAGTCTAGAAAAGATAAGATGGTGTTTGGTAGTAGTGGCAAAAATTGATGAGAATTTGCATTAAGGATATATGTTGAAGGGTCTAGATGAGCAATTAGATAAGGAGGATGGGGAAAAGATGGAATTCTAAGAAATTGATATGCCTATCAAAGTGATAGTTTTATCACTACAGTATTTATGACTTATGCATGGCCAGTTTTTCTCTGAGTTGAAAATAGATGAGAGTTTCATTGGTATGTTTGTCTTAACTGTTTTTGCAAAACGTGGGTCAAAGGGTGAAAAACTTGAACTTTGATTTTATTTACTTTTCTGGAAAAGTATCAAACTATCAGAAAAAGCAAATTTTACAATATTGCATTGTAGATTAGTTTTTAAAATAAATGCATGGGTAATTAACCAAGTGTATTTTCCCTCAGATTAATGTCCTTCAATCAAAAAGGAGATCAGAAATCCTAAAATCAGTAAGATATTTATTGAAATGATGTTTTCAACATTTTAATATGATCTAAGTGTACATATATAAGCGTTTAAAGCAGCATCATATGTGTGTATATTTATGTGTGTGTATATATATATGTAAATATATTTATTCCAGGTTCAGAATTAATCTTACAGATCTTTTCATACTTCTTCTGTGTCACTTAACCACTTTTTTGTCTCCTTCATGTTATAGTTATTTATGTGTATCTCCTCTATTAACACACCGTGAGCTCCTTAATAGTGACATTTAAATATTTGAGATTGAGGGCATGCATAAATGGTATCATTTAGAGAATTTTTCCTCCCGGGTTATTGATGATTTTATCAGCCTTTTGGTTTGTACTTTAAAGTGCCGTTTGAAAATAAATGGGGTGAAATTTGAGGATAATGTTTTTCCCTGAGCCTCTATGCCCATTTTTTTATTTGACCATTTTTTAAAATCTTAAACCTAACAAAGAAGTGGACATGGGATGGTAGTGGTATGACATTGCACTCTTTCACATTTTGAGAACCTTAGAAATAATTTTTCCTCTCTGTTCACTGAAGTATTTTGGTTTTTTCCCTGAAAGGGTATGCATAAATTGCTTTTGATTCTTGTCCCCACCTAGCTTTTCCCTAAATTCTATATTTATGTTATTTCTTATCAGGTAAGTACATTGTACTTGCTCTTTACCTCTACTTCCTTTTCCAGATTGAGAGTATTATGTGTTAATTGTAGAAAATTGGAAAGTAAAATGTATGAAGAAAAAAATTAAAACACTTACAAATCTTACTACCAAGGGAGAACTACTGTTAATATCTTGGCATATATCTTCATCTTTTTTCCTCTCTTTCTGTGGGCATGTATGTATATGAATGTGTATGTGTGTTTTAAAATTGCATTTAATTTTTTTAAACAAAATAGGAGTCATTGTTACATATGTTTTATAACTTTGTTCTTTTGATAGTAACTACAAAATCATCACATGTTATTAAATATTTTTTATTTAACAATGGCTTTCCTGGCCATACAGAATTCTACCATGTGAATATACTAGCAGTAGGCAACCTTTTTTTGTGAAGGGCCAGGTAGTGAATATGTTAGGTTTTGTGGGCCATGTGGTCTGTGTTGTAATTACTTAACTGTGATGTTGTAATGAGAAAGCAGCTATGGACAATATGTAAATGAATAGCATGATTGTGTGTTAATAAGAATTTTTCTTCTGGACATGGAAATTTGAATTTCATATAGTTTTCCCATGTCATGAATTTCATGTCTTCTTTTCATTGTCTTTCAAACATTTAAAAATGTAAAAACCACTGTTAGCTCATAAGCCATCCAAAAATAGATGATAGGGCTAGATATAGTTTGCAGGTCAGTTGACTATGCCATAAATTAGTTTTATCCTTTAATGGATTTTTAAGTAATTTCCATGTTTTTTGACTTTAAAGAATAGCATTATAGTGATCATTCTAATAAATAATATGATTATTTTCTTAGGATAGATTAAGACAAGAGATTACTTAGTCAAAGGGTTTAAGCATTTGTTAAAACTTTTAAAAAATAATGGTAAATTTTAAGAGTTATACATCATTTCCACTAGTAGTATGTGAAAGTGAACTATATTATCAACACTGGGTATTAATTTCTCCTACTCTACGTATAATTTGGTAGATAGAAAATGTCATGTCATTGTTCAGTTTTGCATTTCTTTAATACAAATGAGTTTGTATTAAATATGTATGAGTTTGAATTTTTTTCTGTATATTTTTTGGCCTCTGTGTTCCCTGTTTTTTTGTTAAGTATTCATCTTTTTCATACTGATTTGTAACATCTTTTATATTTTAAGACTATTAACCCTTTGTCATGTGTTTTCCTAGTTTATCATTTATCTTTTAATATGTTTATTATATGTTTTGATGTGCAGGCATGTTTTACATTTTTATGTAGTTGTAGCTGTTAATCTTTCACCCTCTTTTTTATATAATTAAGTGTTTATTACACTAATAAAGTTGCATAACTACTGTTAATCTAATTCCAGAATAATCTTTTATTGAGCTTTGTCCTTTTGTGTTTGTGTTTTAATTGGTTTTTCTCTTGAAAGAATCTTCTTTTGAAGCATTCTTGAATATTAAGGACCTATTTTAAATTTCAGAAAATTAAACAGATGTCTCGTCTTGCTAAAAATAAACATGGATGTTTGGAGGATTCTTTCACTATTATGATTGAATTAAATTTCTTCCCATATAAAAATGACAAATAAAAACAAGGGTGATTTTTCTTTCATGAATAGGTAAAATGTAGGAAAACCTGGAAAAAATCTTAACCTATTAGCAACATTTTTGGATATTGGGAATGAATATACAGAAACCTCCATATTGGCAAAGTCTGTTGACTCATTTTATTTCAGTATCTTGAGAAAGAAAATAAGCATTCCCCTACTTTGGGCTGTGTTTAGTGATCCTAGTCAGTTATAAAGTGTGATTATTTTATTTTGAGAGCTTCATATTTCCTCTTCTAATTTTCTAATGTTTTATTTGCAATTTAAAGTTTTGCCAGTGAGTTTGGTTGAAAGGCATATAATATGGTTTTTATAATGTACCTGGGAAGATGGTGAAAGTATTGAAAACTTGATTCTTTCAATTATTACCATGTGAATTTTGATTGTCTGGATATAATAATCTGTTAAACAACTAAAATTTGGGGCGTTTTTAAAATTTTAAACCACTTAGAGATTTCTTTTAAATATAATTTATTCTCACTTCACAAATATTTCTGAAATACTCTTTTAAGAAAAATGACTCAGTTCTAATTTTAAATTTGATATTTTGGGCTCTTATGGAATAATTTTTAAACATTAGATAAGATTAAGATTTTTAAAAATTTCAGGATATTTAAGAATGATTTTAAAATGCTAAACTTTTTTTCTCTTATTAGATGTTATCTTTTATGTATGCCCATTTGGCCTTCTTCCATCAAGGGTATGATCTATTTAGTGAACTTGGGCCCTACATGAAGGATCTTGGTGCACAGGTAATATTGTACTGTATTGCTTGATTCTGTGTTATGCATTGATATCTGTATTTTTTTCATTGAGATGTGATTGACATATAATATTGCATTAATTTAGGTGTATAAAATAATTGAGATAAATGTGTGTATTAATACACACATATTTATAGTCAAATGACCACCTCAAAAGTTTAGTAAACTATTACTCCATAGACTTAAACATTTTTTTTCTTGTCTTCAGAACTTTTAAGATCTACTGTTTAGTAGCTTTCAAATATATGATACAGTAGTGTTAACTATAGTCACCATGCTGTACATTACATTCCCAGGTCTTATTTATTTTATAACTGGAAATTTGTACCTGTGACCCCCTTCACCCATTTTGTCCACTCATCCCCCACCTCTGGCAAATTCCAGTCTATTCTCTGTATCTGTGAGTTTGGTTTTGTTTTGTTTTGTTTTGATTCCACATATAAGTGAAATCCTATGGTATTTGTCTTTTTCTGCCTGATTTATTTCACCTAGCGTAATGCCTTCAAGGTCCATCTATGTTGCAAATGGCAAGATTTCCCTTTTTTTTTTTTAAATGGCTAATAGTCCCATGTATATATATACACCACATTTTCATATCTATTCATCTTTTGACAGACACTTAGGTTGTTTCTGTATCTTGGCTATTATAAATAATGCTGCAGTGAACATGGTGATGTAGATATTTTTTCAAATTAGTATCTTTGTTTACATTGAACATATGTAGAAGGGGCATTGCTGGAACATATGGTAGTTCTGTTTTTAAATTTTTAAGGAGCCTCCATACTGTTTTCCATAGTGGATGCACCAGTTTTTATTCCCACCACTAGTGCACTTTTCTCCACATCCTCACCAACACTTGTGATTTCTTGTCTTTTTGATGACAGCCATTTTGACAGGTGTAAGGTGATATCTCATTGTGGTTTTGATTTGTATTTTCCTGATGATTAGTGATGTTGAGCACCTTTTCATATACCTTTTGGCCATCTATTTGTCTTCTTTGGAGAAATGTCTCTTCAGATCCTCTGCCCATTTTTAATACAAAGTGTTTGTTTGTTTGTTTGTTTGTTTTGCTATTGAGTTGTATGACTTCTTTATATACCTTGGACATTTATATCTGATACATGATTTGCAAATATTTTGCAGGAGCTTTTTGGTTTGATGTAGTCCCACTTGTTTGTTTTTGCTTTTGTTGCCTTTGCTCTGGTATCTGTACTTTTAAAGAAGTTTAGCACTTCGGGGAAAAAATTAGCATATTGCGAAATTTGACATTTCATTTATTTAATGAAGAAGTTTGATGCTGCAGAAGATTTATGTATGGATTAAATGTGTAACCAAAAAGAAGACTGAAGTTAAAAATATGTTATAGACAGCATGTGAGGGTGTTGAAAGGAAAACTTAAAAACAAAGTGTCTATTTTATAGTATACATAGCTGGATTTATTTTTTCATTTCTTAGATTTGGATATTGAAAAATCCTACTGATTTTTCATTTGAGTTATACTCTTTTTATATATATATATATATTTTTAAAGATTTTATTTATTTATTTGAGAGAGAGAATGAGAGACAGAGAGCATGAGAGGGAGGAGGGTCAGAGGGAGAAGCAGACTCCCTGCCGAGCAGGGAGCCCGATGCGGGACTCAATCCCGGGACTCCAGGATCATGACCTGAGCCGAAGGCAGTCGCTTAACCAACTGAGCCACCCAGCGCCCTACTCTTTTTATATTTTGAATAATAAAATTTTAGAATCTTAAGATTATGGAAGTCTTGGGAACTTTTTTATTTTATACATATATGCACATGTGTGAATTATACATATATCACAGTATTATATAGAAATTTCATTATATTCAAATTATTTTTGATAACTGAGCAGAACTTTGTATTAGATTTGTTCTGGGACATTCTTTTTTGTTGATTGGTGAGCTTTCTGGATTTAATAGTATCAATTTTTAGGTGATTTTTTTTCCCCATATAGGTTCATATTACCTTTTGAGGACAGGGGATTAAGGATACAAAATAGAGTTTAGGGAAATGAGGAAAAAGGTAAGAATGTAACAAGAATTGCATTCATTGACCAAAAGTAAATATGGTGCATACACGTATGTGTGTACGTGTGTGTCTTGGGATGGTATGCAGGGCATATGCCATGAGTTGCAGAGATACTGTTCCCAGGCTCTATAGAATTTAATCTATTGGAGGAAACCAACAAGTCACCAGACAGTTACTCTTTGGGCTCAGTGTCGTGTCTGGGTATATAAATTGAGAACTTGCTCATTTGCACGGGATAGATAGAAACCTTAAAATAGTAGCTTCAACAAGATGAAATTTTATTTCCCTGCGTAAGTCAAAGGCCTGGTATGCAGGGATGCAGGCTTATATTTTTTAATTCCACCTCATGGTTCAAAGTTACCATACCCACATTCTAGCTATCAGGAAAGAGGAAAGAAGAAAGAAAGATGCATTCTCTTTATGGATGTCTCCTGGAAATTGTAGAGTCACTTCTGTGTACATCCCAATGTCATACAGGCTGCAGGAAAGCTGGGAGATAAAAACTTAATGCCAGATAGTCATGTGACCTACTAGAATTTGGGGGTTCTTGAGTTAAGAAAGAAAGAGAGAATGGATATTGGGGAATAGCTGGCTGTCTCTACCACATAGCAGAGGATCAAAGAGTTATAGGAACATACAGATAGAACCTGTAACTCAGACTTGGGAGGAAGGCAAGACCTTCCTAGGCTCTAGGCACTCCCCACATTCTGTCAAGCATTATGTTGTACCCTCATCTTACATTAAATATAATTTATAAACAAGTGAGTTGGATTATAGTTGAGTAGTTTAAATAATTGTATACTTTAGACATTTATTAACTTTGGTTTTGCAGCTTCCCCCTCTCAGTTCTCACATAATTTTTCAGGTCCTTGAAAAGCCTCTAAGCTCATGGAAAATATAGCCTGGTTGGAGGTGGCCAGTTCAGATATTCTTTCAATAATTCAGTTATGAGATAACTGGATTGGAACTAGGAACATGGCAGTAGGGATAGAAACAAGTAGCTTGACGGATATTTAAGATATAGCCAATTTCAAGGTAGAGGGACATGATGAGTTGAGGTTTAAATGTGTTAAATTTTGGGGCGCCTGGGTGGCTCAGTCGGTTAAGCATCTGCCTTCGGCTCAGGTCGTGAACCCAGGGTCCTGGGATCGCGCCCCACATTGGGCTCCCTGCTTGGCGGGAAGCCTTCTTCTCCCTCTCCCAGTCCCCCTGCTTGTGTTCCTGCCCTCGCTATCTCTCTCTCTGTCAAATAAATAAAATCTTTTTAAAAAAATGTGTTAAATTTTGATGATCGGACATCTAAGTGGGTGTATCTGGAACTCAAAAAAAAACAAAAACAAAAACAAAAACACCTACGTTAAAGGAGTCAATAACATATAATTGCTAATTGTAACCACAAGAGTGGGTGAATTGACCCAAGGAGAGTTAATAGGGATCCCAAAATCATTTTTGTGTTTTGAAAGCTATTTTTGAAAAATGTGAGCGCTGGAACAGTATGCTTAAAGATTTTGATTTTTAAATTAAGGTCAAGGGCCACTAGTATAGAGTAAAAAGAGAATCTGGCTTCAAACAGGGCCCTAAGAATGACATTTTTTTAAAATTTAATTTTGTTTTATTATGTTATGTTAGTCACCATACAGTACATCATTAGTTTTTGATGTAGTGTTCCATGATTCATTGTTTTCGTATAGCACCCAGTGCTCCATGCAATACGTGCCCTCCTTAATTCCCATCACTGGGCTAACCCATCCCTCCACCCTCCTCCCTTCTAAAACCCTCAGTTTGTTTCTCAGAGTCCATAGTCTCTCATGGTTCATCTCCCCCTCCGATTTCCCCGCCTTCATTTTTCCCTTCCTTCTCCTAATGTCCTCCATGCTATTCCTTATGTTCCACAAATAAGTGAAACCATATGATAATTGACTTTCTCTGCTTGACTTATTTCACTTAGCATAATCTCCTCCAGTCCCATCCATGTTGATGTATAAGTTGGGTGTTCGTCCTTTCTGATGGCTAATATTCCATTGTATATATGGACCACATCTTCTTTATCCATTCATCTGTTGAAGGGCATCTCGGCTCTTTCCACAGTTTGGCTATTGCAGACATTGCTGCTATGAACATTGGGGTGCATATGGCCCTTCTTTTCACTACATCTGTGTCTTTGGGGTAAATACCCAGGAATGCAATTGCTGGGTCATAGGGTAGCTCTTTTGAGATACCACCTTACACCAGTTAGAATGGCAAAAATTGACAAGGCAGGAAACAACGAATGTTGGAGAGGTTGTGGAGAAAGGGGAACCCTTTTACACTGTTGGTGGGAATGCAAGTTGGTACAGCCACTTTGGAAAACAGTGTGGAGGTTCCTCAAAAAATGAAAAATAAGAATGACATATTTTTAAGAAATGGTTAAGTATGAGGATCTCCATTAAAGCATAGATGAGAGAGGAGGTGAAAACTGGGAGATGGTGTTAGTGCAGGCCAAAGAAAGAATGTCTCAAAAAGGAGAGGGTAGTTATCAGTACAAATATTGGAAAGAAGGCCCAGTAAACCCAGGACTGAGAACTACCTGTTGGGTTTAGCAGCAAGAAGATTATATGTTACCTTTGTGAGAGTAGAGGGTCTGAGTGGCAGAAGCTAAACTATAATGGGTAGATGAATACCAAATAGACAAGTGAAGAAGAGGGAAGATTTTTCCAGAAGTTGTGTTATGACGGAAAGAGAGGGGGAAGATGGTGGCTGGAGAGGAATATGAGTTGGAGGAAGGTTTTTTTAAGGTAGTAGGATTTGCACAAATATACAAGCAGATGGAAATGGGAGAAGTTGAAAAGCTGAAAGAGAAGTGATGATGTCTGATGTGGTAGGAGTAGAGGGGATTCCAAACACAGAGGATTGGGGGCACCTGACTGGTTATAGGTAGCTGTGGAACTTCTCATGTCCAGGACTAATAGAAGCATGGGACACATTCTGCTGTGCTCCAGACTCTCTCTTGCTGATATCATCCCAGCTTGTAGGAGACAAGACTGTCAGTCTTCACATCTCCTCAACTCGTACCTTCCCCAGCCCTCTACCATGTTGAGACATTTTTTCCTTTATACTTCTGCCCCAACAGAGAGGTGAATTTTCCCGCTTTCTGGTGTAATAGCAGTGAGGTAGGATGTAGCCGAGGAATTTACTACCAGTGGGACAGGCAGAAAACCATCACTTGCATTGCAGTACTAGTGTGGAAGGTACATGCACACAAGTTTATAAATATTAGTTGAATCTTAGGGTCTGCCTTTTACCTCACTTCAATCTGAATGGATAAAATTTATATGCCATTCAATTAAAGGATATAAAATCATGGTGTAATGGTTATTTCACTCATTCAGTATAAGAAAATATTGAGGACATTTTCCGAGTGCAGCATGTACCAGCATTACCCATTAAATCAATGTTACATGTCACTAATGCATGTATGCATTAGATCCTCAAGTGTAGTAGTATAGTTGCCATCTAAATCAAATATTTATAGTAGTGATAATTCTGTTCCAGTGTGTTTTCTTTTGGTTCTTTATTAATATTCAGTGGTAATTAAGATTCTATGGCCAATTGTACACCTGAAACTAATATTATACTATGTGTTAACTATCTGGGATTTAAGTAAAAACTTAAAAATTTTTTTTTAAAAAGAAAGAGCACAAGCAGGGGGAGCAGGAGAAGGAGAAGCAGACTTCCCACTGAGCAGGGAGCCCGATGGGGGACTCGATCCCAGGACCTGAGCTGAAGGCAGATGCTTAACCGACTGAGCCACCTAGGCATCCCTAAAAAAATTTTTTTTAAATTAAAAAAAAAAAAAAAAAATTCTGTGGCCAAAATTATTCTCTGATAGGGAAAAAACCATCATGTGTAATAGTGAATAAAGGACCAAATGGTTTTTTTATGAAGGCTTTTTAAAATTTTGTTTTGTGAAGGATAGCAATGAAAACATTTGTTCATTTATACTTTATCTTTCTCCTTATTCCTATTGATGTTTACATTTTTATTTTTTATTTATCCCACATTAATCAGTTAAGAGGTGTGGGGGTTCAAAGATGAAATGACATACATCACAGTCTAGAAGAGTAGACTCACATAATTTATAACCCAATTGTTTGTTATTCTAGCAAAGAGTAGTTCAGGAAGCCAGGGCATTTGTCATAATACTGGAAAATCATCTTTTCTGATGGAAAGGAACAAGAAAGAAATGAGATTTATGATTTCATAAGTTTTTTGAGCTTTTAAAACAGAACCTTAAACAATGTCAATTTTATACCCTGGCCTTATGAATGATTACTATTTTATTCCTTTTTAAAAAATTTTATTATTTAGCTTTCTCTCTTCTCTGGTGACTTTTTTTTTTTTTTTTTTGCCTTTTAGATTTGATTATAACATTAAGAAGCCAACTTGAAAACATGAAGCATTTTGAGTGATTGAAAGTGTCTGTTCTGTTGAACTTATGAGAGCTGGCCCCACACTAGCGTAGCTGCTACTTTTTGCTTTTTGGGGAAAAAGTCACCAGGGTATCTTCTTTCTGTCTTTGATTCTGACTACTAGAATTGCAGGGGTCAGCAGGCAACTTAAGCTGGAGTTCTCTTCCTTATTCCGGGACTTTTGTTTTATCACTGTTGTGCCTTTGACACGGCCTCCTGTCGTGTTTGCTTGGTACTAAGCTGTTCTTAGAAATGTTTTTCCTGGAGGAGTTATAGACCTTCTTAAAAAGGATTTGATACCAGAGAGAACTTCCATTTTAAAGTTATAGCCAAAATGCCTTTTTAAGTAAACTTAAATTGGCTTACTTATTGAGAGTATGTTTTTAAAAAAAATGATCATACCTTTTTTTCTTTAAGTCTGCCTAATGTTTTCCCTTTCCCCCTTTATAGCTGGATCGACTGGTTGTGGATGCAGCAAAGGAGAAAAGAGAGATGGAGCAAAAACATTCCACCATTCAACAAAAGGTACCTGATAAGAAAAGTTACAGGAGAGTAATTCCCATTTTATACAATTGTTTGATTATTGGTTTCAGCAAGATACCATTGTGTTCGAACAAATCCTTTAAGTTGCTGTAGTAATTGAATTGGATAGAAAATTCCTCCTTTTTTTTTGTGAAAAGTAAAATATTTTTTAGATGGTCAGGCAGTATTTGAAAGCCATGTTTTTGAACCACTTTGCAAAAACTCAAAGGATCTTTTTTTTTTAAGATTATTTATTTATTTATTTATTTATTTGAGAGAGAGAGAGAGAGAGCACGAGCAGGGAGGAGGAACAGAGGGACACAGTCTCCCTGCTGAGCAGGGCTTCATCCCAGGACTCCGAGATCATGACCTGAGCGGAAGGCAGACGCTTAACCAACTAAGCCACCGAGGCACCCCAATCTCATAGGATCTTAACTAATTAAAAAATGGCCCTTAGAATTTAAACTGCTATTTACAGTTTCAGTTAGGATATCACCAATCCCTCCCTGTAAAGTGTGTGAGTGAGAGGGGGTAGCGTGTGGGGTGGGGGGTAGGCAGAAAGGGTAGTGGAGAACATCTTTGCATCAATGTGTGTGTTTGGTATTGTGGACTTAACAGCTATAGTTACTCTGAGGCAGCCCTTGCCCTCTTTCATGTGATACTGGAATTTCACGTGCATTACTTGTTAATTTGCCTAAGCTTAGCTAAACTATTTGAAAAATATATTTTTAAAATGGAAATTTAAATATGACACATTTTTATTTTTGTGTGTGGAGAGCTTTGAATACAACTAACTTGGAACTCAACCTAACAATATTTTGTCTTACATAGTGATATTTTTGTGTGGTAATCTGAAAATAAAATGAGAGAACTGGAGGTTGAATCTAGTCATACAAGTATGTGACAAGATGCCTTCTGTACTTACCTGGCAAGGGAGATAGCATGATCACAAAAGTGGTTTTCCCAGGGTCAGGCTTATCCATTGACTCCAAATGTGCTGGCCCTTGGAATTTCCCCAAGTGTGGGAAACTTGACTGCATAATTTGTGGTAGTGGGGCACCCTATTCATGTGTTCCCCTAAAAAAAAAAAGGATGCCTTCTAGCATTGCTTTAAGAAATCTGTTCCTGTGGTATTGACCCGTCAGATCAACTTTTGTTATGGTTTATTTAGAATTTAAAATACCAGTGAACTAGATCTGACATAAAAGATGTCAGTAGAGGGCGCCTGGGTGGCTCAGTTGGTTAAGCGGCTGCCTTCGGGCTCAGGTCATGATCCCAGGGTCCTGGGATTGAGTCCCGCATCGGGCTCCCCCTGCTCTTTGGGGAGCCTGCTTCTCCCTCTCCCTCTGCCTGCCACTTCCCCTGCTTGTGCTCTCTCTCTCTCTCTGTCAAATAAATAAATAAAAATCTTAAAAAAAAAAAAAGTAGAAAAAAATCAAAGTGAAGTCAGTAATACAAGTAAGGAAAATTTTATTGGTGATGGGTTATTAATATTCAAAGAGAAACATTATAAAGGGAAAGATTTTCTACTGGATCATCTTTAACTTAGTTACTTCCAGTTATAGTTAGGTAAGACTAACTTCCTGTTTTGTTTTGTTTAAAGTTAGACTCACTTTTGGTTGGGTAATTTGTGTTAATGACATTACCATGGAGAGATTGTTAAAAATTGGGACCAGTCATTTCTAATTAAAATGAGAGATCATGATACTTGTAGATACTTGTGACTGTTTGCTTAAATTGAATTATTTAATGAATATTATGTATCTTTTAATATCTTTCCCTGTTGTATACACAGCTCAGTGTTGTACTGAAGGGCCAAAAGTAGTAGATTATTGAATCTAAGATTAATTTACTCGATTTTAAATAATAGTCAATTACTGCTGTACTTTAAAGAAAGTAATGCTATTTTGCTTTTTTTTTTGCCCTTAAATGCTGACACAAGGCTGCATTACAGGTAAAAAAAAAAAAAAAAAAGAGAAAAAGAAAATGATTCAATCACGTAAAAATTAAGGGAAAGTATGTCTAATGTATCTAATGTAATTATTTACATACATACATTTTTCAAGAATTGAAATTGATCAATTAAAGAAACAATGATGCTATGCACATTCATGTACATGCCTTTTGGATATGTGTACATATTCCTGATATATTTATACCTAGGAGTAAAACTGCTGGTTCAGAGGGTATAGATAAATGCTAAATTACTTTTCAAAATGATATTACCATTCCTGACAGGCAGCACTGTGAGTTCTCAGTGCTCCTTGCCACCCCATGGTATTGTGAGAGTTTTTAATTTTTGCTAATTTTGGTGGGTAGATACTGACATCTCGTTGTGGTTTTAATTTATGCTTTAGTTACTAATGAACTCAAGTACCTTCCCCTGTGCCTATTGGTCATTTGGATATCCTGTTTGTGAAATGTCTGTTAGTTTTTGTTCCATTTTTCCAACAGGTTGCCTAACTGTTGATCAGATTCTTCATATCATCTGGATATAAGCCTTTTTGGGGAGTTATATGTGTTTTTAATTTTCACATAGTTTTTTTTTTTTAATGTCTTTTATGTTTGGTACTTTTTGTGTTTTGTTTAGTAAGTCCTTCTTATCCCAAGATCATAAAGATATATCTCCTGTATAATCTTCTAAGTGTTTATAGATTTGCCTTTTATGTTTAGACCTTAAATCCATCTGTAATTGGGTGATTGTGTATGGTGTGAGGTAGAGATCCAATTTCCTTGTATTCTTATACTGGTATCTAGATGATCCAGAATCAGTTAACTAAAAAATGTGTTCTTTCCCTACAACTCTATTATGTCTTCTGATTTACATCATGTTTGCATACACGTGAAGTCTGTTTCAGGTTTTCAATTCTTTTCATTGGCCTTTTTGTCTTAATTGTGCCAATACTATGCTGCTTTAATTATTTTAGCTTTATAGTATATCTTGATATCTGACAAAGCAAAGTCTCTTACGTTCTCTGCTTCAAAAGTGAATTGCCTAAATTTTGTGTTCTTATATAAATTTCAGGGCAGACTTTCAGGTTGCATAAAAATAGCTTTTGGGATTTTGATTGATTTCATTGGATCTATGAATCAATATGGGGAAGGATTGATATTTTTATTTTATAATGTCTTCTAATCTATGAGCTTGAAATATTTAAGTTTTCTTTAATGTCCTTTATAAGCTTGATATTTTCTTCTACATCTTTTGTTAAATTTATTCCTAGATACTTATATTGCAAATATTATTGTAAATGTTGTCTTAAAATTTTCTTTTCTCGCTGTTTACTCTTATTACATATTAGAATAAAATTGATTTTTCTATTGACTTTGAAACCTGTTTTCTTGTTAAGCTCTCTTTAATGCTAATTTATCTCTGGATTCTTTTGGATGTTCTTGTACAAAGTCATATCATCTGCTAATAATAATAGTTTCTTCCTTTCCGATTTTTTCCCTACTTCTTTTTTGTTTTGTTGGCTAGGACTTCTAACATAATCTTGAAATGATAATGGTCCTTCTTGTCTTGGTTGCAATTTCAGAAATAACTTCTCTTTATTGGTCAATCTTAGTCTTGCCTTCTCTTCCCTGGGCCTCACACCAAAGCTTCAAATTCTGATGAGGCAAATGCCCTTAAGGTGAAATCTGGCTTCCTTGATCTGCTTACCTCTTCAAGCCTGCTACTTTCACTTAATCTTTTGCCTTTGAGTATTTCTTCCTAATTTGTCAGCTCATCAATATATTTAAATTATAGTATTATATATTTTATACAATGCTATTACTTTCATTATAAAATCATATAATCTGTCACATTTTAAGTATTATACAATATTAATTGATACTAATAGTAAATAAATTGAAGACAACCTATCTCAGGAAATACAGTTGAAAATTAGAAAAATACTTATAATGCACTGTACTTCAAGGAGGTTATATTTTAATGTTTTAAGTAGCATCAGGGTCATTAAAAAACTGCCAGTGTTATAAATGAAACCTTTAGAATGTTGCCAAACTCAATTATGTCAATTGCTGACATAATCATCTGTGTGCATAATTAAATACATTACAGCCTCAAATAAATTTTAAATGAGGGAATTAAAGTTTTCCTGATTTGTTTTTCCAAAGAAAAAGCAGGAGAAAGTGTAGCAATTTGTTTATAAATTCTGTTTCATTTGATTATTTTGGATTAGCATATTTTTTATGGTTAAATTTTGAGAGATGTCAGCAGAGGCTTTTAATTTTGTTTTTCTGAATTTATTCTGTTTCCATTTTCCATCTTTGTAGACGCTTAGATTTGGAAGGTTCCTAGGTGATTCTCACTCTGCCTCCCCTCTAGGGGAGGACTCTCACATCCCAGAATTCTTGGCAGATGGTCATGTAGCTTCTGCCAAAATCTTTCTCAAGACAGAGTTTGCTATTCCCTAAAATAATAATATTCTAACTTTCATTATTGGTCCAGAAGTAATTTTAAAAGTTCTGAGACTGATTTTTAGAGTTTTAAAATTGGGGATAATAGCAGTCTTGCAGTTTTTGTACAAATTACTTTGTAAGTTCATCAAGAAATATTTTTTATTTTAATTTTTTAAAAATATTTTATTTATTTATTAGAGAGAGTACGAGTTGTGGGGGAGGCCCAGAGGGAGAGGGAGAAGCAGAAGTAGACTTCCTGCTGAGCGGGGAGGCCAATGTGAGGCTCCATCCCAGGACCCTGGGATCATGACCTCAGCTGAAGGCAGACGCTTAACCGAGTCACCCAGGTGCCCCAAGATTTTTTATTTTTAAATGATCTTTACATCCCACGTGGGACTCGAACTCACTACCCCGAGTCAAGAGTTGCATGCTCTACCCACTGAGCCAGCCAGGCGCTCCATCAGGAAGTATTTAAAATATAAGATTTCTGATTTCAAAACTTCATGAATCCTTAGAGGAAAATTGAAAGTTTGAATTGAATTCATGTGAAGACTAGAATGTCTAGAATGATAGAAGATTATGAGGCATTCCATAATCCTTATAAAAAAGTGAGCTCAGCATGCCCACTTCAAAATGTGGTTCTTTGCAAAACAAAATTTTATTTTAGGAACATATGCCTTTATTCTATTTCTGAACTCCCCAGTAGTGGAGTTAGTACTCCTATCACATTAAAAAACTACCATAATAGTAATATACTTAGAGAATAGTGGTAGATTTAAGTAATCCCAGTTTAAATATATCTATATTCCTTTTTTTTAAATTGATATCACACACATCACAATACAATATTAGGATAAAATGAAAACATTTTAAACATAACATGCATTATAATGAGTTGTTCCTTTTGTCTATTTGTATACATAATATTTTGTGCCTTTAATCACTGTGTATATAATTTGTATTGTTTTTCAGAGTATTATTCTATATAATCATCTGTGTTTTAATATTGTCATTATAATAATTATTGCATAACAGGCCATTGAATTGAAATACCTTTATATATATATATATATATATATATATATATATATATATGTACACCCCTAACATTTAGGTCTCCCCTTTTCTTATGACTTAATATAACTTAATATAACTGTTTTAATACAAAGCTTTTCTGTGCTTTGAGCTGTTTCTCTATGATAAATTTGTTGTGTAAGGGACTTAATCAAATCGTACAAACCTTTATTTCGTTTAGGATTTCTCCAATGATGACTCTAAGTTAGAATATAATGTAGATGCTGCAAATGGCATTGTTATGGAAGGATATCTGTTCAAACGAGCCAGCAATGCCTTCAAAACTTGGAACAGGTAATATATTTCAAATACTAGTCTTGATCTTGGGACATTGTTTTCTGACCTTCCCTGTGATTTGGCAGCTCTTTCTTTCATAATTCTTTAAATTCACCGTCCATAATAACTTTCTTGAACCCAGTCCATTGAAGATAAGTTGCCCTTCTAGGAAAGGGGATCCTAAGAAGCAAGTGAAAAATGATAGCACTAATTCTAAACTATAAAATTTAAGCAAAGTATAAACCAGGAAGCAAGAATTTTTTTCTCCTTTGGGTTCCTTCTCTGTGTGATGTTTATGTACATTTTAATTTAGTCTTTCCTTATGAATTTTCACTGATCTTTTGAACTTTGCAATAACTTTAACCAGGACTTTTAGGAAATGAGATTGTTTTTGTATGTGAAGTGTGTGTGGCAGTTGGTGCTCCTTTATTCTAAACTTGATGGCTACCAAAAATGTTACTTTTTGTTGTTGTTAAACTGGTTTTTATAAAATATTAATCATGTAAATGTCTGTTATATAAATATATAAAATATTTTGTTTTCCTGTGTATTAATATAATGAAGTGAAATAATTTCAGACATTAAAGCATAAAAAAAAAAACATGTTGACTCAGGATCATCCTTCCAAAAAGTAGTGATTAGTCTTTTATTCAAGGATGCCTCTGTTTTTGCAAAAAAACCAAAAAAGTAGTCAGAACAATTTAGTAATAATTGAGAGTAATAATTAACATTGGGTTCTGGTGAATTGATTTACATTATTGGTTGAATGTGTTTGTTTTATTTGCTACATGAACAGGACATGAATTCACTTAATGATAGAGAAGATTGTTTTCTTTTTTAAAAAAATGGACATTAACAAAATAAATAGAATTTTCTTGGTAAATTTAATTTAGTATACATTCTTGTTAATTTAAATGGAAACTAATGCTTGAATATTTAATGTATTAAAATGGATTCCTAGTGCACTTATTTTGATTTCTTGGTGATGAGGTTATATGGAAAAAATATTCACTAGTATTTTCAAATGTCAGTGATTTATTGAGCATTTCCCTAGCATTTGATATTGCCAGATATTTAAATCTATGAGGTATTTTTTTATTTGAAATAATTTTTCTTTACCTGAGGATGAATATAAACTAGAAGGTGATCATATTTAATATTAAAGCCTCTTTGAATTACGTAGAACTTCTAAAATAATGTATGAATACAGAAGGACCAACTAAGGTGGTCTGGGTAGAAATAGTGTTTCTAACTAATGTAAAGTGAAAATGAAAAATTAAAATTCTGTTTTCTAAGCTGTTTAAGTTAAGACAATAATCTTTTAAGTTTTTCCTGGCAAATTTTCATAGCCAGAATAGGAAATTAAAATAAAAAATAGTGTGTCACATTTTTATAATAAATAAAGATTTCTCAACCAGTACAGTTTCATGAGGTAATGTTAGAATTGAATTTTAACCTTCAGATTTCAAAACAACCTACTTAAAGTTTAACACAGTGAAAATACAATAAATCCATAGAAACTATACCATTATGTTAAGAAGAAATGAAATGATCTTCCATGGACTACTCCAATGAGAAATGATCTCAGACTTCAAAATGAAGCACAGTAAGTGTTAGTGGAAAATTGCATTGCCATTTAAGGCAATAGGAGAAATTTAATTCTGATTTAAGCATGGACCTTTCATTTTTATTATTTGTTTCATGAATTCTATTAATTGACATAGATAATAAAATGTAACTAAAAGCAAGTAGGGAATAACTATTAAATTCTCAGTTGTAGACATGTTACCTTCCTTTTTTTTTTTTTTTTAAGATTTTATTTATTTATTTGACACAGAGAGAGAGAGCACATAAGCAGGGGGAGCAGCAAAGGGAGAGAGAGAAGCAGGCTCTCCGCTGAGCAGGGAGCCCAATGCAGGGCTCAAGCCCAAGACCCTGGGATCAAGACCTGAGCTGAAGGCAGACGCTTAACCGACTGAGCCACCCAGGCGCCCCTGGTTACCTTCCATTTGTAAAGTGGAAAAGACAATGCCTTTGGAAATGAGGCTGCTCTTTAAAGGAGATGCCATCTAATTGTAGTGAGGTGACAGTTATTGATTAGAATCATGGATCGTATTTCAACATCCTAATTTTTAGTAAAGAAATGAAGGTGCAGAGAGATGGTTGCTCTTTGAAGGTCACACAGCTGGTCTGTGACAAGACTGAGGCCTAAAACCTGTCATTTTTTTTTTTTTAATGTGCTATGGAAATTCCATATAAATTTGTGTTCTGATAAAATAGAATATGTCAAATCTTTTAAAAATAGCTTAAGAACTATTAAAATTTTCTAGTCTATTTACATTATTAGAAAAATTATGGATAGCAGATTATTTCATTTTCATATGCCTTTAAAAAGAGTGTTTTCATGAAAATACCAGTAAAAAGCAGACTTCTAAGGAACATAGCATATAAGCATTGTATAAAAGTATCTTCATAGAAAACAAGTCAAAACCTTATAACAAAAGTTTTAGATATTTTCTAGGTTATAGGTCAGTAATGGTGAAAGGGAGAAGAAAAATCTATTAAATGTTAGAATTTTTTTCTGCTTTCAATTTAAAAATTTGGAATGTATCTTAAATTTCTTATATGAAGCTTATAAAAAATCTAATCTCAGGAAGTACTTGGCAGTTACCTTCTCTTTACCTATTATGACTGTAGAGTCTGTCCTCCTTCTCTAATTAGTTCTCTATCCAGCTTGATTTCATATATTCGATTAGACTTCAAATAAAAGGCTGTATTTGTGATATTTGTACCTCAACTTTAAAAATCTAGGATTCCAGTTCTTCAAGCATAAAGATTTTTCTGCTTACTGTTTACGTATCTTCTTTAGATTGTCCGTAGATTAGTTTTAGGGAACACTTTTCCTTGTAGTCACTATAAGGTACCAATCATATGATGACAAATTTGCCATTATTTATAGTTTTATGGAATAGTGGTGTGTAATATTTTCAAAGCCAACATTTATTTATTTATTCATTTTTATTTCAATTCCAGTTAACATACAGCATAATAATAGTTTCAGGTGTAGAATTTAGTGATGCAACACTTACATAGAACACCTGGGGCTCATCACAAGTGCCCTCCTTAATCCTCATCACCCATTTAAGCCAACTTTTAAAAAAGACTTACTTCCTGAGGGAAATGTGTATTTGACTAGGAATTCCCAGGTAGTTTTAAAACCTGTCCCTGTGCTTCATAAAATCTAAGCATCATTCTCTAATTTGAAATTTTACAGAAGAGATTATATGTTGTGTGATGTGATTGAAAGAGTGTACGGAGTGAGACACTTTTATGTCTTATGTGAATTGTTGAATCTGTCTCTCGGTTTCAGATTTCTAGTTTGTAGTGTCTCAGGATTTTTATATGTCTATAATATATATTTTTCTGAAAAGGTGAGATCTACCAAAATTATCTCTCCATATCAGGCCATTTCTCAATGGCAGCTTAACCTCAGACTCGAATCAGTGCCAGATGGATTATTCGTACCTCTGTGTCTCTTTTGCTTTTTATGATACATTCAGAAAGATGAATGAACAGGAAAATAATTAAATACTAAGATTATTTAATAGTAAGCTGGTAAAATGAATTAAGAAACTGAATTATTACATGCTATGGTCAGTCTGTTGAACTAGAAAATATAGCTAAAAGCATAAAATGTATTATACAGTTTCTTAAAGTATTATATATGTTGCTAGCACAGTTATAAATTTTATTTTTATCGACTTTTTGTTTAAAATAAGACGTGTATGCATAGATTAAAGATACTCTACTTATGTGTGGCCTTTGAGTGTCTGCTGTCATTGATGAAAAGGTAGGAGGTAGGTTTATTTGCCTAATGATATTTTATAATCTTTGAAATTCTTAATTAGTGATCCTGTTTTCCTTATGGAAAGTTTTCATTTGTTTCAGGTTTATGAAGATATATCTATAGTGATTATTTCCCTTAATTTTTTAGGAACAACTTATTAAGAGGAGAAGTACTGTATTTTATAGCTATCACCATAGAGGCAGAAAAATAATAGTAGAGGTATGCCCAAGTGTGCTAAGTCCTATCAGAACTTTTTATACCATAATAATTGGAAAAAATTTTTGAATATTTCTGAAATATTAGCATTTCAGATTCCTAAGAATTAGAATTGTGTAAATGCATAATGTATAAATTTGAGAACAAAATGCAACAGATATTTTTGACTATTTTGTTAGGTTTGAGCTTAAGCTTGTTTCTTTAATTCTTGCTTTATTTTCATATCATGCTAGTCCTTTGCTTATTTTGCACATTTGCGTTTTCATTCTTTTACCACCTTTCCTTTATGTTTTAATCCTGCCCCATTTTTTCACATGACAGGAAAAAGCCCGATCATATCAGGTACCAAATGGCTTCCTTCCCCTCATTCCTGCCTTACTCCAATTTCCTCTTTGGCACGAGAAAGCTCATAATTAACCTGCATTTCAATTGGATTACTTGCAATGGATATAATGTCTCATGTTTTAAATTGGGAAGAAAACACACACATTTCATTTGAGGAATGGAATTATCTTTTCATTGCCAATCGCCTCTATTTGTTTTAATTGAAAATGAAAACATTTGATATATTTATAGTTCCCCAGAGATACAGAATTGTATAGATACAAATACAAATGCCTTTTTTTCTTTTTTTTTTTTTTTTTTTTTGAGGAAAATAAGCCAGTAAGCAGTTTTCAAAAATTTTAAACAGTAACTAGGAATTAGCGCCTTTGGTAATAATCATATTAGTTTTATTGAAAATAAAAATTGTCAATTCCAGCTTTTTTGTTTTAACATTTTGGTCTTTTTCCTTGGGAAAATTTAAATTGAATTTGAAAGATAGTAGCATACATGCTGAAGCTTTTAATTTTGTTAAATGTTCACCTATTTGGCACATATATGAATATGTGTGTAAATCTATCATTTTTATAGTTTTAGTGAGAAATCTACAGATTTAGAAGTTTTACTTTTACATTTTATTCTTGGTTTCAAGTGCAGTTCTAGGACTCATGATTAAACATGGTAAAAGACACTTAAGTTATTTTTTTATATATTTTTTCCTTTACCCTCCATGCTTTGTTATCTGGAAGCTCTCATAGGTATTTCAGTGTCAATAATATCTAATTGTTTATGAATTTAGTATTTTGGTCTAAAGTCTTTATTGAGTTATTTCACTTTGGGATAGATATAAAGTGGTGTGTTATTTTTCTTAATGAGCCAAGAAATTTTGCTTTTTAAAAAACAGTCTTATATTTTGGCTTTGTGGTCAGTTTCTGAATTTTGTAGAATATAGTGTAGTTGTCAGCTCGGTGCTTTCTAAAGTTTGTCTTTTTTATTATTTAATTATCTTAAAAAATTGTTTTTTAAAGTTTAGGTAATCTCTACACCTAACGTGGGACTTGAATTCATGACCCCAAGATGAAGAGCTGCACGCTCCTCCTCCTCCTCTGGCACCCCCTGGCACCTCTATTTAATTATCTTTTAAAGTAGCTCCAAATTGCAGGCAGCACGAGCTTGAAATATTAAGTATCTTATTCTATACATCATAGGCTATGAACTCTCTCATTTTTCCTTTTATTAGAAATGTTAATAATAGCTAGGATTATCCTATAAGAGCAGTTTAAAAATTATATTCCATTTTACTTACCTGATTAAAGTTTTGATCAGTGTCAATGAATATAGTTGGATCTTTTTTTCTTTTTTTTCTTTAATGGCAGAGGAGGGGAGACAGTGTCATACAACATACAGATCTTAGTTTTTTTTTTTCTATGTAAGGTACATTTTGATTTTGTTCCTTAGGAAATGTTGTCAAAATTAAGATGAATTTATAGTGTCTTCCCTGAGTGTACAAAAAAATGAAGATGTGCGAGAGTCACCCAGAAGCAGATAGATGACAGGGGAACTGGGCTTCAGAAATATACGTGAACCTATAAAGTTAATAATCAGGTTTTTATGTAGTGTTTTGTTATTATTTTTAAAGGTTATTATCCTAAGATGCAGCAGTTCAATAGAAATTTATTTTTTAAAGACCTTAGAAGCATGAAAAGTTTACATGGTTATATGGGTGTTTTTCTATTGTGCAGTAAAACTATAGTTTTTCGTAGAATTATATATGATCACTATACTATAAAACATGAGTTGTTATTAGTGTAGTTCACCCTACTTCAAATGATTTTTAAAAAACCCACATTAATCAATATCAGAGATTGTTTCCATTGCATGTCATCCTAGTGGCAGGGCTGCACCATTTTGTTTGTTTATAGGTATTTCCTTTAACATTTCTAACCAACTATGTGTCCCAAAGCAAAGAAACCCAGAAGTTCTTCCTTTTCTAGCCTGCCTCTTGATGATTTGCATTAGAGGCAAGTCACTTGGTTTTATCTAGATGCTTATTTAACAAATCTCTATTTTAATGGTAAAGGTGATGCCTTTTTAAGTAGCAAGAAAACCTAACAGTCTGTCTAGCTTATAAATAGAAAAGCATCTAATCATTTTCACAGCTTTGGAGAATTAACTTAATTTTTTAAAATAGAAATTCTAAATATGTCTAAATACATTTTCTAGTGCTTTGTATTAGTGTCAATGAAAAGGTAGAATCTCTATCCGCTAATAGATTAATAACTAATGTTTACAATAGAAATCATCTCACATGAAACTAATTTTAAAATAATGACCAAATAGTTTTACCTTTCATGCTTGATGAGAATTTTTGCTTCCTTTTATGAATGGCTTTTGGCTGTGATTTTTTTTTTTTAATAAATCTTTAGGTTCTTTTACTGTTTTAATAAATTAGAATTAGTAAATATGCCATGCATACCTTAGCTTTTTCTTCTAAAAAAGATTGCAAGTAAATTGTTTGCCTAATAATTTACAAGAACAAGCAGAACAATACAAATAGGTGAATCATTTTTAGTAATAACTTTTATTATTCTGCTTAGAAGTATTTTATATTAAAGTGAGGTCAAGTGAATTGGCAATTATCTCTTGTTTGATACCAGTTCTAAAATGATTTAATTTCCTGTTTTGCTTAACAAATCAAATGCTTGCTGAATTAGCTGCAGAAAGGTTGTAGACAAAGCACCATTTATTTCAGTGTTTTGCTGTATACAAATGGATAGTCTTTTTTTACAAAATAAATTTATTTCTACTTTATAATAGAAGTAATTATTTTGGGGAAAGATTTTTAGTTATTTTTGAGTAACCTCAAAAAACTAAATTTTTACTTTTATAACAGTTATTATTTGGTGATAGTGTAAAGGATAACAGCTGTTGTTAGGATATAAATTTCTGACATAAAATGATTCAAAATACAGTAATTTTATTTTCCTAGTCTGTGGTTTTAAAACTGTTTAAAATTGTTCTTTACTTTCAATAGTTATCTCATTGACATCAGTCTATATAAAACAAAACAAAACAAAACAACGCACTTCTCAAAACATAATTACTATCAACTGATTTTCTAGTGCTTTCCCAAATATTTTATTTCAAACAACTGGCATAAATTATGTTTATGAAAACTTAATCTGTTTTTATTTATTTAGACGCTGGTTTTCAATACAGAACAATCAGTTGGTTTACCAGAAAAAGTTTAAGGTAGGTGTCTTATTAATTAAGTGAAAACCCAGTGAGTCCCCCATTTCAGTTTTGTATTCATCTTGATAAAGCAGTGAAGTCTTTAAATAGTCATATATGCAAAATTATTGTTTATTAGTTTTATGTTTAGGCATGTATAAGAGGACTCAAAAGTGGAAAGTATTAACTTTTGATCCTTAAAAGCAGAGTGATTTTGAATCCTGAATTTTTAACTCCTAGTTTTGAGACAGGTGTTTCTGTGTCCCGGTATTATTACTTTCATTTCTTTGACCAGCTGTGGTGACAGGAACAATACCACCATTCCATAGTACCATTTTGAGGCTGAAGGAAAGGGAGCCTTTTAAGAAACATCACCTTAGGGCCAAAGATGATAATATGGAAATGTGAAATATGACATTAAAATGTAAGCTTGAAGTAATTTAAATAGAAACCTCTAAATTTGTTAATGTTGTTTTTATACATTTCTTTTCCTGAACTTTATTTTAAGGTTGAGGAATTTTTATTTATTGGAAAGGCATACTGAGATTACATGGCACTTGAGAATGTTAAAAATAATTAGGAAAAAAAAAAACCTTTAGTTAATAGATGAATTAATTTTTACCTAGTCTTTGTGAATGATGTATTCAGTGGTACATTTAATTATTTTTTATTTTATTATTATTATTATTTTTTAAAGATTTTATTTATTTATTTGAGAGAGAGAGAGACAAAGATGGCGACAGAGATAACGAGAGAGCAGGAACTAGGAGGAAAGGGAGAAGCAGGCTCTCTGCTGAGCAGGGAGCCCCATCAGGACCTAAGCCGAGCCGAAGGCAGACGCTTAACGCACTGAGCCACCCAGGCGTCCCTCAGCTGTCCATTTTAAATACTCACTTTACTCTTGAGATATACAATCTGAAGTTTTATTTGCTTGGTTCTGTGCTAGCACGCTTATTCCACATAAGTTCATGGTTTCTTCTGCTCTGATAAACTTGGTTTTGAGTTTATATTTTTGTTAAGTACTAGAAAAATGATAGAAGCTTTCCCATTTTAAGAAGAATATATAAGCTTCTTATTTTTTTTTTCAGTTACTTAAAACTTGACTGTTAAAGGCTTCTTTTTTAGAGGAAAGTAGCTTTTATTATATGTGAGGGGGACCAGGAGAGTAATGGATATGAAAGAAAATGGAAGAAAATGAAAGTTAGTATTTATTTATTGAGCACCTATTAATTACCAAGTGTTAGACTAAGCTATTTACATATACTTCCATTTAATCCTTGTATAGCAATTTTATGAGACAGATAAAATTATGGACAGGACACAGTTACCTTTATTAGTTATATCTGTATAGGAGCTGATAACTCCTATCTCTAATCCTAAATAAGATAAATATAAATCTTTAAAATTAGACCATTTATTCCAAGTAATATTTTAAAGTATGTTATTATTGGTATTGGTAGTAGTATTTAAAAACTGAGTTGATAAACATGGGAGTTTTGTTTCCTTATTGTAGGATAACCCCACTGTGGTAGTAGAAGATCTAAGGCTCTGCACAGTGAAACACTGTGAAGACATAGAACGACGTTTCTGCTTTGAGGTAGTCTCTCCAACAAAGTAAGTGGTTCTAAAGAATGAGAGTTGTTTTTAAGTTTCTATCGTTTATTTTGAAGAACTTTTCAGAGTAGAGAAACATTTGTGTTTTACTTGTGATTATGGTAGAAAGGAAAAAAGTGCTTTAAAAGTAAATTTTAATAATTAATGATTACAAGTATTACCATGAGATATTTAAGTAACTTCTACCTAGTATCATTTTCTTTAAATTCCATAAAGATGATTGATGTGGCCATATGAAAAGTTTTTACCTGTCTTGATGATGAACTGACATCATATATCAGATCAATTCCTTTGATAATTATTTCATATTTCTACCCAATAGAAAAAATTAGTGTTGTATTTGGTAAATTTAAAGTTTGTTTTTTTAAATGTTCAGGGATTTGTGATTTTTTTCTAATAGGCAATTTATTTCATTTCTATTGATTTCTTCATGAACATACTCTGTCCTAAAGATAGATGAAATAAAACCTTTCAAAAGAAATTATTTTTGTTAGAAAATTATTAAATAGCAAAGAAACCTTATTATTATTTGGGGGGTGTTAACTTAGTGTCTGAGAAAACAATGTTGTTTTCTTTTAGAAGTTGTATGCTTCAGGCAGATTCTGAAAAGCTGCGCCAGGCATGGATTAAGGCTGTTCAGACCAGTATTGCTACTGCTTATAGAGAGAAGGGTGATGAATCAGAGGTTAGTAAACAATATTGTAATATGAAATGATACGTTGCCAAAAGTTTTTAATTTTAGTTGTAACATTATATGATTATAACATTTTTTATGGATGATGAATTTTATAATTGAAAGAGGTTTTACTATGAAAATCTAGATTCAATTTCTGTATTTCTTTTTACTTTATCATTTTAGTATATGTTTAATTCAGTATTTGAGTATATGTCCTAGATTGACATAAGGTACTCTAATGTAAATATTTTTCCCAAAATATTTTATTATTCTTATTAATAAAAATTAGTAAAAAAATAAAAGACTAGTAATTAGTAAAAATCAAAAAAGGAAAGCTCAAATTGTCTCTGGGTTGAAGTCTCCCTGGATAAGTTAAGCTGAATGTGGAGTGTTGAGTCATAGCCTGGCTTCAGCTTCCCAGTGATTTTACAGACTTCTGAGCAAGGCCATTAGTAAGTTTTGAGAAATGGAACTTAACAATTCCTCTAGTAGCTTCTTCAAAATGAGGCATTTGTGAGTCTGTGCATGTTTGAAAATATTTTATCCTCACCTTTGTTTGATAGTTTGGTTGGGCGTGGAGTTTTTAGGTTGGAAGTAACTATTCTTAAATTTTAACAGCATTGTTTAGTTTCCAGCATTGCTGTTGGGAGTCTTTCTTATTACTGATCTTTTTTTGTATTGCTCCTCTCCAGTTTTCCTGTTTTCTTTTTCTGGAATTTCTGGACTGATTTTCTGATTTTCTGATTTTTTGTGTTTTTGCTTTACTTTCTGGGAGATTTTCTCAGTTAATCTCCCAAACCTTCTATTGAATACTTTAGTTCTGTTAGCACATATTAAATTCCAGGAGTTTCTTTTTGTTTGCTGAATGTTTATACATGTAAACCTGTTCTTTCTTTATGGATACAGTGTTAGAGCTATGGTTTTTAAACTTGGCTGCCTGTGATGATAACACAGGGATTTAAAAAAAATCCCAATACGTAGGTCCCACCCCAAAGTAATTAAATGAAGTTGGGATCCAGACATCAATATTTTGAAAAGCTTCCTAGGTGATTTCCATATACAGGCAATGTTGAGAACTATTGTGTCAGAGGTTTCTCTTGGCTATCAGGTAATCTGTTCTGATTACAAGTTAAGGACTAAAAATCTCTTTGGACACTCTACAAACATAGTTAGGACTTTGTTGACTATGAACCTCTCTGAAGTCTGGGCCATTTGTTGAGGAACAACCAGAGAGTTAGGATCTTTGGAATCTTTTCAGCTGGTATGATTTCCCAGAGAAATCCCATCAATCTCCTGCAGAGGGGTAAGGGGCTGCTGGGAACTAGTTGCTAGGGATCTCAGTATTCAATGTGTATATGTTCATTTAATATTCTGCCTTCCACCTTTCAGGTAAATCCCATCCAGAGACACTCTGTTTTACTTCCTCAGATAATAAAATAAAATTCTCGTTATTTGTGTTTATGTGAGGGAGCAGTCCCAAAATGGCATGGAGTTGGGGAAGGCACCTTGGGATCTACTTGCTCCTTACACAGTCATTTCTCCCACTTTGATTCCCACTTCCATGGTTAACTGGTATAAATCCTTGAGCCCTTTGAGTATCATGTAATATAAATTCATGAACTCAGATTTTTACTTACTACCATTGTAAGATTTGGCCTTGGTCTGCTCAGTTACTATTCATCCAGCTGTCTTCCAGCTTTCAAAATGTTGTTGCTGTTATTTGCTTTTCTCTTCTCCCTATTTTAGTGGGTAAATGTCGTTTTTTTTAACTAAAAAAAGAAAAAACACAAAAGCTTTCTAAAGTAGAGTACAGTCATTATCTCATTTCATGCCTAATAGTAATTTCTTAGTATCATCTATTACCCAGTCTATATTCAGATGTCCCCAGTTGTCCTAAAAATGTCTTCTGCAACCTATTTACAAAGTAGCCTCTTATCTATGACTGGGCATTGCATCTGGTTGTTATGTCCCTCAAGTCTTTCATTCTAGAACAAGGCCTTTTTTTCATGACAATAACTTACTGAAGAGATAAGGTTAATTGTTCTATAGAATTTCAGCTGATACAGTTACATCATAGGTGATATGTATACTTCACATTGCAATAAGAGACACAGAATACTTGGTTATCCAGGTATTCATTGCTAATGCTGTCAAGCTTCTGTGTGAAGCTGGAGTGGACACATTGGATTAGAAAGATGACAATATGACTCGAGTCCTCCACTGTAAAGTTACATTTCCTCCCTTTTCCCCAGTCTACTTTGTTACTTTGTATAATAAGTCTATTTTGTGTTACTTCGATCCTATAAGGTCTACTCCCCCTCCAACCTTTCATCTAATGGTTTACAGATGAATTTGTGATTTCATTAGGAATTGCAAAATGATAATTTTCTAATTCTGTCATTCCATCCATATTGATTAACTTGAATTCTTATGTCAAATATAGCTTTTGTTTATCAGCTGGAGCTATTTACTGTAATAAAATGCTTGATTTGGGGCGCCTGGGTGGCTCAGATGGTTAAGCGTCTGCCTTCGGCTCAGGTCATGATCCCAGGGTCCTGGGATCGAGCCCCACATCGGGCTCCTTGCTCAGTGGGGAGTCTGCTTCTCCCTCTCCCTCTGCCTCTCCCCCTGCTCATGTTCTCTCTCTCTCTGTATCTCTGTCTCAAATGAATAAATAAAAAATCTTAAAAAAAAAAAAAAAAAAGCTTGATTTTTTGCTTTTAATTACCACATTTGGTTAGCTTATTTGCTACCTTAAGGGGGACAGATACCTAATTTTTCAGGTATTGTTATAAACTCATGGATTTTTGTAGGTTCACTAGGTCCCAATTAATTACAGTAATTACTCCTTTTTACAAAATTATTTGAGTATAGTTGACACACAATGTTATATTAGTTTCAGTATAGAACACAGTGATTCAACAACTGTATCCATTATCCTGTGCTCACCATATTCACCATACAATGTCACTACAATACCACTGACTGTATTACCTGTGCTGTGCCTTTTCTCCCTGGGACTTATTCATTCTATAACTGGAAGCCTTTATCTACCACTCCCTTTCCCATTTTGCCTATTCCTCACACCCCCCACCTCTCTGGCAACCATCAGTTTGTTCTCTATTTATAGGTCTGTTTCTGCTTTTTGTTTGTTTTTTTATTCATTTATTTTGTTTTTTAGATTCCACATATATGTGAAATCATATGGTATTTGTCTTTCTTTGTCTGACTTATTTCACTTAGCATAATACCCTTTGGGTCCATCCATGTTGTCACAAATGGTGAGATCTCATCCCTTTTTATGGCTGCATGATATTTGTGAGTGTGTGTGTGTGTGTGTGTGTGTGTATGTGTACACATATCTTCTTTATCCATTCATCTGTTGATGAAGCCTTGGGTTGCTTCCATATCTTGGCTGTTGTAAATAATGCTACAGTAAACATAGGGCTGCATATATCTTTTTGAATTAACGTTTTCATTTTCTTTGGGGTAAATACCCAGTAGTGGAATTATAAATCATATGGTATTTCTATTTTTAATTTTTTAAGGAACCTCCATACTGTTTTTCACAGTAGCTGCACTAATTTACATTCCCAGCAACCATGCACAAGTGTTCTTTTTTCTCTACATCCTCACCAACACCTGTTATTTCTTGTCTTTTTTATCTTAGCCATTCCGACAGGTGTAAGGTGATACCTCATTGTGGTTTTGATTTGCATTTCCCTGATGAGGCATCCATATTGGTAAGGAAGAATTTAAACTGTCACTCTTTGCAGATGATGTGATACTATACATAGAAAGCCCTAAAGATGTCACCAGAAAACTATTAGAAGTAACAGATGAATTCAGTAAAGTTGGAGGATACAGAGCTAATACCCAGAAATTGGTTGCATTTCTATATACTAATAATGAAGTAGCAGAAAGAGAAATTAAGAAAACAATTTCATTTACAATTGTACCAAAAAGAATAAAATACCCAGGAATAAACTTGACCAAGAAGGTAAAAGACCTGTACTCTGAAAGCTATAAAATACTGATGAAAGAAATTGAAGAGAACACAAACAAATGGAAAGATATTTCATGCTCGTGGATTGGAAGAATTAATATTGTTAAAATGTTCATAATACCCAAAGCAATCTACAGATTTAGTACAATACCTGGCCAAATGCCAACAACATTTTTCATGGAACTAGAACAAATAATGCTAAAATTTGTATGGAACCATAAAAGATCCTAAATAGCCAAAGCAATCTTGCAAAAGAAGAACACAGCTGGAGGTATCACAGTTCCAGATTTCAAGATATACTACAAAGCTGTATGGTACTGGCACAAAAATAGACACATCAATGGGACAGAATACAGAGCCCAGAGATAAACCTACACTTACATGGTCAGTTAATCTATGACAAAGGAGGCAAGAATATGCAATGGGGAAAAAGCAGTCTTTTCAGTAAATGGCACTGGGAAAACTGGGCAGCTACATGCAGAAAGAATTTTTTTCTGGACCACTTTCTAGCACCATACACATAAATAAACTTAAAATGGATTAAAGACCTAAATGTAAGACCTGAAATCATAAAACTCCTAAAAGAGAACATAAGCAACAATAGCTTTGACATTGGCCGTAGCAACATTTTTCTAGATATATCTCATCTCCTAAGGCAAGGAAAAGAAAAGCAGAAACTACTGGGACTACATCAAAATAAAAAGCTTTTGTACAGTGAAGGAAACCATCAATAAAATAGAAACGCAGCCTGCTGAATGGGAGAAGCTATTTGTAAATGATATATCCAATAAGGAGTTAAGATCGAAAAAATATAAAGAACTTACACAACTCAACACCAAAACCCCCCACAAATAATCTGATTAAAAATGGGCAGAGGACCTGAATAGACATTTTTCCAAAGAAGACATACAGATGGCCAACAGACACATGAAAAGATATTCAACATCAGTATTTTTTTTTTTTAATGTTCAGATTATCACAGCTTTGTCCAATAAAAGCTCAGGATAATGCCTTTTAATAATTTTTTTCTGGTTTTTAGCAAAGTTTTGTGAGGGAACAAAATTAGGTGTGTATCCAGATCATCTTGATGAAGAAGCTGGTGGCATTGCTGAAATACCTGTTATGAAAAACCATACACTAGAAATAATAGAGATTATAGGAAAAATAGGGATAGGGCTGCCCTAAAAATCTGTGTAAGTTTGTAATTAGAATACTTGCAGGAACTTTAGAATTTCAGTAAAAATACTAGAATAGTTAAATTTATAATAAATGAATACTACAGTATGATAGGAATTAACTTTAAAAATTGACAAAGATAGCATAATGGAAGGGTACAGAAGGGTTGAGGCTACTCAATTATGATGACAAAGGCAAAACATATAAAGATCAGAGAGAATGAATGCAATACACACTTTTGAGTACAAACACATGGCCAAAATGAGCCAAAAAGAATGGAGGGGATTCCTTTGTTCCTGGACCCAGGTTCTGCTGTGTAGTATACTTTGCTTTCAGCTTTTCTGATTTGGTGCAAAAACATTAGTTTCTATAAACTGGGAATGAACCAACAAGATTTCTGTATTGTATTGACATCTTTTTCCTATCTGATAATTGCTTATGAGGTAATTCACATTATTGAACATGTTCTAGTAAAACAGATGTTTAAAAATTTTTGAAATCATTTCGAACTTATAGACAAGTTCCAAGTATTGTACAAATAACCCCCCCCCAAACTATTTCAGAGTAGGTTTCTAACATGATGCCCTATCACCCATTGTTTTAGTACTTCCCACACCCTAGGACATTGCTCTTATAAAACCACGGTACTGCCATCATAATCAGGAAATGAGCATTGATATATGGCTACAGTTTAGTTCCCAAACATCTTTAAGTTTAACAACTGTCCCAGTATGTTCTTTATAGCAGAAAGATCCAGTCCAGAAGCACAGGTAACATTAGATGTCACGGCTCTTCAGTTTCCTTCCCTCAAGAATAGTCCCTCAGTCTTTCTTTGACCTTCTTGACCTTGATAGTTTTGAAGAAAACAAACGAGTTATTTTGTAAAATGTCCTTCAGTGTAAGTTTGATGTTTACTCTCAAGGTTATGCATCTTTGGCAGGTAGGTTATATGAATGATGCTGTGTTCTTCTCAGTGCGTATTCAGGTGGTACATAACTTTGATTTGTCCCATTATTGGTGATGTTCACTGTGATCACTTGATTAAGGTGGTTTGCTAGACTTCTGTACTATAATATTCCCTTTGTAGATAATAAGTATTTTGTAGGGGAGGTACTTTGAGACTATGTGAATATTCTGTTCCTCGTCAGGCTTTAAGTGTTATTTAATTATGTCAGTATAGGCCACTATTTTTTTCAATGTGTTATAATCCATTACTATCATTATTTGTTTTGCTGTTCAAGTTGACCCAAGTTCGGGCATCTGGGTGGCTCAGTCAGTTAAGCGTCTGCCTCTGGCTCAGGTCATGATCCCAGGGTCCTGGGATTGAGTCCCGCATTGGGCTCCTTGCCTAGCGGAGTCTGCTTCTCCCTCTCCCTCTGCCTCTCCCCCCCATGCTCATGTGTTCTCTCTCTCTCTCTCTCTCTCAAATAAATAAATAAATTCTTTAAAAAAATTGATCCAAATTTGGCCACTGGAACCCCGGCTTCTGTATCCTTTTGACATGTTCCCATCAATCTGAGTTCCTCCTTACTTTCTAGCATGATGAGGTGTTCCAGGTTCATCTTGTACTTTCTCTGTACCAGTGCTAAAATAAAATCAGCAGTTTCTCTAAAGAGCCCTAGTTCCTTTTGCTGGTGAATGGCTTTTAGAAACCACGATAAAGGCATATATGTATGTAGATACACATAGACATGTTCACAGCTGTGTTTCTTTATATATCTGTTTATATTGAAAACCATTAGTGTGCCTCTTACATCTCTAGTTGTAAGCACACACAGCAGGGTTTGTTCTAATTCTCTCCTTTCCATATAAATAAATGGCTCCCTTTTATTTTTAACATGTTTACTTATATGATCAGTCCCCCTGTATGTAACCAACAACCTTCTTTGCTGCCTATTGCCCCTTGTCAGGCTCTAGCACCTCACTCTAGTGCTTTCTTCTCCCTCCTCAGTCTTTCACTTCCCTTGCTGGGAATATAATTATAATTATGTAATTGATTTATTCTTTAGTAAAAAGCCATACCATTTCCAGTTATTCACTGCAGTAATCAAAACAACTTGCTTGCAGTTCATTGGATACTTTGGAAAAACTTGGTATAAAATAATAATTTTATTCTTGAGTCTTAATAGTCTCATGTTTATTCCATCTGTCTCTGATCTTGCATGTTAAATAAGTGTTTCCCTTTCTCTTCACGCCATATCTTATACATGTGTTCCGTGTGTCATTTATTTTATATATATATATACATATAAATTAAATGTAAATATTTATTTATTTACATAAATAATATATCATTTCCAATATTTATGTTTCTTCTGACAAGACTAAATGCCAATTGATGGAGGAACCTATATCTTTTTATCCTTGAATCTATAATGCCTAGAACAGTACCTGGCTTAGGCCCATAATAAGCCTTCAGTTTATTGATTGGAAGCTTTGGTTTGGAGCAGGTAATGTGTAGCATAGTATTGCAATTTTTTTTTTTTTTAAACAAATAATTCTTAATTCTTTTAGAAGCTGGATAAGAAATCATCTCCATCCACAGGAAGCCTGGATTCTGGAAATGAGTCAAAAGATAAATTATTAAAAGGAGAAAGCGCGCTGCAGCGAGTCCAGTGTATTCCTGGCAATGCTAGCTGCTGTGACTGTGGTCTGGCGGATCCACGGTGGGCCAGCATCAACCTGGGCATCACCCTGTGTATCGAGTGTTCTGGGATTCACCGGTGGGTAGGCCTGCACCGGCTGAGACACTTCTGATTCTCTAAATTATCGTGTCCCATTGGTTACAGGGCCTTTTCCACTTGCCTTAATGTGGCTGCCATTTGTATCTTTATAACTTCTGTAGACTGAATAGAATTCTGGTTTGTGGAGTGCTTTAGAGGACTTTGTTTTACTATTTATTATTAGCCAGAAGAGCTCTACTTATTTACATACATGTTGAGGGCTGTATTAGCAACTATGTCCCATTAAAAGAGAAATAATTTGCATAATATGCAAATAGAGACTTGATAGCTTTCTATATTAATATAGTCTTTTTTTCCCTCTAGGAGTCTTGGAGTTCATTTTTCAAAAGTACGATCTTTAACTTTAGACACCTGGGAGCCTGAACTTTTAAAGGTAAAACACATACTTCCTTAAAAATATTTCAGATTTTCACATAAAAGATCAGGATTTTAGAATCTTGATTTAAAAAATGTATGAGTTTCTCAATGCTAACAATAAACTGAATTTTACTGGAACACATCTGAGACTATTTTGGCAAATCTGATATTTTCATAATTGGGTTTTTTAAATTGCTAAGTTTATGTAGCACTTTTAGTTGCAAGTCACTTCCCCTTTTAAGGAAAACAGCTTTCCTACATTTTTATGTTTTCTCAAAAAAACCTTCAATTCTGTGCCTTAATTTTAGTCTTTTATAATTATATAAATTTTTGTTAAAAGTATAACAGACATTTTAGTGTGCTCCAAAATGGATTGGTATAGCGTGTTGTTATCATTGGGCCATTTTAGCATAGGACCATTTGCAGATTTACATTTCTCAAGGTAGTAGTCATCAAACTAAGACATCCTTTCGCCTTGTGTAAGTTGTGCAAGGATTCCTATCTATGAAAATGTCATAAATCATTTTAGACCACTATTCAGGTTCTGGTAAGATTTATAAAACTCATATTGGTAAATAATATATTCCTTTTAATTCCCACCATTTAGTTTACCATATTGTAAAAAAATGTATATATTAGTTTAAAGATTGTAGTTTACTCTGCATTTATTTCTGTGTGAAATTGTGTTAATGTGCTTGTATTTTTATTTCAATCCATAGATAAACTAGTAATCCTCTCACTTATGTAAAGTAAAACATTTGCTTTGTGGAATTATTGTGTAAACATCTGGATGAAAGTGATAAATTGGTTCCTAAGGTAGAGCCCTATTTAGATAGATCCTATTAATTGTTATGAATTCAAAGGAGAAGGAAGTGGAGGATGAGAGGTAGAAACCTCATTTTTCAGCATCCATTTTGTAGCTCTGAACTTAATAGATTCAATTTTTAAAATTTGGTTAAAACACAGTTGTCTGGTACATTAAAAAATATAACCACAAGTGTTAAACAAAATATTTTGAAACTCATATATAAAATATAAGGAGAAAATAGTTTACTTCTATTTTAAAACTTAACCAGTTTGGTCTTTTTTCATTTAATTTACCAAGCATTGTGAATAGTATGCAGCATTGTGCTAGCCATAGTTGAGGGAAGGTGAGTTAGGAGAAACCCTTTCTTGTAAGAGTGGTAGTCTTCTAGGCAAAATGATGATATTGCTCTTAGTCCTTTTCTTAATTTGTTTTAACTTTAAATGTCTTTGTGGGATGAGCATTGGCAGAATATGCAAAAGGAATGAGTTAATTATGTGTGCTTTAAGGACTTTTATAGTATTTTTAGGAATTTGTAGCTTATTTTTCTATTTTCCTGCCAAAACAGCTTATGTGTGAGTTGGGAAATGATGTTATAAATCGAGTTTATGAAGCTAAAGTGGAAAAAATGGGAATAAAGAAACCACAACCAGGACAAAGGTACTATTTCAGTTGTCTCCATGTATTACTTTTTTTTTCATAAGCAGGAATATAGCTAAGATTTTATTTCACTATAATTGATATGTAATATTAGACTGTTTAGAAGATACTGTTAAAATTTGTCTATCTCTTTCTTGGGTAGGTATTAGATAATTATTTTTTATTGACTAGATAATCAACTCTAGGCTCCAGATGAGAATCTTAAATATCTACATAGAATGTAAAAGCTCTTAGCAGTTAAAGTAGACCAATTCTGTTATTGGCAGGCCTTTATAAAGAGATAATCTGTTCATTAATGTCTCTAAGGATCAAGTTTCTGTTATCAACAATGAATGAATAGTTTTACATTGTTTGACTTCAATAAATATCTGTTGAGGGGTCCCTGGGTGGCTCAGTCGGTTGAGCGTCCAACTCTTGATTTCAGCTCAGGTCATGGTCTCGGGGGTTGGGGATCGAGCCCTGCTTCTGGCTCCGCACTGGCATGGAGCCTGCTCAAGATTCTCTTCCTCTCACTCTGCTCCCTCTCCCCCCATGCTTGTGCTCTCTCTCTTTCTCAAAAAAAAAAAAAAAAAAAAAAAAAAAAAAATATATATATATATATATATATATATTTGTTAATCATGTACTTTATACATGGCATTATGATATTAAAGAATTAAAGGTGAAAGGGTAGCTTCTGATAGGGGAGAGTACTTAATTGCTGTGTTTGAAATTATACTTCCAATTCTATATATAGAGGCTCATTGAATGAAGTGGCTAGGAGTGCCCTCAAGGTACATAATTAGTTTTTATTGTTGATGTTGCTTTTAGTCTTTATGATTATTTTTAGCATTAAAATTTTATTTGCCATAATCCTGTGTTGGGATTTTATGTTTGACTAAATCTTTATGTATAATCAATATATTTTTTTAAAGATTTTATTTATTTGAGAGAGAGAGAGAGAGCAAGCACAAGCAAGGGGTGGGGCAGAGGGAGAGGGACAAGCAGGCTCCCCGCTGAACAGTAAGCCTGACACTGGACTCCAGGATCATGACCTGAGCCAAAGGCAGATGTTTGACTGAGCTACCCAGGTGCCCCTATGTATAATCAATATTATTTTAAAGTTACTGCTGTCTGAACTAGTATCACTTAAGTGAGATTATTTGCTAAAGCATGGCCAAGTTATTTCAGACCTTGAAATATCTTTCTATTTTAGCCAAAGATTTAACTATTTTGAAAGGATATAAGTAAGAAAAAGTATAGAACAGACTTGGCATTTTATGATTGTGTCAGAAAAGTTTAAAATGTGACATTTTTTCTTCTTTAATTAGGAGTGCTATGTTGTTTTAAAGTAGTTGTCTTAGGAAAAATTATGACTGGCAATAGTGATAGTTCATCTATTGATGTTATCTGTTGGAGTAAAATGAAATTAAAGTTAATTTCTATAAATTTTTATAGTTTTCTTGGTAATGTTTTCCATTTTGTAAAAAGCACAAGGGGAAAAAAAAAAAAGCACAAGGAAATATGTATAGAAATGAATGAGCCCAGAAGTTAAGAGAAGAAGAGAGTGCCATGTTAATACTTGTGATTTTTCAGTTAATTTATTACTTGTATTTTATTTGAACATGAGATCATAGTTTATTAAATATTTGGAAGGGAAATATGTTGCATAATATCACAAATTTAGTTTTAACTAGTAATAAGTTTAGTGACTTTTTAGGAAATATTTGGTGTGTAATGGCTTCTTCTCAGTGTTAGCCATACTAAGAGATCAAGCAGAACATCATGACGTTTTTATGTATATACCAGGCAGGAGAAGGAGGCATATATCAAAGCAAAATATGTGGAGAGGAAATTTGTGGATAAGTATTCTGTATCATCATCACCTTCTGAGCAGGAAAAAAGGATGATCTCCAAAAGTTGTGAAGAAAAGAGGCTGAGCATTTCTAAACTTGGGCCCAGTGACCAAGTCAGAGTGCCTCCCCAAAGTTCAGGTATTATAGCTTACTTGTTGTATATAGAAATATTTTCTTAAACTGAAGTCACTTTCTTAATCTCTGAATTAGTAGCCATTGTAGATTATTTAAATGCTAAAAACCTGTTTCCTTCTACATACTCTAAGGAAAAATTGGATTTCTATGGCTTTAAAACAGTTAAAATGCAATAGCGTCTTGGTAATTCACATTTCTAGGTAATGCGTATATTCTAAGGAATAAAACTGCTTAAGGTGCAAGGGGAGATGGGAATTACAAATCTATCGTGGCAACAAGCCCTAAATATCTGATTAACCACCTAATATCCTTCCTATTTTTTTCCTCCTAAATTTTTCCCAGTAACGTTTTTTTCCTGCCCTTTTCCCTTCTTATGGCCTGCTTTGTGCTTTGCTAACTTGCATGTCCCCAGTGGTTGCTGTAAATAGCGACGAGGCCAGGCGGGAGTCTCTGTTCTGTCCTGATGAGCTAGATTCACTCTTCTCCTACTTTGATACTTCTTCAAAACTACGTAGTAGTAAGTACTACTCTTGTGGAGCATTCCAAGTCTGTGCCAGTGGTCATTGTGCGGTGTGGCCATTTCTCTAGATGTTACCCATTGTCTCAGAATTACACATTACTTGCAGTCATACAATAAATTAAGCTCTTCACCACGCCTGACATATTATGGGGTAATGAGATGCGTTGCGACTCTGAAGATAAGTTTATTTTCAGGCTTTGTGATTGATTCATATTTTGATAAGCTAAATGTTTGAAAGGATTAAAGTTTATTAAATGTATTGTAGTGGCCAAGTTCATGTTGACATATCAGAGCTCATTTTAAAACCTTGTTGTTTGTGGTAGATTGTTTTCTGAATGGCATGAACTTTAATCACTAGCTGGTTTTTCTTTAAAACAGTCAAAAGTAATGATAGTGGAATCCAGCAGAGCTCTGATGATGGAAGAGAATCTTTACCCTCCACAGTGTCTGCCAATAGTTTATATGAGCCTGGTGAGTTTTGGTGAAATTCAATGTTAATTGGTATTGTTTGCTGAAAAATGCATGTGCTTTGTGCTTAGTCTTGATTAAATAATTTCTGAAGAAAGTGGTTAGCCTTTTAGGAGGTGTTGTTAAATGAGAAAGCAGCTATTTCTTTTCATATTTAGAAGTTCTCTTCTAGCTGTACATTCTTCTAAGCCTCATGATCCGTGCTAGAAGTGCCTAGTCAGTCACTAAGGATATTTTGTAATCCACATGAACTGTCTTATCACTCTTTATCTTTTTTTATGGCTGTTTTATCAGGAGAACGAGATTAGCAACTCCCTCTGCATTATATTTTTCTTCTGACCTGTGCTTTCTTCCTATATTCTCTCCTTCTTGAGTTCCATGATTTTGATCTTGCAGAATACCCAGGGTAGTGAGCATTTTTTTGAATTACTTGAATTGCTTGTACTGTACATTGTGGTGGTATTAGACCATCCTAGGAATAAAGTAAGGCTTGGTCTAGTAGTAAAATTCTTTAGGAATTTTTTTACCAGCTCTTGTGAGTCCTTAAATCCAGGCTTTTATAGGAATATACCTAATTTTAATCTAGTACAGAGTGATTAAGTTCCCACTGAATCCTGGCAGGACCACAAAAGTCTAGCATACCAATCAACGTCTTTGTAAGAGAAGAAGTTTGACTGTTTGGGAAGTGATCAGTCTGTTGGAAATAACATTTTTGTGAAAATCTCCCATTCGCTCATTTTGTTAAATTAGCGGTTTCTTTTACATCTTTTACATTGTGGTACATTTTTTAATTTGTGTTAAGATGTACATAACATAAAATTTACCATCTTCCCCATTTTTAAATGGAGAGTTGCGTGGCATTGACCCTCGTGCTGCTGTCACCACTATCCAGCCACAGAGCTCTCTTCGTCTTACACAACTGAAACCCTGTACCTAAGAAACGAGAACTTCCCATTCTCGCCCGCCCTGCTCATTTTTATTTATGTATTTGTGTTTGCTTTTCAGAGGGAGAAAGGCAAGATTCTTCTGTGTTTCTCGACTCTAAACATCTTAACCCAGGACTCCAGCTTTATAGGGCTTCATATGAAAAAAATCTTCCTAAAATGGCTGAGGCTTTGGCTCATGGTGCAGATGTGAACTGGCCTAATTCAGAGGAAAATAAAGCAACACCACTTATTCAGGCTGTATTAGGGGTATGAATCCATACATTGTAAAACATGAAAAATTATAATTCATTGTGAACATAGGTTTAGCATTATTTTTTGCTTTAAGAGATGGGTTGGAAAGTAGAAGAAAAAGCTGGTAGTGAGTTCTGAGCACCACTTTGATTATGTAAGTTCAGTTTTTTTTTTCTCAGTGGAAGGGAATTCTGGTGATGAATGTGTGGTGTCTTTTGCTACATCGTCATTCTTGGGAAGAAAGTAATATAACTTATCATTTTTCTGCTTTTACTGGGGAGTATTTTCTCTTTTGGGAAAAGAGAAAGGCTATCAGAGTAAATACCCGTTTTTAATAGAAATATATTATTGTTTGCTCTTCGTACATTGTTATCTTCTGTTTTCCTTTAAGGGTTCTTTGGTGACCTGCGAGTTTCTTCTACAGAATGGTGCTAACGTGAACCAGAGAGATGTGCAGGGGCGGGGCCCTCTGCACCATGCCACTGTCTTGGGACATACAGGGTAAACTGTCGTGCTTACATATTTAAGTAGATTTTATTTGAAAAATTATTTTGAAATAATGTTTTGCTTTTTCTCAGGTGAAGGCCCATTGGGTAGAGTTTATAAAATGATACTTTCCTATGACTTCTATTGTCATGATAGAATTTGAAATATTAAAAATCTCATGCAGAAAAAAGCTATGGTTACTTTTCAGATAAGAAAGTTGCAAAGCCTATTTTGAACTTTACTTGCCATTTATATAGATCAGTTTTAGTCTTTAAAACTTTTACTGAAGTTATGGTGTTTTTTTTTTTAGCAACTTAATCTGTGTTTGTATTTATGCATGTTCACATACATTACGTGCATAGCACACACATTTGGGGAGAGTTTTGTAATTTTGGACATTTGAGTTTTCCCATGGGGTAGCTAAAGTCCAATTTTAAAGTAAATTCTTAGTCTGTGCTATTGCCGTTGAGGTGTCTGCAGCGATATTTAGACTCATAGAACTATAAAGTCGTGAAGGTGGATCTTCTAATAAACGGTACAGATGAAGTCAAAATGTTGACCTTAAATGAAAAGTTTGTGTCATAGGTGATTGTTTTTAAATAAAATATCTCTGGATATCCAATTCTTATTATCCCAACAAGCAAGACGCTGTCCCTTTTTAAGTGTATTTAAAGCATCTTCTATTTTTTTTTAAAGGATTTTCTACTTTTATCATAGCTTACTTTTGTCTGTGAGCAAAGAGACTGAGTTCAATAACTTCATCATAAAAACTTCTGTATACTTAAAAATGTTCATATTTAATTTATTTTTGTATTCTTAAACAACCACTCTTCTCATTTTACTTCATAGACTCCATTTATTCATCCTATCATATTTTTTCATTTTTGTCAGTTTCTTCCAGTTATGAATATTTGTGGAGTCCAGAGGGAGGATTACCTTCCACTCTTTGCTGTTGAATTATCGTTGATATGTTAACATTGCCTTGGCTTCCTTCTTTTGCAGATAATGACCTTGAGTGATTTCTGTTTTAAGTTTATGGATGTATATGTACATCTTTTTCTGATGTTATTTGAGGGTAGGGACTATAATTATACATTCCATCTTGCTACATAGCACCAAGTTAAATGTAAAAACATCTGGAGATTTGTAAAATGCTGATCATGGTAAATTTTTATTATTAGAGCCAGTGTTCAATAAATAGCTGTAGAATGAGTCAAGAATTTCCTAGTGAAAATGTTATTTCTTTAGGTAGTGCTTTTTATTTTTTTAAGGTGAATACTATTTTTTTTTTTCTCATTGGCAATGTCTCAAAAATGCTGTTTTCTGAAACAGGCAGGTATGTTTATTTCTAAAACGAGGTGCCAATCAACACGCCACTGATGAAGAAGGGAAGGACCCTTTGACCATCGCTGTGGAAGCAGCCAATGCTGATATAGTGACCTTGTGAGTGTTTTCCTTTTACCTGATTATTTCTCAATGTATTATTATACAGGGTTTTAGCATAGTTTCATGCATAGGTGTGAACTATAAACTTGATTGTTTACTGTGTGCCATGAACCTCTCTAGACACATTAAACATAGTAAGCGCTTTACACACATGACCTTTCTTGGTTCTCACAACAACCCTATGAGGAAGAGATTATTGTTATTAGCCTCATTTTATAAGGAAGCCGTGCCACAGATAATTTGAGAAACTGGTGACTTGTGGAATGGGGATTTGAAACTAAGAATTTTGGCTCTAAAATCCATGTTCTTTTTTTTTTTTTTTAAAGATTTTATTTATTTATTCATGAGAGACAGAGAGAGAGAGAGAGAGAGGCAGAGGGAGAAGCAGGCTCCCAAGGATCTTGGGAGCCTGATGTGGGACTCGATCCCAGGACCCTGGGATCATGACCTGAGCCGAAGGCAGACGCTTAACCATCTGAGCCACCCAGGCGCCCCTAAAACGCATGTTCTTAGCCACTTCTTTTATACTGCCTGACCAGTAAGGACACAAAACCAATGGCTTCTCTAAAATGGATCTTTAATTCTCACTACAGTGCTAGGGCAGGGGTTGGAGTGGTACAGTAACAGGCTGTTACTCTACTCAAGAATCTACATTTTTTCTACCTCAAGAGTTAGAGGATTATAAGTAGGGGGGACAGCTGCATTGATATCAGTCACTTTTGCAGTTGCATTGCCTTTGGGCAGTGATACTTAGGATCTGTTTGTGCTTATTTTTTAAAGGAATTATTCACATGAATATTCTATTTTAAGATAAAATACTTGTTTTTTAATGTTTGAATATGACCGAATATGATCTGTTAAAGAGTTTTGAGATCTTAATTTGATTTTCATCTTAGATCAAAGTTGTTTGTTTACACTGGAACCTAGAAATGTGCTTGGCACCTACACTTTATTGTTATGTAGGAAATATGTTGTATGAAGTCACTTACTCATTCTATTCTGGGTTGAATGAAGGCCAGAATTGTCGATCGCCTGCGATATGGACATGAGTAGAGGTAGTTTCCTTCACACTACTGAATCTCAGTCACTTACAAAGAGAAACTCTCCCGGCTGCCTTAAACACCTGAGCTGCTGCTGGGAATTCTTGACTTGTCGTATATCCCTCCTCCCTGGCCCCTGCCGAATTAAGACACACAGTAAAACAGTAAAACATGCTTTCTCTGTACTCAATGTCCTTTCCTCACTGGAGAGGTTAGTGTAATTTTGGGGGCTATTGTAGGAAAATTTAGAACTTTTAAATCATAATAGATTCACCATTGGATAAAGATAAGTTATTAAAGAAAAGATAGGGATAGTATAGAGGTAGAAACTCTTATAATAATGGCCCCTTTGGGGACCCCTGGGTGGCTCAGTCGGTTGAGTGTCTGACTCTTGGTTTTGGCTCAGGTCATGATCTCAGGGTCATGAGATCAAGCCCCACGTTGGGCTCCAAGCACAGTGGGAAGTCTGATAAAGTTTCTCCCTCTGCCTCCCCTCCCCACGCTTGCTCTCTTTCTCTAATAAATAAATAAATCTTTAAAAAAAATAATGGCCCCTTTTTCTCAAAAATATCTTTTCCCAAATTATCTAAATTTTCTCATTTTACTTTGTGTGAGGACTTCAGTTTCACTTAATAATTTTTGAAAATAAGTGTCCTCTCTGAAAAGTCCAAATATCAAAGAGGATTTAAGGCACTATTAACTCATGCAGTGGTTGTGAAGAGATGGAAGGGAATGGAATGGTGGTCTTCCTCTTTTTTTTTTTTTAAAGATTTTATTTATTTGAGAGAGAGAGAATGAGAAAGAGAGAGAGAGAGAGCACATGAGAGGGGGGAGGTTCAGAGGGAGAAGCAGACTCCCCGCTGAGCAGGGAGCCCAATGCGGGACTCAATCCTGGGACTTCAGGATCACGACCCGAGCCCAACCGACTGAGCCACCCACACACCCTGGAATGGTGATGTTCTGAAGAGAGGGAAAGCTCATGTCACATGCTGCAGATGTCAGAGAGTGCATGTCAGTAGAGGGTGATAGAGCTTTCATTGGGCAGTGAGTTTTTGGTGGCCTGAAGCACAGGCGAATAGTACAAATAGTACAAGGTGGGAGAGATGCACCAAAGGCAACATTTGCCTCTTTCAAAATGTTGCTTAAAGTTGCTTAAAGTTAGTAAGAAAATGGGAGGAAATTTTTGTCTTCTTAATCCAATGCTATATGTCTGCCTGCTGCCAGGATGAATAACCCAAAAAAGAATGTATAATTAAATGGTAACCTTGGGAAAATCTTGGTAACCTATGGTCATTTAATACATCAAAATGTAATTCCACTATTTAGACATAACACATACTATTTACATATCTGGAACAACCTCACCTTGGGGTGAACCAGAATGAATTTATACGATACAATATGACATCCTGTACTGTAGAAGCAACACTTTCAACAGTTGGCGGTTAAAGTGTGGCAGGTTGCTGTAGAAGCCAGTCTGGAGGCAAGTAAGCTACTGGACGTGCTGCAAGGGTCCTGCTTAAACAGCTGAAATGTACTTGTTAGAAATTCTTTATTGTCAGGGCACTTGGCTGGCTCAGTCGGTAGAGCATGTGACTCTTGGTCTTGGGGTTGTGAGCTCAAGTCCATTGTTGGGCTTAGAGATTTACTTAAAAATAAAATCTTTAAAGAGAAAAAAATAAATCTTTTATTGCCTTCTCTCATGAGAATTGTATAAAGAAACTAAAACTAAAATTCCATCTATTTTATTGGTAAATACTGGGAAAAGGAAAAGATTATATCAGTGTATGTTTTTACCTGCTTATATAATTCACTAATTTATGAATATTTATATTACATAACTTTATCTAATAATCCTTTCCTTTAATTTTAGGTTACGTTTAGCAAGAATGAATGAAGAGATGCGGGAATCAGAAGGACTTTATGGACAGCCAGGTCAATATTCTACTAATAACCATACTGAAATGCAGTATAAGAAATGCATTCAGGAATTTATTAGTTTACAATTGGAAGATTCATAGTTCTTTAGAGAACTGACTTAATACTCTAGAGATTTTATAATGTGTAAATTGTGAGTTGTTATGTATTGTACCTACTGAATTCTTGGGAGTGGCTAACTCCTGAGCCTTCAAAACTCCGTAACTATTCCTACTACAGTACACATTTACTTGCTGTGTTCAGCTTTGGCTGCTGACTTCTTGATCTGCTGTACAGATGTCTTCCGTCTACATTCCAGTGATGCGAATGGAATGATAACCCATCTTTATTCTACAGCAGCAAAACAGTCATTTTCATTTTGGAATTCTCTTTAGCTGTCAAGTGAATATAACAGAGTTGTTTTCTTTTTGTTATTCAGGGAATTTCTATAAATTGTGTTCAGGGAAAAAAAAAATCACCATGTGTTTCGCATATAAAAAGTCAGTATGGAAAATACCTAGAAAAAGTTTATTGAATGGAGAGTTTTGTACTCTGATCTAAAAATAAGTTGTAGGTTTAAAAATAAAATTTACTAGTAGTTTAAGAAGTCCATAATGGGAGTAGAGTTAGTTTAAAAGGTATAGAGAAAAGGTCTCACTTTATCTTGTAGCTTTGCCCCCAGCAATCATACGATATTTGTTGGATAAATGTAAGTATTTAGAACAGTATTTCATGAACCTGATGACAGAGTAGATTTGTTAGAGAAACCTCAACTCAGGATCAGTTCACGTCTCATTTTGAGTAATTTTCACCTTTGAGTCAAGATGTCAGGAAAAGGAAGAAATGTTGCTAATCAGATTCCTTTCTTTGATGAACACATCCTAATTCGACATTCTTCACAAAAAAAAGTAATAATTGGATCTCCAGTTTCATGAATTTGAGTATATGAATTACTAATTTGTTTTACATTCGTATATGTATTAGTAAAAAATTTCAGGAATTCATGACCAAAATAATTGAGAATATTAGTTTCAAGTATATTTGATTTTTTAAAATGAATATTAATGTGTTATTTTTAAAGTGGCTTGGTAATATCATCTATTCTTCCTGTTTAAGTATGTTTTGAAATTTCGGTATTTTATGCTAGCTTCAGCCATTAACTTTTATTTTAACTGGATTAATATATAATTAGTATAAATATGGGGCCATTCTTGTCTCAGAGGACTGTATCTACTACTTATTGTTGGTCTAGTTTAATAGGGAACAAATAAGAACTTTGAGAATAGAGGCACTTCAGCTAGATATTTCTAATCTAGGGTGTCCCACTTTAATCCTATGGATCAAACAATACTACTGACTCATGGTATACCAAGATGTAAGAGTGCTGATTAAGGGTGAAGTGTCAGCGTTAATTCTGAATTTCACCCATTTGTTTTAAACTTGAATGTTAGATTTTAAATAAGTTATAATTTTGTAACAGATATACTTAAGTGAGAGTATTACTAGGCCATTTTTGAGGCCTTTGTGTTTAAGCACTTTAAAAATAAAATTATTCAAAGGATATAACCTGATATTTGTGAGGTAAGAGTGAACTTCAAGATTTTAAGTTAAATAATTCTTATCCCGAAATTTTGAACTTAAATGTTTGGTCAGCTGGTCTTTCCTTAAGCTATTTGCTAATGAAGTTACACCGAACTGATTAGTCATAAGGTCAGTGGTCACTTTCCTTTGGAGTTGGGAAGCTTGAAAGGACAGGGCCTCCATGTTCTTGTGACTTCTAGTTCCACTCAAATTGCTTGGACTTCTGCTGCCACCGTTGAGGAGTGTTCAAATGTCTCTTTCACTGTTGTTTTATATATAAGTTTATGAGCATACACCTTCCTTTCCTTAGTAGAAAAATGAATTTTTCCAATGTATTTGACTGAAAATTTGAACAAAAAAAGCCTAACTTAAAAAAAAAAACAAATATTTTTTCTATCACTCTCAAATTTTAGTTTAGAGGTTAAAAATAGATCAGAATTCTGGAAATGGTGTATCAGCAGAATAAAATGAGAGGATAATCTTGATAATAGTTAGATTTTTAATGCATTTAGGGGGTCTCCTATGTAAAGCAGAACAATTTTATATACTTATCCAGGTGACCTGGTGAAATGGCACAGCAGTTGCTCTCTGGCTACTTTTCCTTCATGAGTCTTTGTAGAGCAGAAATGTTCACTCAGGCAGTAGGTCTTTCTTTCCCTCCACTTGTCACTGTTCTTTTTCTCTCATTAATTGTGGTTGATTGTTTTATCTAGATTTTTTTTTTTTTTTGTGGCCTAGCAATACCTCAGAATTGTGGGTAATTTTAAAATGCAGGTGTTTTCAACCTTTTGATAATGAAGGGCCCTATCATTTAAAAGTCTCAGATATAATCTTTGGGAATCATGGACTTTCTTCTGAGAAACCCCACTTCTGAAACTTCTATCTACAACCCTAAGGACTGAAACTCCCTGTTTTTTTTGCAAGGCGCTATAAGAGCATGCATTTCCTGAAGGGAAGATGTATCCCTCTTTATCAGGTCCTACAACTCTTAAGAGGACTGGGTGAGTGAGTGAAGTATCACACCCTGCTCTCAATTGCTGGAAACCACTTTGGTGGTTCCCACAGTCTCTGGCTCTATGACTCCTCTTGATTGTTGGCAGAGTTTCTCAGCCAGTTGAAAATTATCCCTTTAGTGAACCACTACTGGTTATGGGAATATGTTGCTGGCAAAGGTTGATCACTGATCAGTTTTCAAAAGAAAGCTGTAATCAACCCAGAAAGGGTGTGATCATATACTTGATCACCTCGGGGTGGGGTCTCACGTGCTGCCATCTCTTTGAGGGGAGTGCATTTCAAGAGCAAAATCAACAAAATCTTGGATCATCATCATTGCTTTTGCAATGGATATTCTGAATACCAAAAATCAAAAACTATTTTAAACTATCAGTGGACATACAGCAGTTCATATTTTAAAAATTCAGAACTGTCTGGGCACATAGAATAGTTAACTATTGGAAGAGAAATAGAATGTGATTAAGTAATTTAAAGTATATAACTTAGCATTACAAATACTGGGTGATTAGTTGCTTACCATTTGTAATAAACCGTTAAATGTACTTCTATGACCTTCCAGGGCAGCATATTCTGGGTTATTGTTTATGTATTCTAGTGTAGACCAGTGATATTTGCCTTGGGAAAAATTCTAAATGATTAAAATTATACTTAAATTTTAAAGAATCACATTGAAGTTCAATTTATGTTAACTATATTAAGTATCTTAGTCACTATTGTTATTGTAATGTTTGCTTTTTGATAATACATTTTGAGCCCTAAGAAAGGTATTTTATTGATAGTCCATTAATTAATGTTTGTTAGAAACTGAACGTTAACAGGAAGTTTGTGTGTGTGAAGGTGAGGCTTCCTTTTGTATTGTATTAACTCTTAAAATGTATTCGTGAAACCAATGATTGTGTAGCACCAACACTTTCCTTCAAGGAAGCATTTAATTCAGTGAGTAAAAGATCTTATAACTTGTTTTGCATGGTACAATGGTTCTACTAAAATGTACTTGTGTAATAGGTACTAGATGATTTAAGAACAAAAGCTGGAAAACCACAAAAAGAAAAAAACCCCTACAGTTTGTTATACAGAATATGCATTGCTAATAGTAGAAGCCATATATTGCCATTGTACTGTTGTAATACTTAAGAATGCTCATCTGGTGCTATCTATAAACTATTTGGCATTAGCGTCTGCTAGATTCTTCTTCCTATTTCTCCTTGAATGTATAATGTGTGCCTTTTAAGTTACTTCTGGTGTTGAATGGTAAAATCAGTGTGTTATTTTTGTATTATAATCTGCACTTTACACTTCCTTGGAAAGTAAAATTCCAGACTCTCAAGTTTAAATAGTATTTTAAAAATATTTCTAATGTTTACAATAAATATTTTAAATATTTTAATTCAACATCTAAGAATAAGAATTTTTAAATATTTTGTATGGTTTGTTAATTGATATTTAATGTTGGTCTCTTTTCAGTTTATTTTATATCATCTAGAATGGCTAAAAATGGGAATAGATTTGTAGTTTGTCTTTTAATGCGAGAGTTTAACTTTTAAGAAATCATGGGTGTAGTTGGATTGTCCTAACAGTTGTTCCAGTATATCAAATTTTCTTTTTATTGTTTTAATAACATAATATAAGTTAGATGCTACTCTTAGCCAACTTATTAAGATTTTCTTCTTACTGTATTTTTTCTTTTTAAAGTAGACTGATTGATTCAGGTCATGAGAAAATTTCCAGGACTAAATGTTTTACATAGACTAAATACTAAAAGTGACTAAATATTAAAAGTATTAAAAAATTTTTATTGAGAATCTTGGGTTATGCTGTTAGACCTTTTTACTAGATCTTTATCCCCTTCCCCCAACTTTTTTCTGATTCTCTAGCTTTTGGTATGACACCTACTGCCTCAAAGATCTCGCTTATTAAAAGCTGACAAAACTTACTGCACTATTAACAGCTGTAGCAATGAGTTTGTAATAAGATGGATGCAAGATGTCTTATGGGAAATAATTATAAAACCATGTGGCAGCAGTAATCATTTAAAACAGTATTTGATGGTTTAAATTTTGAGAACAGAACGATGCTAAGCTTCTGTGTAAAGCTAATGTTTAACAGGAAGTAGTCGTGATGAAAGATTCATCTTGAAAATAAGATTTTACTTTATGCAAATCCTTCCTCTGAGGAATTAATCTTTATGTATGCATCTATTTAGTTTCTCCTAGCAAGAAAAACAGTATTCAGTCTGCTGTAGTATCAGTATCTGTAATCTGCTTCTCTACACGCGTATTTGTGTGTATATACATATGTGTATCACTCTACTGTAACGGACATCTTTGGTATCTGTTCCCCTTTTGTAATAACACTCTTGCTCATATGACCTACGGTAAACAAAAAACTTCTGACTAAGTGTGAAACTGACTTTAGTTTAGTCATTTTCTAGGCTTTATTATTTTATAAGCTTAGTAAGCAGTGGATTAGGTGCATTAATTTTAGTTAAGCATTAAAGTTTGAATAAAGAATTTCTTTTTCACATGCTATTTAAAATGCCTTTTAACTAAAAGATGATATTAAAATAGGCTTTTTTTCTCACCTGGTTATCAGTTTGTCTTATTAATAACTTACATCCATCAGAAGCATTAGTATTTATTATTGGTCTTTTCTTTTGGCCTTGATCAAGGGAAATATTTATTTAAAGAATGCCTTGTTTACTATACCTCATTTAGAATGACTTTTATTTCTGTGTAAATAAATGTATTTCTTTACATTGCTTTAAAACACTTGCATCTTTGCTCTTTTCTAACTCTGAGCTTTCCTCTGTGGCTGCATCTGAGGTGCTTTTTTCAGGTATAGCTTTTTTTTCTTTCACTGTATGCTTTTCCAGCATTTATATATGTTAGTCTTTTTTCTTCCAAAAATGCTCATCTGAGCAAAATTTGAATATGATTAATTATAGTTACTAGCCATAAAAATGAATGTTGTTTATTTATACTTTCATTGTATACATTTTAAAAGCGTCTTTGTTTTACTTTCATGCAGGTGATGAAACCTACCAGGATATTTTTCGTGATTTTTCCCAAATGGCATCCAATAATCCAGAGAAACTAAATCGTTTCCAGCAAGATTCACAGAAATTCTGAGTTTTTTTTAAGAAGGGGAAAATATTAAATTGAATGATCCCCTAATGTGTACATCTGAAATCTCACAAATTTTTACTGCTTTAATTCTACTTAATTTTAGTAGGTATTGAGTGGTTTGGAAAAAAGGTACCCGTTCATTGATATTTTTATAAATTAAAACATAGAGCTCTAGTAGTTGGGAGAGGAACCTATTTTAGGACCTCTTTTATAAAAAAAAAAAAAAAAAGTCTGTTTAAAGGGCTATTTTTAATAGATAAAGTTAAATCTAGACTTAGGTCATCTCTAGGTTATAAGATGCTAAGAGTTTAGACAAAATCTCTGTTTTTGCCAATGGGTGGTAGCATTGATTTTTTTTTTTCTGTGCATCATGCCCAGGATCATTCAGTCAAGCATGTCTGCATCAGAGTGAGAGCCAGATGTTCTGCCTGCCTGGAGAATATGTCTTTTCTTTAGCTTCCCTAATGATTTTTGGTGGTTCAAAAATATTTTTGTTGTTGTTTTGTTTTGTTTTGTTTTCTAGTATCCTAACTATCATATACACAATATGTAATTTCATTATCAAGCTAGAGAATATGTTTCCTCCATTTGCTCATAAATGTAGTGATACTCCTTAGATGTCTGGTTATTGGCATGTATGTTAACACACGTGTAATGGCTGGACAAGTAGACGTAACTCAGTCTTTCAGATTTATTCCATTTTATGAAGCAAAAAGAAGCCCTTAACGATTTTTTTTTAAATAACCAAAAGAATCCTTACTTATAGAAGTTGTAGTCCTTCCTTCATTGTTGGGTTGGTTTCCTAAAACCTTGACAAATTTATTGATGTAATAAAACTATGTTTCAAAGGTTACTTGAATGTTGAAAAATTATGCTTTTATCAGATTGTAAAACTTTTAAAGGATAAGTTGATTTATAAAATAATGTAGAGCATTTTTATATTTGAAATTTCTCCTTTTCAAGATAATTTTGCTATTGCATTGAGTGAAAGAAAAATTTCTGTAAAAGAAAAACCTCATGTTTTTCTTAGTTTATACTAAATTACGTAATGATAGATTGCTTTTAATTTTTTCAACATCTATGCTGTGTACTTTGTACACAGTGTACAGTATTTTTAATTATACTATCTATATATCTTTAGTAGTTGGTTACATGAAACACTGACCCTTGAATTCCAAAACATGGATCTACTAATTTACACGTAAATGCTATAAATTTGTCTGATTCCATCTTTGATGGACATATCTTGTCAGGAGTACAAAATAAGTAATTTGCCTTATGGTTTCTAATATTGTCAGTAATTAAGTTTAATCTTTTACAAGTTATGTCGAAGTGATATTATTGATACTCAGTTTCTAAATAAGAGTTTCTAAAATTTGCATTACCAAATAAGTAGAAAAATTATATTTAATTTGGTAGATAATAAAATTTTCTAACATCCCTCCCTCCAGTAACTAGAGTTTTATAAGCTGATTGCATGTCAAATCAGGATTTGTCTAAACAGGAATTAGACTGAAGTAAATTCATGTCACAGAAAAGTTTCCATATTTGGCCAAATTGTGTGCATATAATGCTTATTTAGTAATAATCAGTGTATGTTAGATAAGGATAAAATATATTTAATAGTTATTTCTAAGAAAATATTAACTTCCAAAGCCTGTATTTTAATTGCAACAGTAACAGGAACATTAAATCTCTGTTTCTCACCTCAGAGTCACAGATCATCTGGCTTTGCACAAGTCTAGTCTGTAACATTTTTATTAGAGTGTACTTTGAAGTTGTCCAAGAAGTTCAAGGATAAGGAAATATGTTAAAAATGAACAGAAAGAAAAAGAGAAGCTCACTTTTCCTTTGTAGTGCCTATTTCTGTTAATCATAGGCTTCACTTCTAATGCTCCTAACCTTTATCTGAGGAATGAGGAAGCCTGAACAGTTTTGCTTTGGGATCCAGCCATTGGTGCTTCAGATCATCTCTGGGGTCTCTGGTTGTGAAGGCAATTCCTTATGACACTCTTACCTCCTGTGGCTTGAGTCATGAGTTTTATTAATGTGGTAGTAATTAGTGTCTACTTAAATTTAATGGTTAGAGATGTATTTGAAGATTATCATGGTTCTGAATACCTTCAGAGAAACTAAATCTTTAACAGTATAGGAAGCCTGGCAATACAAAAATACATTCCTGTGGCTTGATTTCTTGAGTATGCCGTGACCCAATTTGGATGAAATTTGGCAGAAATGATGCAGTAAATATAGCAAGGCGTTAAAGTAAATTAATAGTTACAAGTAGTTACAAAGTAGATTGGCTCTTACCAAGGTGAATTTAGCTGTGTCAACTAATAGCTTTTATATAGTATGTAACAAATCTGAGTTTTATTATGCTGTGAATTATTCTCAATGCATTATGAGAAATTATAGTGTCAACAATGTTAATCATACTTTCGGGCTTCGTAAGTCAATGTGATCGCCCTTTGTTTTCTTTCCCTAACTGATCTGCTTATATTAGTTTCTGATTCGTTATCAGTATTCTATTAGCTTATTGTCACTAGCACAGTAACTTAAAAGCTAGATTAACATCAAAATAAGAATAGCAGTACTATGAAGAGCTCATAAAATGCAGTCTTACACTAGAACTAGACTAAAGATAATTGAGTAGTTATTTGCAGTGTTTCCTTGTAACACTTTTATGTTTAAGATTTCTAAGGTTTTTAAAAATTACCTTTGGTACAATCCTTAGAAATTCAGAAATTTCCAGGGATTCAGTACATTACAGTGTTTACCTAATTTTTACTGGTCTTCACTGTATATTTTAATGAGCTTTGATGTTTACTTTCTGAAACATATAATTTAATTTGGAATATATACTATAATTTTGAAAAAAAATTACACCTTCACAGTCTGGACAACTTAAGTTTGTGATGTGTTGGGCAGTATTTTAAAAAATACAACTTTACACATTGTAAAGTATGGTGACAATAAACCAAATTGTATTTAAGACTAAATTTACTACTCATTTTGAATAAGAACACATTCCCATAGCACTCTTACATTGTCATATTAACTTTTCTGTTTGATAGCACTTTTGATCATGGACAGGAGCAGGAAAAATGATGTATTTTTATAGAATTATTATGTCCAAAATGACTTCCACCTTCATGATATAGTGGAAAGAGCACTGACTTAGTAGTCACTGCCCTTTTTGGATTCAGAGCTCCTCACAAATAAAATGAGTGGGTAAAACATTGTGAAACTATAACAACATCCTTTTGTGTACAGTTCTGCTCACAGTGTACTTTGACATTACTTTATCTCACCTGATTCTGACAGTACGACTTCTGCGATATTAATCTAAGAATGCCAGCATTTCTTTTCTTTGATCCTGGGCTGCTCCTCTTGGTTTATAGAGGGGAGTCATTGATGTGCTGGTTGGTAGGGTAGCTGACACCAGAACCCCTGTCTGACTGACTACTAGTCAGAGGCACTTTACTTGTATCATGAAATGTTTTGAAATCATTGTAAAGTAGCAAAATCTGATAATGACTGCCAGCTTTCCTTGTGTTTTCATAATGAAGACCCCAAATATTTTGGAGAACCTGGATATAAAATTACCTTGAAGGAATAGATTAGGATTTAAAGACATTAAATTGTAGGAAATATTACATTTTTGTAGTAACAAATATTAATGAGAGCGAAACATGGTAAGGTGATTTTAATTTACCATATACTTATCAAATTCTTGGTGCTTCCAAATGAAAGGTAACTAAAAGGGCCTTGGATTCAGTTTGGCTGAATCCTGACATCTATAAACATAGTTTTGTAGACATCCTTTCCCAATTACATAAACTTATCCACTTAAAATGAAATAATAAGGGGAGGGAAATAAGATTTGATTAAATAATATTTTCTCTGCATTGGTCTTTTCCCTATCTTATGTTTTAAGATTTTCTTATTTTTCCTCAACAACCCCCTGCCTTGGGTGTTAATTTTAAACAGGGAAAGCTTGCTACATTATAAAGATTGCTGGCACCATTTATTTTACACAAAGGCTAAAGGTTAACTTTTCGAAATGATGAGCTACTTTTCTATATGTGTTTACTTGTGCTTTGTGGTATTTCTGAATCATTCCAGTCATAAAGACTTATTACATGTAATATTTCTTGCTACCTGTGAAAAGGCATATTTTAAAGAATGTATAACCAACACTCCATTTACTTTTTATTAGTATGTAGAGGATTTGTATCTAATTCATGAATGTAGTTTTACTGTAGTTTGTCATTGTAAATGGAGCAAAGTACATTATCTTTATAGTTATTCTAAAATGTACATTATGTAAGAATTGTAAATATTATACTTGATTAAATACTTTGTATGCTGAAAAATTATGATAAGTCAATAAAAATCTCACCTCTGGCATAGTTCTCTTATGCTCAGACTTGCACTTTATTGTGAACTACAACTGCAGACATGTCTGTTAAGAACTGTCATGTTTAAGATCTTCTGTTCCTTTCCAGCTCTGTCACATTGATCCAGTTGATTCTCTTTGCTGATTGCTTCAATCAGGAAATCCATTTTCATCTTTTAAGTATTTTCTTCCTGATCACAGAGCTGTATGCATTTATTAGCTAAAAATGACAAAGGCTTTTTTTTTTTTCTTTTGTTGCGGGAATGGGGGCTAGCCCTAATTATTTTCCATAATGATTGACATCTGTTGAAGTTCCCCATCTAGGCAACACGTTCACACTCAATCCTTTTAGTAAATAAACAAAAACATGTTTCTATATGAATTGAGATCTAAGGAATGGAGGGTTGAAAGAACAGATCTGGAAGTGAATCACCAGCTTTTTTTTTTGCCTTTTAAGTTAATTAAAAGCAGACACATAAAACTTTTCTATGTGACTTGCTTTATTCCACTTCATTTCATTTTCAGAATAGTTCTGTGAAGAAGAGAACTCACACCAAGTCAGTAAATTTTTTAAATGAAAATGAACAACCTACTTTTTCCTATTGCAAAACGATGCTTTTTCATTGTAGGAAAATGTTTTAACAACAAGTAAAAAAGATAATTATCCATAATTCCATCATCTGCCTGTGCTCCCAATATGGTCTCTACTAGCCACATGTAGCTATTGAAATTAATTAAAATTAGACAAAATTAAAAGTTGAATTCTTCTGTCACACTGCTACATTTTAAGAGCGCAGCCACATGTGCCTAGGGACTACTGTTTTGAACAGGACAGATTGTAGAACATGTCCATTATTGTAGGAAATTTTGTCGAATAGTATTGAGGGGGAAACTTTCTCGGTATATATCTTTCTAGAACTTTGGGTGTGTGTATTTTGGTTGATATACAATGGGATCATACTGTTTTGTTATCTGCTTCTTTCACTTAATAAATAGGGAACAGATTTCTAAGTCCTTCAGTGTACATCACTTTGGGGAGGATTTTAAAAAGTCTTTATTATGGAAAATTTCAAACATAAACAAAATAGAATAATTTCAATAGCTGGTAGCTCATGGCTAACATTGTTTTATCAATACTCCCACCCATTTTTTTCTCTTCCCCAGATTTTATTTTGAATCAAATCTCAGACACTTTACTAACAAATCATTCAGTATGTATCTCTAAAAGAAAAAAGCCAATCACAATATCTCATTTCCTTAAACTATAAAACTATATATTCAGTATTCAGATTGTCCCGATTATATCAGATGTGCTTTTTAAAAATAGATTCTTCAAATTAGAATTCATAGAAGTTCCATTCATTGCAGTTGGCTAATAGGTCTCTCGAGTCTCTATTTTAAATGTTTCCACTTGCAGTTTGTGAATACATCACTTTTAATGACAGCATCATTATTTTTGTTTAACCACTTTATTGGTGAACTTTTGATTCTAAATTCTTGCTATCATAAAACTAGCTCTGCTTTATCCTTATGGCTAAACATTTGCATACATTCTTAATTATTTCCTCAGGATGAATTCCTAGAAGTAAAAATGCTGATTCACAATGGGTGGATATATTTTTGAGTCTCATTTCAATGAGTCAGGTATTGGGGATATTATGGTAAAAAAGAAAAAAGATGTACTTCCTATTTTTCGTGAGATCTTGCCTTCTTGCAATGGAGAAAGATGGGACTGAATAGTTTATAGGTGGCCCTCATGGGATTGTTGGAGGATAGTGCCTCACCTGGACACTGGATGGGTTGGTGTTCAGAGACCACTCATCAGGGCAGTGACATCTAAGTCAAGGTTTGACGCAGAAGGAGAGTTTGGCTGTGTGAAGATCTAAGGCAGTGCTTTAGAAACTTTGGTCTGTAAAAGATTCACTATTGAGGCTTAGGCTCATTGAAGATGAACCTGATTCTCTGTTTTTACCAAGCTCCCCAGGTGTTTCCAATGCCAACAAAATCTGAGAACCACTGCCTTGGGGAGAAACATTCATCAGGATAGGAGAGAATGGAGAGTTCTCTTAGGGGCCAGAAAGATTTTAGTATTGCCAGAGTGCCCTCCAGAAAAGTACCCTCCCTCCATCTGCTGTAGAGGAAAGTGTCTCTCTCTATCCTTGACAATATTGGGTACTAGTCAATATGATAAAAATCTGATAATCTATCCAACATTACAGATGGAAAAGCCAATTACCTCTAATCTCTGGTCAGAAGTCTGAGAAATTGACCAAAGTTAGAACTGAAAGAGTTACTGTGCTTACCAAAGTTCTTTGTCTATTTAGCCATGTTATTATTATACACCCAGCTATCTCTATTTTGAGCTGAGGAAAACCTGTCACCATCTGACATACTACATACCTTTTCTTGTCTATTTCCCCGGCTAGAATATAAGCTGTATGAGGGCAGAGATTTGTTTTTTTTTTTTTTTTTTTTCCACTGCTGTAATCCTCAGGCGCTACTGTGCTTGATATGCAGTAGTCACTATGTTATCTATTGAATAAATGACTAGCCACCTTCATTCAACTCCTATTTCAGTTTCCAGCCAGCGGTATATTTCAGGAAGCTGCAACATTAATTTATCTTTATGGTCAAAGAATTGGGAATGAAGAAAACATGGAGAGAGTCTCGAGTATTTTCCTTTCTATGTAAAATTTAAATTATCTTGTTAATTCATTTTTTATCCATAAATTCCAGGAGTAGTGATCTTGTAAAGGTCTGAAAAATAAAATAATGGAATAAATTCTAGAATAAGTGGCAGAAGGAAAAACCACATTATTGATGGTGAAGATGAAGGGCACAATTCCAGAATTATTTTTCTCTTATTAGTGAACAACAATCAGAATGTAATAATATAGCTGTAGCACACTGCTGTGGGGATTCTGTGGAGCATATAATAAAGTCTTAATGGAGATTTGTAGTTTGATATTTGTAATTACCCTAGAAAAGCTATGGTCGCTATAATTTGGTACTTGTTGGATATTTAGCCTTGTAGAGTTTGGTGTTTCTAGCATAGTTTATATTGTTTGCTAAGTGTTAGGCACAGTTCTAACTGCTTTTTATGTATTGTCTTATAATCCTATGAGGCTTAGGTACTAGTATTAGCCCTGTTTTCCAAATGGGTGTAATTGCAGCTCAGTTTAAGGAACCTGTCTGAAGTCTAATAATTTGTAGTGCTAGATTAACTTGGAGAGCTTGCTCTTGTAACCAGTGTCTGCTGAAGGTTGTGGTTAAATACACACAACTCAGGGCTCAAAATACTGCTTTCAGTGTGAATCTTGGCTAAAAGCTTGGGCATTGGAAGCAGGAAGACTTGGGTTGAGATCTCGCTCTATTACTAGCCAACTAGATTTGGGCAATATACTACTCTAAATCTGTTTCCTCAATTGTAAAGTGCAGATAATAACTCTACTTAGGGTTGTAAGGATTAAGTGAATTAAAGTAAGAGCCTATCACTCGAGTGAGTTAATTGAGCTATTGGGTTATCCTCACCCCCCACCCCAAGGTAATTAGTATGTGTTGATCTTGTTGCTCAGCCCACTTCAGAGGACCAATGTTTTTTCAGAAAAGCGTTAGTCCAATTGAAAAGAGTTAAAAATGAGATGAATTGTGGTTCTGGGTACCAGTCACTTTGACCAATAAGGGCATGGCACAATAAACTGCTGAGTGATAATTCGTATGTGCATTTGCCCGTGCATTTTCACCTCCGTGTCCTTCAAGCATGCAGATCATTTGTACATGTTTAAAAGCTATAGTATTATCATCAGTCCTTAGACTGAAGTTAATGAGTTTTTATGTAGTTGTCAAGTGTCCAGCTGTCTAAGGTCAAAACTGCAACTGTGTGACCTTGGGCAAGTTACCTCAGTGTGCCTCAGTTAAAATTGAAAAACGACTTGGTACATCTTAAGGCTCTTTTAAAGTGTCAGTCTGTTAAAAAAAGAAACAAGAGTCTCCGGCCCTTACTCCCCTGGGGCTCTGGAAACTATCCCAAAGTCGTGGGCAGTGGGGTCCCCCTGCTGGCCACATCCTTTACATGGCGGCCTCAAGTGCCCGTGCGCTGGGCCGGCCATTTCCACCTTAGGTGGCATTCCTCATTTACCGTGAATGAGGAAGGAGCTTGTTAGTTTAAATTCCCTAGCCTCAGCTAGTCTCCCAGGTGTGAAGGGAGTCGGCGGGGAGAGGACTTCAAGCCTCCAAACATTTGGGGGAGAAAGGTATAGAGATAAAACTTTTCCCGTTTTGTGCGTCCAGTTCAGTGTTTTTGCTAACCGAAGATCCTGCGTTGGGGCGCCTCTATACCTTTCAAGGCTCAGCTTCGATTTCTAGCGTCTGGGGCTGGGCATTTAGGAAGGCCAGTTTTAACAGACCTTACAGCCCCGCTGGCTTTCTCGAAGTCTGAGTCCTCACCCGCCGCTAGCTCCTTCCCGTCTCGAATCCCTCTAAATCTAGGACCCAGCGGCTGCCGGGCAGCCCTGGCCCCGCCTCTCCGCGCATCAGCGCCCGCGGATTGGCTCCGGGCAGCGCGGCCCCGCCCCCGCCATGGCCGCTGCCCGCCGCCTGGGCTACTAAGTGGCTGCCGGGGTGCTGGTCTCCGCTGCAGCTCCCCGGCTGCGCTGTCTGCGGGTCCGTGGTGCATGGGTCGGCGAGGCGGGTCCTCATGCGCTCGGGCCATGGCGCGCCTGGGCGCTGTGCGCTCCCACTACTGCGCGCTGCTGCTGGCCGCGGCGCTGGCCGTCTGTGCTTTCTACTACCTCGGCTCGGGCCGGGAGACCTTCTCCAGCGCCACCAAGAGGCTGAAGGAGGCCCGCGCCGGGGTCCCCGCCGTGCCCTCGCCGCCCGTGCCGGAGGTGGCGCGGAGCTCCGTGGCGCCGGCCCCGGGCGCCAAGGCCAAGAGCCTAGAGGGCGGCGGGCCCGGGCCGGTGGACTATCACCTGCTGATGATGTTCACCAAGGCGGAACACAACGCCGCGCTGCAGGCCAAGGCCCGCGTCGCGCTCAGCTCCCTGCTGCGCCTCGCTAAGTTCGAGGCGCACGAGGTGCTTAACCTGCACTTCGTGAGCGAGGAGGCCAGCCGCGAGGTGGCCAAGGCCCTGCTGCGAGAGCTTTTGCCGCCAGCCGCCGGCTTCAAGTGCAAGGTGAGCGGGGCTGCGGCTCGGGGCTCCCGGCGGATGGCCCACCCCATACGTTTGTCGCTCCCCGCCCCCCCTCCAACATTGCCCCAGCTTTGCCCGAAACCTGCGTTCGCCCTATGCTGGAGGCAGCGTCCGGGGGGCGTGTCCAGGAGTGCTGGACACTGGACACCGCTGAGTGCAGGAGTGCTGCCGGGTGTCAACTGACTACCCTGACCCGTTTGCCTACCCCTCTCCCCCGAGAATTGGCTCGCCCCCTCTCTGCTGGCCTTCGCAGTCCGTGCTTTTTATTCTCCCCAGTCTTTGACTTTTGAGGTTGGAACAGATCGTTTGAGGGCAGTAGTCGTTCTATGCAGGGTCTGCTGGACAGGGTCTTAGTGAGGTCGCGTGAATCGAAGTTGCAGTGACATCTCTCATATTTCAGTCAGAACTGGCTAAGCCCAAACCCATACAGTGTGAACCACCTCATCCCCTTTCTGCGACTTCTTCCCCACTCTCAAGGGTCATGAACCCATTTAGGGAAGCCACCGGTTCCTCCAACGGAGGAAGGGAAAGCTCTAAGAGGTACAGATAAGATCTGGGGAGAGCACAGCAGAGCTAGACACCTTGTCCCAGGCTGGACCAACCTGCCTCCGTGGCAGCTCAAATCCCATCTCTCTCCATCATCTCCCATGATCTCCTGGCTCTGCTTGTCAGAGGTTAGTTTCCTGGCTTAGTGTTAATTGCTTCAGTCAAGTTGCTAGCCTCATTTTGACCTAATAGTTGAACAGAGGGGATCCAAGGTTTGATTTTTTGATAGGATTAGTAGGTGATCTTAAAGGATGGAGACTGATGGTGGGGGAAGGGGTAGTGAGATAAGAGTAATGTCCCATGTGTTTGCGCCCAGTGACAAGGGGAGCTGCTGCCAAGATCCTGCAGGGTTCAGGGGTCTGTGACAGCTCAAGTCCCAACTTCGAGGAGGTCTGTCTGTGTTGTGGGCCTGGCCCTCCTGTCCAGCCTTGCTTCTCGTCCTCCTATGTGCACCTTAGATCTTGATTGTGCTGAATGTGCCTTTACACAAGATGTACTCTCTGCCTAGGATGTCCTTCCTTCCCTCCTGGGCCCTTGGCCACTCTTTACTTAGTTTTCACCTTCCCTGGAATGTCCCTAGACTTGGGGACAGTCCATGCCCAGCCTTCCACTGCTTTCCATTCCCGCTTCTCCCCATAGCACATAAGATCTGTCTCCTGCCCAGAACAAGTAAGCCTGTCCGGAGCACCCACCATAGTCAGGGAAGGGCCCCGGGGCCTGGACTTCATGCTATAGGAGGCCAAGAATCCAAGTCCTTGACCCACTGTCTGACCTGGGGTTTTTCAGCCTGGGGCCCATCCCAGTTTACCTAACTGGAATCTCAAGGTGAGACCTGGCAGCCTGTCCTGGGTGATCCCTAGGACTCTAATGCTTGAGAAACTCTGTACTGGTCCAAGGGAGAAAACCAAGGGCCCTTGATCAAAGGGCCATTCTGGGCAGAGCTGGGATTTGACTGGGTCTCTACCCTGAAGACCAGCATTGTCATTTTCTCACTTCATGGAGTCAGAGATAGCAACTCGGGCCAGATCTCTACCCATCCCTTTCTCTCAAGCTCCAGCCACAACTTCTTGTGCACTCGGGGCTTTCTAGCTGCTGTCAGGATACTCTTTCTCTCTCCATCTCCAGGTCTCGGCCATCTGCAGATTCCATCCCCTCTTTGGAGCCTTCCAGGGAAACCCCATCTGAAAGGCACGTCTTCCTCTCCCTCCTCCTCCCTGGTGTCCCCTGGTGCTAGGAACATATCGAGTCTTATCTCCCGTGCCCGTGCATGATGCCCGGCACAGAGTCAGCACCAGCAATCTTGGCCTCAGGGCCAGGTCCCCATCGCGGTGTCTGTGTTTCATGCTCCCTCCCTCTGCCGTGCTCGGTTCGGACAGCCAGAGGTCACCAAGGCCTGGAAGCAGCTGTGGACAACCTGAGGGAATTGACAGCACCTGTGCTGAGGCGTGGCCAATGAGGGTCTGGGGGCTTTGTAGCTGGAAGGCTGCGGTCGGAGAAGAGTTTATCAGTTTCGGCATAAAATCGTTCCTGTTAGTTTCGAGGTCAGATTTTGAGTCTGTTCTCTGTTTTTGATAAAAGGTGCTCTTTTTTTCTTTAAATATATGGTACTCAAAGGTTGGCTTCATTTTATTGGTCATTTGATTCTCCCTCAGCTTTGGAATATTCCTGAAAGGAATGCTTTTTCTGGCATCACTTCACACATGCTTCTCCCTCTGCCTCCAGTGGCTCCTTACCCCGACCCCCATCCTTAGCTCTGCTCTCAGGTCTCAGTGTCAATGTTGTTTCCTTGGCAAACCTTTCCTGAGCGCCATTACACACTCCCATAGCACCAAGTGACATTTATCACTGTTGTAATTATATAATTATTGAATGAAATATTTGTCTACCTTTCAAGACAAGGAAGACAAAGGGCATGGACCCTGACTTCTCTTAAATGTTGTATCCCCAGCACTGAACATCATGCCTTCCATATGGGAGTGCATTTTATACGAACAATTAATCTTTCGGTATTAATTAGGAAGAAGGAAACTGTAGAAATTCTCACCCTGGTTGCATCAGGGCTGGAAGGGACCTTCAAGAGCATATAGCACAATGGGTGAAGAGACTTGCCCAAGGCCACTTGGGGAGTTACTGACCTGGCTAGGACTAGACCCATGTCCTAGGTCAGTGTTTTTCCCTTTCTACCCTGTTTCTTCTTTGTTTTTCTTACGAGATTTTATTTAAATTCAAGTTAGTTAACATATAGTGTAGTATTGGTTTCAGGAGTAGAATTTAGGGATTCATTACTTACATGACACCCAGTGTTGCCCATTCTCCAATTACCCCATGCCCCACCCACCTCGCCTCCAGCAACCCTCAGTTTGTTCTCTATAGTTGAGTCTCCCATGATTTGCCTCCCCCTCCATTTTTATCTTATTTTACTGTTCTTTCCCTTATCCTATGTTCATCTGTTTTGTTTCTTAAATTCCACATATGAGTGAAATCATCATATACCATGTTTCTTCTTTAAGGAGCACTTCTGTCTTATAAGGTCAGGTAATAAGGACAGTTGACTCCCAGGAGAAGAGTTGCCTTGAAGTGTGTGAGGACAGCTTGGGGGCGAGGAAGGCACACACCCAGAGGTCTCTTCTAAGGCCATTTTCAAGTGAAACTGAAATACCTTTTAGCTGAACGGGTTGCAGAAGTAGATCACAGAACATTATTAGTGACCTCAGATTATATTTTGACTAATTAAATATTAGCTAAAAAACCATTCACTTCACCAGAAAAATCTTGTTTTCATTATTATTGAAAATCTTTTGAAATCTACTGGTTTGTCTCCTAACAGTACAGAAGTCTATTATTTCTTCACGTATATAAGCGTCCAAATAATAAGCATCCAGACCTGCTGTGTTCCAGGCATCAGGTTAGGGGCTGCTAGCCTGTATAAATAGGCCCAGGGTCTCACTGCATCAGAATCCCGCGGGTACACTTATTAAATGTTCAGAGTCCTGGGCCCCGCCCCCGCCTTGGGACCTGGGAATCTGAATTTGTATGGAGCTGCAGAGGCAGGTGGGGGGGTTCACTGCCCTGAGGGGACACAGGAGCGCGGGGGGCTCTTCTGCCGACCTTCCAGACCCAGTTCAGCCATCCTGTCTGTGCAGCCTTGGCTGGGAGCATGGTGCCTGGCACGCAGTGGGCAGTCAGGAAGCATTTGGCTGCACTGCTCTTTGTCCTCCAGGCGCTCCTGGTTCTGCTGGCCTGGGAAAGGCTGCTACGTCCATCTTGCAGAAATACTGCTTTTACGGGTGCCTGGGTGGCTCTGTCGGTTAAGCAACTGCCTTCAGCTCAGGTCATGATCCCGGGGTCCTGGGATCGAGCCCCGCATCGGGCTCCCCGCTCGGCGGGAGGCCTGCTTCTCCCTCTCCCACTCCCCCTGCTTGTGTTCCTGCTCTATCTCTCTCTCTCTCTGTCAAATAAATAAATAAAAATCTTTAAAAAAAAAAAAAAAAGAAATACTGCTTTTACGATACCACTTCCACTCAGGACCTCCTGACTCCGGCTCACTTGTCATCCCAAGCTGTCCCTTCTCATGGGGTTTTGCTTGCTCTGCTTCTGAGCCATCTGTTGCCTCATTCTGTTTGTCAAGAGGAATCCTACACTTCTAAAACGTACGTCGAGACTTATCTTTTTCACCAGCCTTCCTTGCTCTATCAGGTTTGATAGAATATGCCATGGAAACCCCAAATTGTGGTGGCTTATGCAAGATTGAGCTTTATTTCTCATCCAAATGGAAGTCCAGAGGTAGGCATTCCTGGTGCCATGGGGGCTTCCCGAAGTCATGAGGGTGCTAGGCTCCTTGCAGCTGCCCGTGTCACTCTCCCTAGGGAGTGACCCTTGTCCTTGTGGGCCAGGCTGGCTGGTACAGCTTTAGCCATCATGTCTGTGTTGTAGCAGGATGGGGGAAGAATAAAAAAAAAGAGTCCTCTGCTAAAAATAGGAGTTCTGTTAATCAGAAAGGAGAGGAGAGCAGGTTTTGGGGTAGACGACCAGCCATCCCTGCCCCACCCCTTAGGAACCCACCCTGGGCCTGACCAAGCACCTGCTGTATGTGGGGCCCTGGATTCACAGCTACAGGGGACACAGACGTGGGTCCGGCACAGCCCCTGCCATCCAGAGACCCACACTGCTGAGCGTCACGCTCATGTTCATCCTGTCTTGCTGCAAAAATGCGGTGCGTGGGTTGGGCATGAGATGGCCTGAGGGAGTGAGACAGCTCTGAGTTTCAAATGCGGTTGGCCAGTTACTAGCTGGGCAACCGTGGGTCCTCCACCTTGTCGCTCAGGGCCTCCGAAGCCTCGTCTGTAAATGAGGATCAGACACGCCCCACCTCCCGCATAGCAGCAAGGATTTGACACCACCGTTCTGTGGCATGCTCAGCCCAGTGCTGCCGAGTCACTCATGGATCCGGGCTCACAGCATGGCCCCACCGTGCTGACTTCTGGGGAAATCAACACAGCGAGCAGGCCCTGGAGCACCTGGCATCGCTCACCTGACATGACCTGTGGTTCCCTCCTCTCTCCTATTTGGGGTGGCCAGCCCCCCCTGCAGAGGCCTGGCGGGGCTCCCCCACCCCAGGGGTGCCCAGTACTGCTTCTTCGTGGTGTTTCTCATGCTCTCGTTGTGTGATCACTCAGATGGTAGCCACTCCGAAAGGCCTTCCCTGAACCCCTTTTCTAAAGCAGCCCCCACCTGGGCCCTCATCCTCTCTCCCATCAGCTTATTTGTAGCACATATTCATTTGTTCGTTCCTTCATTCGTTCAACAGATGAGCGCTTACTCTGTGCCTGTGAATAGGGGGAATGGAACCAAGTTTCTGCTCTCGTGGAGCTTACAGTCTAGGGTTGTGGGGCATGAGGGAGACTTTAAACAGATAAACAAGTACAGGTAGAGCAAGTCAGATTGTGAGAAGTTTAGAGCAGGCAAAGCAGGGTAAGGACATAAGAAGTGTATGTGTCCAGGGAGGGGCAGTTGGCGGGTCGAGGTGGTCAGGGAAGGCCCCACTGATGAGGTGACATTTGAGCAGGGACGGAGGGAAGTGAGAGTATGGAGTTTTGGACATCTAGAAGAGAGAGAGCTCTAGCTAGAGCTGTGTGTGGGAAGGCTGCAGGTGGGAGTGTGCTCTGCATGTTTGAGAAAATAACCATCCTTTTATTTATTTGCAGTCTTCCTCTCCCTACTAGAACATAATCTCCATGAGGGCAGGACATCACTTCCCTTCTTCATCTGCTGAGGTCGGCAGGAACCCCATAAATGCCATTCCTATTTCTGGCCTAAGTTGGAAATGATAGAGAGACTGGGGACAGGCAGCCTGCTAACCTGAAACACAAGAATCAGACAGACTTCTGGAGGGACAGACAGCCCTGGACAGCCACTGGCCTCCCTGCAGGGGTGGGCAGGCTCTCCACAGGTAATTCCAGAAGGGGGGAGGGGAGAGGGGAGGAGGGGAGAAAGAAGGGGAAGGGAGAGGAGAGGATGAAGGGCGAAGTAGAAGTAGAGGAGGGGGCCAGGGCAGGCATGCCTTCCAGACTCACGCATCAGCTCAGTTTCTCCTCCTACCTTAAGGGAGGTGTTAGTGTGTGTGGTGGGGAGCAAGAGGCCAGGAGTGCCGGTCTAGTGGCGAGCCCCCTGTGTAGAAGGCACGGAACAGTGGAAACAGAGGTGCTCCCTCTTTCCCCCACCACCATCCTATTCTTAGCACAGTTTCTGGCACATTCGAGGCTCTCCATCAATATTCACAGTTGACTGACTGATGGCTGTTTTAGCTAAACCCAGGAAATCCTATCGGAGTTCTCAGTGATCTGCCCCTCTTCTGTCGAACCCCATCTTCCTCAGAGCATGAGGCTGGGTTGCTCAGTCCCCAGATGACAGGTTAGGAAGGAGAAGGAAGCTGCGTGCTTTCCACACGTAAGGCAGTTGTTGGATTCCAGGGGGAACGTGTGCTGAGGACTGAGGTGGAAGCTCTGGGCACACCGGGACATTGCCAGAGCTTCGGCAGGAGCAACACTGAGTGGCTTTGAAAAGATGAGAACCTCAGCTCATAGTTGGGGCTTGGCAGAAGCGTAAAGACCGCCGCGCAGGCTGTCGCACGATGACGCTCATGGCAAGCGGGCGACACTGAAAGGCAGCTTCTCCCAGCCCATCAGAGCAGCAGGTACCTTGCATATGAACGAGACTCAAATAGGTTATGACAGTCTGGGGAAGAGGGGGTCTGAGAAATGCCTCCTGCAATGAGAGGCTCTCGGGAAGATAGGCTGACATTTCTTACTACAGAATTTAGAGAACAGTGCTGCGTTACCAAACCCATTCGCCCGTGGAGCTCTTTTAAATTATAGTATGTTCATGAAACAACTGTAGTAGTTTGTGTGCTGATGTGTGTGTCTCAGGAAAAACTTCAGTCATTGATCTGTAGGGAATAACTTTATATGGTTATTACTGTATCCCATACGATACACTCTGGATAATTCCATAGATAATACCACAGATAATGTGTTATAATTATAGGGCAAAGCCCATAACATAGGTCGGGGACCATCCTAGAGCTGACTCACACTGATATATGGGTGGTTGGTAAATGCTGTGAGGGCCTCAGGGTGCAGATGTAATGTTCAAGCTGGACATCAGGAATTCCTCACAATTTTCTGTTTTCTGTTTTCTGTTCCCATTGATCATTTTTCAAAAGACAGATAATCACATTTTTCTTTTTTGCAATTAAAAAAACTGAACTAGAATTTACATGCCATAAAATGCACCCCTTTAAAATAAACAGTTCAGTGGTTTTTAATATTCACAAGATTGTTCAGCCATGACCACTAATTCCAAAATATTTTCATCACCCCCAAAAGAAATCTCATACACGTTAGCAGTCACTCCCCATTCCCCTCTTTCCCCAGCCCTGGCAACCACAAACTGCTTTCTATCTCCATAAATTTGCCTGTTCTGAACATTTCATAAAAATGGACTCATTCAGTATGTGACCTTTTGTATTTGGCTTCCTTTGCTTTCATCCTTTTTAATGGTTGCATGATATTCCATTGTATGGACCTGCCACATTTATCCATTCATTATTTGATGGACATTTGGGTGGTTTACACTTGTTGGCTATTGTGAATAATTCTGCTGTGAACATTCGTTTATGAGTTTCTGTGTGGATATATGTGTTCACATCTCTTGGGTATATACCCAGGCATGGAATGGCTAGGCCATATGTGAACCTTGGAGGAAATGCTAGACTGTTTTCCAAAGCGGCTGCACCATTGTGCATTCCCACCAGCAGCGTATGAGGGTTCCAGAGTCTCCACATCCCCACCAGCACTTGCTGTTGTCTTTTTGATCATAGCCGTTCTCGTGGGTGTGAAGTAGCATCTCATTGTGGTTTTGATTTGTATTTCCCCAATGACTAATGGCAAGATGATTACATATTGATAAGGAAAACTGTACACATGTATTTGATATTTTTCTTATGTGTTTACCAAAATGCATTTTACAAGAAAACCCAGGTACCTTGACACTCCCCGCCCCACCCAGAAAGATGTTATATAGCATCTCTGGAAACGCTTGTATTCTGAAGAATATAGTTTAGAAATTTCGGATGTATATAGTAATGTTATTTCTAAAATCAATGAGGCGATGTTACTTGTATGAAGACTTGATTAGGAGAATAATAGTAACATTTCAGCACTTTAGAGTTTATGAAAGGGCTTTTACAAACATCTCATTTGAGCATCACTGTGCCAGGTGAAGGAGCCCCCAAGGCTGACAGATCAGGAGACTTACTTGAGCTCCCAGACTAAGTCATGGGGCTGGGCTGTATCATGCTTTACGGAGGAGGCGACACCCACGAGAGTGGGAGCCGGTGAGGGCTGGCCTGTAGCCCACCTCGCAATCTGTATCATCCCCCTGCCCAGTGGCCCCAAATAGTTAATTACATCAGTCTGAACAAAGACTGTGCTCGCTGCAAGGGCAGCGTCCGTCTCCCTCGCCTTCCCAGAACACTGCAGAGTCACCAAGCTTTGGAGCTGGAAGGAAATTCTGAACCTATGGGTGCAGTGTCCTCCCAGTGAGCGGACAGACCTGGGTGGAGGGGGCGGTGACTTACTTAGTGCCACACAGAGCTGGGGTTAGAATCAGCCCAGGCTCTTCGGTTTGGGCGTCAGTGTTATCAGCAGTCTGTACTCCCTTTTGGGAGAGTGAATTGAGAGCCAGCTCACCCTAACCCCCCTGCAGGGCCTATGTTTGGGCCTGTGTTCACCCATCCCAACTGGGCCTCACTGCCCTGTGTCCCCACGGATCTTTCTGGGTGGGCAGGGAAGGCTGAAGCCCTGCTGGTCGTTGGGGGCTGGCTTTCCAGCAGCCTTGTGCCAGAATGGGACCTGGGGTCAGTACTGGAGGGAACGCATGTGGTGTGTCCACTGCTTGGGGGTTTGCGCTGGAGGGCGCCCCGGGGCTGGAATCAGTGCGCCAGTCTCCAGGCCAGGAGGTCCGCAGGTGGAGTGGCTTAGGAGTGCAGCCCACACTGGGCCACCAGCCTCTCCAGCCTATCACCGCCTTGTCCCTGAGACCCAGTGAGGGGAGAGCTGCTCTCCTGCTCCCCGTGTGGGGTCCCCTCCCGGGGCCGAGGAGCCGTGTGCGGCGCTCCGCGCGACCACTGGAGGGCGCCGCCGCCCCGCGTTTGCTCAGCTGGAGCCGGGCGCCAGAGCCCGCCCGTGCCGCTCTGCCACCACCGAAGCCTGGGGCGCAAGGCGAGCTGTTTTTGTTCTTTCTCCACGAGCGTTCCCCGCCCCTCCCCCTCCACCCCCGGGTTTTAGAGAGGAAGATTGAAATGAAAGGGAGTCTGCGTGGCGATTGTGGGCGGTCATTTCCTTCCTGTGCCGGGTGTAAACCGGCTTTGATGAGGCCCTTTGAAAAGGTGGATGAAACAGAAGCTGGACGGTTGCATCCGGATGGAGAAGACATCAGTGCTTCCTAGCCGCACAGTCCGAGGGACCCGTGGATGGGGGAGAGGGGGTGTCTGCTCATCCCGTATCCCGAGCCTCTGGCGTGCCCTTGTTCCTGCCAAGGGACCCCCAGTCGGGCCTTGCCCACAGCCCCCCAGCTTCCCAGGGTGCATCCACCGGGAAGCCGCATCACACCCAGCACATGCGGGCCCTCCGGGAGAAGGGAGGCGGCCTGCCGCTTAAAAAGGGGGGAAATGTGGCTAGAGCTGCGTGAAGGTGGAGCGGCCCATGTTCCCCGCCAGGAGCTCCTGTAGGGACAGAGTCGTAGGTCTCCCGGCGCGAGGTGGAAAGTCGGGGGAGTGGCCCGTGTCTCCGAGAGGCAGGCTTGGTGGGTAGGGGTGCAGTGCCCCCCTCCTGGCCGGCCCGTCACTGTGGCTGTGTTGCTGGACTGCGTGGAGCAGGGCTTTTTAACTGTTGGCAACGCTGTGCCCCCACCCCTGTTGTAGGTGCCTGTTCTGAGCAGCGGAGCCAGGCCGTCAAGGGCACAGAGCCTGCTGTTAACTTAATGTGCTTTAAATTAAAGCCATTTGTTTTATTAATCGGGGTGATTCCTTAAGCAGCTCCAAGGAAGTGATCCTCCCACTGGTGGGACCAAGTGTCCTGGAGGCTGGTCTCTGTTGCCCTGCTCTGGGAGGGCCGGCCGGGACACACTGTCCCCTCTGGCCCCTCCCTGTCCTCCCTGGAGCTCTCCACCGCTTCTGCCGCCAGTGGCCTCTGTGCCGGCCGGCAGGGCGGGAGCACTGGGCTTGGAGCCCGAGCCCCTGGTGCAGATGCCGTCTGGGGCATTTGGGAGCGGCGCGACCCTGGAGATAATCCCCTGGCCTCCTTTCCCTCACCCGTGACCTCACAGGTGGCTAGGAGATAAAATGAGGCAGCTTGGGGCCTGACCTGTGGCAGGTGACTGGCTAATAAATGGAGGCTTCTCCTAATGGTACCTGAGTACGTGTGTTGGGAGGAGGGACTCTTTCCTCATCATTTGAGATAGCACAGTGCTTACTGATTCAATTGGCTGGCAGTGCAGCTAGCTTGCAAAACTGCGCTCTGCCCACGTTTATTTCATGATGCCTTCGTCTGTTGGGGCTGCTGTAACAAACTGCCACAGGCGGGGTGGCTTGTGAACAATAGATACTGATTTCCCACAGCTGTGGAGGCTGGAAGTCCAAGACCAGGGTGCCAACAAAGGCCCTTTTCTGGGTTGTGGACTGCCAACTTCCTGCTGTGCCCTCACCTGACGTCTCTTTTATAAGAGCACTAATCCCATTCATGAGGGCTCCATCCTCGTGACGTATTCACCTCCCGTAGGCCTCACTCTAAATACCCTCACACTGGGCATTAGGATTTCAGCATCTGAATTTGGGGGGTGTTGGGGATGGAGATAAACATTTAGACTGTAGCCCAGGGTGTCCTCATGTTCTTTTGAGTCTTCCTCGGTTCCCCAAACTACAATGTTCTCTCCTCTGACCCTCCCCTCCAACTCCCTAACCCCTCTTAACAATGCACTGTGTACCCCCTCTGAAAGCTCTGGGTACTGGCCTCATTTGGTATTCAATTGTGCCCACGCTTTCTCTTCTCTGCTAGCAGGATGAGGCCCCAGTCTTCATCTCTACCTTCCCCAGTGTGCTGAGCACATATCTGGTTTTGGGCAGAGGCTCAGCAAATGCCACTTGATTTGGCCTTTGTTTTGGAGTGGGTGCTGTTGTTTCCCATTAGGGTGGTGAAGCTGGAGTCTGTGCTTTATAGTCTTCGTGTAGGCAACATGGATGATCCTGCTGTGTCTTTGGGGAATGGAGTCTTCTCTCTGAAGGCTCCTTTCTAGAAGTTCCAATTCTAGAAATTTCTAGAAGATTCCAGTTCAAACTTGCTAATTTTCCGGTTTGTTTATCTCTTCTTAATGGTGTTTGATTTGTTTTCTCGGTATGATTGCACACAGTAATTGTTCATAAAGTTTTTGAGAATTCTGTGAAGTATAAACTGTAAATGATTTTTAAAAGCCAGGCTACTGGGGAGACCCACATATCCCCAGAGCTTGCTCATATCCCTTGTTCCCACCCATCCCTCTTTGCAGGGTCTTGGGCCTCACCCCTTATGGCTCATACATCACTGAGTGCTGTGAGGGGCCTTGCTGTTGCCAGATCATCATGGCCGTCCTGGATGCAGGTTCTGTGAAACCTGCCCCGCATGGTCAGGTTCCTTGAATCCTGGTCAGTGTGGGAGTCTGAGGGGCTTCATAGGCTTTGGCAGATGGACGAGTGGATTAGTCATTGTTTGAAAAACCTGTACGTAGTGCAGGTGAGATGAGATGAGACGTAGTGCAAGCTTTGCTCAGGGTATCCCAGGCCACCTGCTGTTGGGGGGGTGGGGGCAGGAAGACCCAGGGCAGGGGATTCCAGGTGTGCCTGAGCCAGGCTTTGTGAGGATGGCGGGTCTGTCTGTGGCACTCAGGGAGCTTTGGGGAGGTGCATGCATTGTAAATCGGTAGGAGTGAACTTCCCAATCTTACAGAGGGGGGAACTGAGGCAGCTGGGGCAACAGACCGGCCTTGTCTCCTGTACGTGGCAGGAGAGTCGTGGCCAGAAGGAGAGGGCACCATCTGGCTGAGTGAGTGCATGGCTCTCTGGCTGGTTGGCAGCAGTCAGACGTAGCCTGGGCAGTCAGGACTCCAGAAGAGTCGGAGGGAGCCTCGGAGCCCGCGCTGGCCGGGCGGTGTCAGCACTCTGCCTTACTGCGCTGCCTGGACTTCGGGCGCGCCCCCAGCCATTCATGCCCCCGTGACTTTGCTCCGTCACTTCCTCTCCTGGAACACCCGTTCCTCCCTTCTTTATCGGCGTCACTTTTTACTCTTCAAGATCACGTTCTGGAGGATGCCATCCCTGACCGTCCCCTGCCCATCTCCGGGTTAGCCCTTCTCCTCTGAGCTCCCGCTGTGCTGCTGTTGGCCCCTCTGCCAGCTCCTGGAGGGCTGCGCTGCGTTGTCCTTCACTCTGTGTCTCCAGGACGTAGTGTAGCCCAGCGCCCTGGGTAGAGTAAGACTCGGCACAAGTTTGTTGAACCGGAGGAGGTGTTTTGAGTGCACGCGGGCCGTGCACTATACATGCCCGCCGTGAGGCTGTCTCCCGGGGCCTTGGGGAAGTGAGCGGGCTGCCGGGCCTCCGTGTTCCTCTCCGACATGCCGGGAGCATGCTCTGACGCATGTAGGATGTGGCTGGCCGACATGTGGAGTCCTTGGCGCCCGATGGAGGCCTCTCGATTTAAAGAAGACTTTCTTGTGCCTTTTAATGTAGGTTCTCCAGACAGGAAGTCATCCTACCTGAGGCCAGCTGGGAAGATTCAAGTGTGTTTTGGAGAATCCTTTTGGGTTTCAGAGCTCTCCCCCTTGTATTACTAAGAAAAACTACTGATGTTGATCTAGGGGAGGTGGAGGGGGCTTGGCCTGTGTTTCTGTCTTATACAGATAGGGCTGCTGTGGCCACTTGATCTGCCCAGAGCCCCCAGCTGGTAGGCAGTGCCTAGGGCTGGCACTCACTTTGAGCTGAGGTATGGTGGGCAGAGTCCTGCCCAGGCATCATGTTCCTGGGTTCTGGGGCTCTCTCTGATCCTGACTTCCACTGACAAGGCCTTTCAGTGTCTTGAGCCTCAGTTTCTCACCTGTAAGATGGGTAGGGACATTTCAGCCCTGAATAAATATTCCACGACTCTCTTACTGGGTGCTAGGAAAGTGTAGAGGACAAGTCCTTTCTAGACCTTTACTGAATGGCAGGAAAGGAGATTGGCGGGGGGGTGGGGGGGGTCTTGAAGCCATGGTTCACCTCTTTCTGGGGTTGTTCCTGGAATGGCTCTGGCCAGGTCCTCCTTGCTGACTTGCCCCTGCCTCTCTGGGAGATATTGATTCAACTGCGACCTCTGCCCCTGGCTTGGAGTGTGGAGTCACACAAGCTCTCTCAGACGTTTACCATTGACCTTGTCATTGGTGATAGCAGCCGTTGCCACCATGTAAGTGACAGGCACCATGCTACATTCTATCCTCGCTCTCTGATTTAATCCTCAGAGTGATCAGCCCTGTGAGGCAGGGCGTAATCTCTCCCGGAAAGAGGTTTCACAGATGAGGATCCTGAACCCAGAACAGGGTTAGTAGCTTGCTCAGAGTCATCTGGCCACAAAGTGGCTGAGCAGTCTTTCTGACTCCTAAGCACTCTGCCCTCATGCCTGTGATGTCTGGGTCATTGTAGTCTCTCCACATGGGGAGGGCTCTGTGAGCGCTGGGATCCCAGAGAGCATGGTGGCCCCCGTGCTTGCTGGGCACTGGGGCCTTACACGCATATCCTCTTTCCCTTGTCAGCAGGTCAAGGACCTGCTAGGTGGCTTGCGAAGAGCAGGGGAACCTCAGAGCCTGCATGGGGCAGGTCTCACTCCTCCAGGTTCTGCTCTGTAGAACCAGCTGGGAGCCTCTGTTAGTGTGTGGGTCTCTGAGGACCGTGCTGTTCGGAACTCCGCCTTCCTGGTTTGGCAGCAAGTCAGAGGACGTCAGCCCCGGAGAGAACTGGTGGTCTGGACCTGCTCATCCGACGTCACAGGTCAGATCCTGCTACAGGTAGCCACGCTCAGGTTGGCTGTATGGATGCTCAGGTTTGTCTTATAAAAGGGCAAGTTTGGCACAGAGATCCCCTGGGGCCCCCACACTTTATTATATCCTGTGTACATGCCAGGTAAGAGTGAGATGGTGACTGAGCCCAGTGGGGTTAGGCTCTATGGTCCCCCTTTTCCTCCCAGTGGTAAAGGAACAAGCTTTCAGCTCAGGAGAATGGCTCCTGAGAAGGAGGCAGTGACTTGGAAATACCCTGTAGGGAAGTGGGCCTGTGCCCTCTGGTCATTATTTTGGCTGCTGACTACCTGCTCTAAGGTAAATTTAACCTGTGGTCGGAGTAGTAGAGTTTAACCCAGATAAGTTCAGAGTAACCTTTGGTCCTGGGTCCCTGGGGACAGGGCACTGGCGAACTGGCAAGCCTCGGTCAGCCGCTGCTGACGTCTGAGTCGTAGCCAGAATCTCGGGTGCCTGATTGCCCACTCGGGGTCCGGCCGATGGCTGGGGCAGGTGGCTGCCCTCTGGGAGCACAACCACACAGTGCCCAGCCTCAGGGTCCTCAGGGTCCACTGGTCACCCCGCAGTCTCCCATGGAGTCTGCATGGTGTGAGCTGATGGTAGGCACCACTGGGACTTGGCTGAGAGCATCATTTCTAAGTGTTCCAGTTTAAAACTCAACTTAGCTAGTGACTCCCTTCATCAGTGCAGAGCAAACAGCTAAAGAGTTAATTGATGCTAGTGAGCAGTATTTGCAGAGGACGTAAGATGTTTATGGAGGTTGATTCCACTTACTTGTCTGTTCTTCAGACTCACGGAGCAGCTTTTGCTTTGATCAGAAACGTGCGCAACGGAGGTTATATACTAATCCGGCTTGCTCAGAGGGCTGCTAGACTGTGAGAGCAAATGCAAAATGAGAGCATTTCTCTTTACTTAAAGCAAAAGCTCTGTCTCAAGCAGCTAGCTCTGGGAGATGAAATAGGACCCTGCACTTAACCTCTTGGTTTCTGGAGCTGCTGACCCCGAGCCCTTTTCTGTGACATGTGCAGCATCTGGAATGGATTTCTGGACATCTTTGAGGGGTTTGTTCTAGCCTGGAAATATGGAAGGGGATTCTCACTGCCCCATGAAAGCATCCCATTCCAAGGAATCTGCCTAGTCCCTGGGCGGTGGGGGGAGCAGGCAATGGAGCCCCGGAGAGCCCACCCACACCTGCTTCTGGGAGAGTGTAAAACTGTGTGTCCAATCCTAAGGAGCCATCGGTACTCTTGCATGTTGCCTTTGAGTCTTGCCCACCGCAGGCATACTTTGGGTGCAGCCAGGGCATTTCGTTGTGTGCTTCCTGTGAGACCCATATGTGGGGTTGCAGCTTGAGGACGTTTCCCCATCTTTCCGTCTTGTCTCGTGCTTATTGTTTGTATGGTTGTATTGTCAGTTATTGTCATTTTTCTTTTGTAAACTGTCCTGGGAGTTTCTGATTTTTCACACTCTAAATAAGCCACAGAGAACATCTGTGTGTGTGTGTTTTCCTTCTTTTGAATCGTTCCCTGAGCTCTTTCTTGACTCTTCATAAGGAACATGTCACAGTTGGAAGTGGTCCTATGCCCATAAATTATATCTGAAAATCAGGACCCAGCAGTAACACTCCTCAGTGCCCACTCTCTTGGCTTTCTATTACACAGAGTTTTATAGCTAATTTACATCGTACAACCCAACTTTGTCTCTTCTTAGTATTCTATTTTATTTTTTTAGTATTTTATTTTATTTATTTTTTAAGGGATTTATTTATTTCAGAGAGAGTGAGAGAGAGCACAAGCAGGGGAGGCAGAGGGAGAAGCAGACTCCCCGCTGAGCAGAGAGTCCGATGCAGGTTTGATCCCAGGACCCTGGAATCGTGACCTAGGCTGAAGGCAGAAGCTTAACCAACTGAGCCACCCAGGTGCCCCAGTATTTTATTTTTTATATGTTAAAAATTTAAGTTAGGACACACCAAAATATAGAAAAATCCAGAGAAAATGTAATAGATTATGCTATTATTATATAGGTTAGAGAGGTGCTAACATTTTGCTGTACTTGCTTCAGATTCTTTTTTTAAAGAAACAAGATATTATAGATCTAGCTTCAAGCCCACTCCTACTTCTTCCCCATCCTACCCCTCCCGCGGTGTTCATTAGCACACACAAGAAGGGGGTTAGCTTTGTGGAATTTGTGTTTTTGTACTTTTATCACAGATATATGTGCCCACAAAAATGTATATGTGTATTTTTTATTGCTTTCTATATTTTAATCAGTTATAGTAAAGATTTTATTTATTTCAGAGAGAGAGAGCATATGTGCATCAGCAGGGGGGAGGGGCAGAGGGAGAGGGAGAGAGAGAATCTCAAGCAGACTCTGTACTGAGCATGGGGCCTGACGTGGGGCTTAATCCCACGACCCTGAGCTGAAACCAAGAGTCAGACACTTAACTCACTGAGCCACCCATGTGCCCTTTAAACAGTCATAAAAATACTCTCATTAAATATATATTCTTTTGGTGGCGCCTGGGTGGCTCAGTCGTTAAGCGTCTGCCTTCGGCTCAGGTCATGATCCCAGGGTCCTGGGATCAAGCCCCGCATCGGGCTCCCTGCTCAGCGGGAAGCCTGCTTCTCCCTCTCCCACTCCCCCTGCTTGTGTTCTCTCGCTGTGTATCTCGCTCTGTCAAATAAATAAAATCTTTAAAAAAAAAAAATACATATATATATATATATATTCTTTTGATACTTCTTTTTTTCATTCAGCCTATGGTTTTGGGATGTATCCAAGATGATATATGTGGGTCTTACTTGCTCATTTTAACTACTGTGTAGGATTTCATTATGTGTACACCTGTTTATCCATTTTCCCAATAGAGGTGGCTGGGTTGTTCCCTTTTTGTCACCCAAACATTGCTGCAGTGAGCATCAGGTATGTGTCTGGGTACACATATGTGCTTGGGTTCCTCCAGAGCGCACACCTGGATAGGCATTTCCTGGCCCAGGAGTCTGTGCGTCTTTCTGAGGCATCGTAAGCTCTTGTCCAGTGCGGTGCTCCTGCCGCCCACTCTCTGTCCTCCCAAGCACTTGGTGTGCAGGCTCCCTTTTCTTGGGGCGGGTCCTTTTGCCTTTGCATCAGGAGGTGGAAACCTGAGGGCCACTTGGGGAATAGGATAGGAGGGAAACTTTCAGGGCAAACTTGAGTGTTCCTTTGTGCCACCCCAAGCTTTCTGGTCACGTGGAGACTTGGACCAGTCTTCCCCAGCGTTTCAGAGTATCTGTAGCTGAGAGCAGAGAGGAGGGTGCCTCCAGCTAGAGGTGGACTGGCCTTTCCCTGAGTCTCACCTCCATTGCCGCAGAGCTGTCTGAGAAGGCACAAGGCCTGGCTTCGGGGCAGTGATTTGCCGTGTAACCTGGGGAGAGCCCCTTCCCCCTCACTGGGCCTCAGTTTCCCCCATCTGAAATGAGAGGGTTGGATCAGTGACCTGTGTGAGCTCTTAGCTCCACATGTATCGCCTATCCACTTGTACAATTAGCAAAATCCATGTTCCTAGCCATGGGCTGCTAGGTCTGAGCCTTGGGCAGCTCTTGGGTCTGAGTGGGGATTGGGGGGCTGCCTTGCAGGGTGACAGTGGCCTGGTGCTCCCTGATGACCAGTTTCTTCCCTGTGCTATGAATCCATCTCCTCAGTGAAGTGGTCTGTGTTTTCACAGTTTGAGGGAAGATCCTCAGATCCCAGGGGCCAAAGCAGAGTAATGCCGACAGAGGGGAAGCCAAAGGCTGCGGCTAGTCCTTGGGGGACACTTAGGAAAGCCAGAACAAAGGAGCACTGCTTTCTTTGCAATGAGCATGTTTAAGGTCCATGTAGATTGAGCCATACTTACCTGTGTGTCTAATAGGTTTCAGCAGTACCCCGGGACATTGATACGTGCTGGGTGTATCAATGAACAAAAGGGGCAGAACAGGTGAAGTATCCTGCCTTTTTGGAGCTTATGTTCTGGCAGGAAGAGGATTAAATGAGCTAATAACATTTGTTTGTTTTGCTGCCTGGGACACTGTGAAGTAGGGGCTCAAAAAGGCTAGGTTTCATTTCATCTCTTTGTTGTTCCATGACAAGCAAATGAGGAAGTTGTGCAGCGTCCTGGGAGGTGAGTAAGTTACACAGTATGTTAGCAGGGTCAGAGGCCTCGGGAGAGTGGGGCAGTCATGATTGCTAGTTGGGAGGCAGGGACCCTGTCACTAAGGAGGTGGCTTTTGAGCAGAGGCCTGAGGAGTGGAGTTGGCCGTGCAACCATGGGGAAGAGTGCCGGTCAGGGTGGGAGGTCGCCTGGCGTGTGTGGGGAGCAGCAAGGCCTTGCATGTGGCAGTGGGGGAGTGGCAGGGGAGGCCCTGCAGGAGGACCGCAGACCCAGGCACAGCCCTGGTGCCCATGAGGACTCTGGCTTTGACTGGTGATAGGAGGGGCTGCAGCTGGGTTTTGAGTGGAGAAGGGCCACTCTGGCCGCTGTGTGGAGGACAGAATGAAGGGAAGGCCTGTTTAGGAGGCTAGCGTCCTGGCCAAGGGGAGAGAGGAAGCTGTGGGCCTGGGAGGAGTGCGGGATTCAGGACCCTGCAGGAGAAGGGTGCTTATTGGGTTAGGAGCATGACGAGGCTTTCTACACCAGACTTCATTCACACCCAGACTTGTGGCCTCCGGAGGGCTGGAAACATGTCAACCCCCAGGCAGTGGGGCTCTGCCCTTGGTGAGGGAATAAAAGAGGAAGAAAGGTAGGGCGAGGGCAGTCCCTAGTGACTGGCAGGTTGCTTGCATTCTAGAATCAGAAAGGCCTGATTTCAGATCTGGGCCTCAGCCAACCAGCGGGTCACCTTGGACAGGCGACATCCCCTTTATGAAGGGCACAGTCATGGCAAGGGTTGGATGAGCTCATGTTTGTCCACGTGGCTGCCCACCACACGTCTCATTTCCCTGTGGTGCCATGATGCGCAGATGCCCGCGCCTGGCTGGTGGGGTAAAGCGGTGTGGTGTCCTGACGTGCCAGGGGCACTCGTGGCTTGAGGTTCCGGGAGGGCTTGCTGGAGATCCGGTCCTGCCGCCCGCCGGGGCTGACCTCGGGGGAGGCCGGCCCTCACGCCACGGACACCTCCTGGCTGTCGGTGCTGTGCTTGGCATTTTAAACACATCATCTCACCCCCAAAAATAGGTGATGGACACGAACAGTGTCTCCCGAGTCAGGTCATTTGAATGTTTCCTTCATGGTTTTTGCCCAAATCCTATAACTGCCTGCAGCATTACCTACTTAATGTGTATTTTAAACCGACTCTTCTTTAAATCTTTTTCCTTAGCCTCTCCTTAGGTACTGTCTGCGCAATCATAGTTCTGAAGTGTTTTTGCTAATTTTCTCGTATTTTACATATCAAAATCAGTCCGTAAGTATTAAAGTGGTTGGTTTGTGTGCCTCTTAGAATTGTCTTTTGTACTCTGCCCTTCCCCCCCCCCCCCGCCGTGGGTGTGTGCCACATCTTGGGGAGCACTGGACGAGGGGTGTCATGGAACTGAGGAGAGCCGGCAAATGGTGGAGGCCGTCCTGGAGTCTGACTGGTCTGAGCTCGGAGGGTACCCTGGATCCCTGCTTGGGCTCTAGCTGTGTCCCAGCCCCAGAGAGCCAGCAGGGGAGTGGGGACCTGGCGGGGAGGGGTTGAGGGGGTAGGGAGTGTGGGGCAGGCCCCCCACCTGGGGCCACTTCCTGCCTGCCAGGTTGAAGCTGGAACCCGCTAAGTGCATCCCTTTGGGTGTCACTCCTGGTGAAACTGCAGTGTTCTTTGGGAGGTCATAGGTCATGGGGGATTTTAACAGATCAGGGAACCTGGTCAAGAAGACCTACCAGATCTACAGTCAGTGGACTTCCGGGTGAGTAGAGAGACCAGACAGCTCCTCCTGAGGTTTCCCAGGACAGTCCTGCTGCTGTTGTTCTCTCTCTGACCTAATAGCTCTTCCATCCTTCCACTGCTTTTCTTCTGTCTCATTGCCTTCTCTTATCTTTTGAGGTGGAAAACATTATATTGTGGAAAATTGGCTTGGACTGTCAGGAAGTTTGGCATTACATGTAAAAAACCAAACCTCATCATTTGTAAAAGAGGCGAATTAGGAAATGATTGTAACTGCTATGTAAGGGTTGTTTTAAGGAACTCACTAAATGTGTTCTTTAGTGAATGCTGGAAAAGGTGGGGTGTGACTGAGGCATTTGTTTTTAAGAATGACTCCTCAGGGTTGAGAGGAGGGAGCTGGGACCCGGAGACCAGAGCAGCAGGCGGTGGGTGAGTGGCCTGCTGAAACTGCTTAATGCGCCCCTCAGCTGTGGCAAGGAGATCTGGAAGGCCACGCAGCCACAGTCTGATGTCGCTGTTCGTTGGTCATGAACACTTCCAGAGTCCAGAAGAAAGCACTGACCTTTCCACCGCCCCCCCCATTTTTCTTTTGGAGTCGCCTTATGGTTCATTCATCGTCAGCCTCGGAGGAGCATCTGGGCCACTTCCTCTGTCTCTCTCCACTCTTCTCCATGTTTTCGTCTTTTCTCAGATCCTTCTTTGCCTTCCGAGGATGTGGCTCTGTCCCGGTGGTTTGCCGTAGTTCCTCGGGGTCATCCTGGAAATTCCCTGGGAGGGCATGGGTGTTTGAAGGTCTACAGAGCAGAGCACCTACAGGACACGCCAACAAGTGTCTTGTAGGTGACAACATGACAAGTCTGCCCTTGTCATGTACACAGCCTCTTTATGTTGCTATGCTCGTCAGGTCTTCATCTCTTCACCTGCTGGAGGTGGGGAGCGCAACACGGGGTGAGGGCTAAGAAACGTTGGTGCAGCCACACAGCGCACCGTGTCCAGTTCCTCAGTCTGGGTTCTTCTCTCCTGCCGTCATGGTGGCCTGTTCTAACTTGGGGTCCCTGCTCGATTCCTCTGTTAGGGGCTCCTAGTCAACAGAGAATCAAGGTTTGAAAGAGGGTAGGGGTATTCCTTTGCTATTTATCCTCTCTCCATCACAGGCAAGAAAATAAAATGTGGTGAAAACATGCGTGGGGAGAGATGGAGGAACTGGAGAGAATGATCTGGCACATCCCCACCGGGGCACGTACCCACAGACCCTCCAGCTGCTCCTTAGGGGAAGGGCTCTGGACCCTTTGCCACCTTGGTCTTCTCATTTGGACATGTGGTGGGAATTTGCCCACAGCCTTCCTGCAGTGTGATTGCCAGAGCTGAGCCCACCCAGCACCCTGAGGCCGTCTGACTGGCACCGAGTCCAGGGAAGCACTTCTCTGAGGGTCTGAGGACCACCTGCAGTAGACTCATTTACGGCTGGTTTCTGAACGAAGATTCCTGAGTCTGCCCGCAAACTGGCTCATGATGACTGGGGCGAGGACCCAGGAGTCTGCATTTTTATAGGACTCCCCAGCGACAGCCTCTGCGCTCTGGAGTTGGAGAGCTCGGATCCCGACTCCCCTCCTGACAGCGAGGCTGCAGTTTGCTGGTTGACGTGGTTTGGCCCTCAGTCACCCCCCAAGCAGCGGGCCTTTTCCATAGCTGCTAGGCCTGTATGTCTTACCTGTCTTCCCTACCCCGGCCAGATCAAGGTGTGGGAGAAGTGGAATCTGCCGAAATGGGAATCTTGTAGGAGTCCCAGAACGTTAACTGCAGATGTGGTTATCTGGAAACTTCTGATAGTGCAGTAAGTGTGAGGTGGAGAGGAGAGTGGGGAGGGAACCAGACAAGATGTACTGTAGCAACCGGACACCTTGTAGTGAGGATGCCTTTAGCTTTTGAGCTGTTAGTGAAGTGGGTCATGAGCATGGATGTTGGAAATTCTTTGGGAATTAGACGGGCAGGCTTCCTTTTTCCTCTTCAGCTGTTTGTGCTTCTGCCTGGCAAGATTAAATTACATAGGACATCTTGCAGAAGTGATGAAAGTCACATTAGGGAGGGACTGAAACAGGGCACCCACAGCACTGGGGGTCGAGTTTGTGCACCCACTGGTGGACACTGGTGCTGGTGGTGGCTTGAGTCCAGATGCAGCTGCAGAAGCCTTCCTACCCAGTGTTCTAGGCCGCCCCTCGGGGCAAGTGGGCACCCCATTTGCTGTTCCTGCAGTACATAGATTCTAGCCTGTGGCAGGTGCACCAGGAATGTTAGCTTTGTGCTATCGTTCTTCTCTCCAGCAGCAGTTTTGGGGACAGTCTCTAGCTGAGCGTGGGGACGTGATGTCGCCATCTTGTGCCACTGTGTCCGTGGCTGGAGGAGTCACTGTTCTTCAAGCAGACCTTGCCTTGGTGTTTCCTGGGAACCTGGCATCTGTGTGCAGAGCCAGCCCCTGTCACCTGGTTTCTTGGCTCCCAGATCATGGTGTGACCTGACTCCGTGTGGGGCATGCCAAGTGATCAATGAGTTTTCTCCACCAAGTTGAGCTAAGGCTTGGCATTGCTTTATGTCCTCAGTGAGTGCTGAGGGGAGCTGTGGCCTGGCTCCTCAGGCCTGTCTGTGCCCGTGAGCCCAGGGCCAGGCTGGCAAAGACCTCTCCCCCCGCCTGGCACCAGACTCTGCCGTTCTGGTTGCTTGGGTCTCCTCGTATTGGAATTGTCTAGAATGTGCTGTGCATGGTGGATGGGAGGCAAGCTTCCCCTCTCCCTGCATCCCCAGTTTGCCCTTTCCAAAAGAGTTGAGTCTTTCCAGAGTCTCTTGTACTCAGTGCTCTCTCAACTACATGTTTTATTTGAACCACAAAGTACAGCTTGAGAACACCTTAGCCTGGAACAACCTCAGTCATTACTGGAATTTAAGTGCTTCTAGAAGTCACTTGACAGAATTAATTAAAAATAAAAGGAGGCGAAGAAATTTAACACAGATTTAGTCATCATTCCTGGGGTTTTAATTTCATAATTACAAGTGTAGAATATTGATATAAGTGAGCCTTTAAAGATCACTAATAAAAGGAAGATAGTAAGTGGTTACAAATATGTAATTATAGGCTGACAAAAAAACCAATGGCTTGATGATATGAACGTGGATTCTCATGGGTTGGGATACCATTTCCAATGACACCATCCTACATAAATTCACAAGAAGCTGTATCTTAAATGGATGACAAGGATGATGTGTTCCAGAAAACGGCTCTGGATGTCTCAACTCGGGTTGATTAAAGGCACTAATGTGGAGCATGCACATGAGAAGTTCAAAAAGAAATCATTTTGTAAGCTGGGTGTGGGAAAAATAGTACTTTAATAGGATTTTAATTTTAAGTATTTATATATAAATAAATTTATAGAAGTTACAAATAGTGATTTGACTTTTTAATCTAAGTCTCCCAAAATTGTGTAGTCAAGTTGGTGCAAACCAAACCATTGTTTTAGATCTTCTCGTTGGCCAGTTGCCTTCGATATGGGAGTCATTTTATATTCCTCCTGGTTTTCTAGGTTATATGGTAATTCTTCCTGCAGCCTCTGAGGTTGGGGATTTGAAAGGGGGGAGGAATGGTGGGAGGGGTGGCCTTTTCTCTAACCCCCATCCCCCCACTTTGCACCTTCCATCTCTCTTGCCTCACTGCCCCCTGCTGGGCACCAGACCCTGGGCTGGGGGCTTCCCGGTGTGCCTGACTCCAATTCTGCCCTTGCAAGGTCACAGTTTGCAAACTGGTTTTAGACATTGGGAGGCCTGGGTGTTGTGTTTCACACTTGCGGTGTCTGTGGTTTGCTTCTTGCTATGTATCCATGGAACATATTAATTTATCTTTAAGTAGATTTATTAAATGAAATATTCATTGGAGTGGGTGCTTCAGTGTGCAGCATTTGGAACAATGTACTGAGTACAGTTTGTCCTCATAAATCTATTAATGCTGATAGGATGTAATTGTCTCCCGTGAAGCTTTGGGGTGAGCTGGGGCCCCGGGTAGGGGAATAAGCTGGCTGCTGAAAGCTGTCTCCCTCAGCTTGGCTTCGGTAGGCTCTGTTCTGAGCGTGTACGTGTGTGTGTTTGGTTGCACATATCCATTCTCTGTCTTCCTTTTTAATGAATACAGAGGCTTCCATTTCTGAGAAAGCCCTCTTGTCAGCTTCTAGCTTCTTGTCAAATTCCTACTTCCAGCCATGGTTTGGAGGGGTAATGAGGCTCAGAGGGAAAAGCTGGCTTATGAGTGAAGACTGATCTGCGAGGAGAGGGGATTCAGGGGACTGAGGATGGGGATGGGGGCAGAATGCTAATACTTAGGAATAATCGCAGCATGGCAGCCCCTGAACTAGGTGCTTTCCCTACTTGTCCCAGGTGGTCCTAAAAGGCACCATAGGAGGTAGGTGTTATCATTTCTGTATTTGAGGCTCAGGTTGGTTTAGTAACTTCATTACTAAGTCAGTTCATTTGGTTCAACAGACCTCTGTGGTGGCCTGTCCTGTGGCCGGGGGCTGGGCACAGAGCACAGAGAACCCATAGCATCTGGCCTCAGTGAACGCCAGAGGCTTATAGAGGAGTCAGACAGGGAAGCGGAGCCTCCATCCGGGTGATGGAGGGTGCCAAGGAGGACGTGATGAATTGGGGGACGCTGAGCCAAGGCCACAGCCGGTGTCTGAGCCAGGTTGGGAGACTGGATAGGAGTTTACCAGACACATGGGGGCTGGGAGGGGTTCCCCATGGTGCAAAGAGCAGGTACAAATATACAAGGATCTAGGACAGGGTGGGGAAAGCCTGGTTCAGTTCTGCTCACTCCCCAGAGGAGGGAGAGTGCGAGGGATAGGCAGTCACTAGTGCCGGGTCTCTGAAGCCTTGCTGGGGAGTTTGGACTGTGACCAATGGCAGTGAGCCATTGGAGGTTTTGAAGTCAAGGAGAGGAAGAAGGGAAGTTGGGTATTTGGTTATTCGAGAGTCACGACAGAGGCCGGTTTGGAGGGGACAGGGCAGGAGGTGGGAAACCTAGGGTTTGTGGTGCTCACGTAGCCAGGAAGTCACTGGGGTGGAGTGAGGGGAGCATTGCGGGTGTAGGAGGTAAAAGGCATAATTTGGCATCTGTATTGGGGAATAGCAGAACTGGTTGAGAAGTCATGAAAAAGAAAACATCAAAAAAGGAGTCAGGAAAAGGATAAAGGAAAATAGTTCATTAGGAGAGAAATGTGAATACATTTGAAAAAGACAAAGGGTTACAAGAACAATGATGCTAACACAGTATAAAAGTTTATCTAACTGTAATGGTGTTTCGGAAACATAAGTAAAGAGAAAAGCAAACACTTAAGTGAGTGAAGACAAAAACAGGTTTCTGCCAAAAGCGGAACCTAAAGTCGGGAGAAGCGGACAGGGCAGTGGGCCCCCACTACTGGGCCGGGAGAGGTGGTTCTTCTAACTACCTGATGCCTGAAGGTTCTGGAGGCACAGGCGGGGCGGGGGATGTGCTGAGACGGGGCGAGGAAAGGGCAGAGGTAGATGACGGGGTGGCACCCGCCTGCTTGAGAACCTCGGGGCCCTGCCCTCACCGGTCTTTTCTCCCCTGGCAGAGCCCCTGACCAGGTAAACAAGCCAGTCAGGGGAGTCGCCGGGCCTCTCCCCTCGCTCTTGGTGTCCTGGAGTCCGTATGGTGGTGGCTGAGCAATATGTGGCCGCCTGGCAGGGTGAGGTTTTCCCTGTGAGCTGCCAGGGTAAAAGGGAGGTCGGAGGGGTCATCAGCAGACCTCTTGTGAGGGCTGAGGCTGGAGGAGGAGGAACATCCAGACTTCTGGCCTGGACTGTATTTACTGAGTGCCTCTGGTGTGCAGTGGGGTGTTCTAGATGTCGGGGGGGGGAGGGGCACACGGAGCAACAGAGAAAACGTGCAAGACCTATGTGAGCAGAGTGCATGGTAATTTGGTAGCTGCATGTGGGATGAATTTATAATCTGGAATAACGTCAGCCAAGGAAAACCAACTCTTTAGGGTCCTGTTAGTTCTCTAATCTATTCTGTTTGCTGCTTATGCCGATGTGGTTGCTGTTAAGAAAGAGGATGCATTTATAGCTGGAAGAGCGCGGGACTTGGAATCCAGAGACCAGGGTTCAAGTGCTGGCCCTGCCACTTAGTAGCTTTGTGCCCTTGGGCAAGCGTAACCGCTTTGAGTATCTGCGTTCTCATTTGTAATGATAATAATCTGTAATCATAATAGAGCTATAATAGTGACGTCTGCCTCACTAAGTCCTAGGTTGTCATGGGCATCGGAGTGCGTGAAAGTGTTTCATAACTTGCAGAGCTCTGTTCAGTAGCTGCTGACCTTTCTAGATCCCAAGTGTTTTGCAGGAAGTGGTGCCTGGTTATTGCGTCTACCGCTCACCGCACCTCCAGAGTGTCTGGGGCCCTTAGGAAATGCTGGTTGAATTGATGGACGAGTTGGCTGTGGCACTCGGTGTTTTCCGGGGCCGTGTTCCGGGGGTCCTCTCCCTGTCCACGCTGTTGGACGGGGAGGTGGGGCATCGGACACACAGAGCGGTTGCTGGGCGCGGCGATGCCAGGGCTGCCACCAGCCGCCCAGACTCGAGGAGGGTCCCGAATCTCAGGACCAGACATTTTCACGTGGCTTCCCGTTTCCGGGTGGCCCAGCTTGGGGTTCAGAAGCAGAAAGCAGACTGGGGAGGGCTCCCATTCCTCTTCCACTGCGCGCCCCCGACATGCATGCCTACACAACCCTCACATGTGGTGTCCCTGTCCTCATGGCCAAGCCTCTGCTGGCTCCCTGTGGTTCCTCATTTTCGTAACTCCTACCTGGGCCGCCCTGCTCGTGGCCCCTGGAAGGGCAGTGTGTGTGCTGGCTGTCTCGAGCGGGTCTGCTCACTCCTGCGGTTTCCTCGTGTCCTGTGCAGGTTGTCTTCCATGATGTTGGCGTGCTGACGGACAAGCTCTTCCCGGTGGTGGAGGCCATGCAGAAGCACTTCAGTGCTGGCTCAGGGACCTACTACAGCGACTCCATCTTCTTCCTCTCGGTCGCCATGCATCAGATTATGCCCAAAGGTAACCTGGATGCGGGCCAGTAGCCCTGGTTCAAAGCTGCTGGTGCCCTGAATCAGAGAGAAGAGCTCCACTGAGACACGAGGGACAGGGTGAGGGGGCCAGCCACGCCCTTTGTGTCACAGCTTTCTGCACAGAGACTCAAGGGCAGGGCCCTGGGGTGCTGGGCCCCACTCACGAGGACAGTGGAAGTTGTGCAGTGTGGTATCCCCAGACTCAAGCAGGGCATCTGGGCTCTGGGCCTGACTCAGTGCCTGCACGCATTCCCTACCCGCCCCAGGACTCAGTTTGCTCATCTGTAAAGTAGCAGGTTGGGCTAGAGGATCCTCCATCCAAATCTGTGATCCTCTTCTCTCTAGTTTGTACCTGTACTTATCTGACTTTAAAATATCCAATCCACGTATGGGAAGTGCAAATTATAACTCAGTTTTCTGAAACTTTGACACACAATCAATCAGAGGCTTTTCTGGGCTTTGGCCCCTCCGGGGCAGAAGAGATTGAGTGTCTGGTCTATGGTAGGTCGGGCTTGTGCGGCACTGCCGGCGGGTCTGGTCACCCTTGGGTTAGAGCCCTTGGAGGGTCCTTGTTAGTGGGCTGTGCCAGGCTGCGGGCTTCTCTTCCTCCCAGTGGTCCTTGGTTGATTCTGGAGCTCTGGATATGCCCCCCAGTTTCTGGCCATGGTGAACCATGACCTGAGCCTCTTAGGGCTGTGGAGGGGAGTTCTGGGGTCTTGGGGTAGCTATGACCTGAACTGTGACTGGCTGGGTTTCCAACAGCCAGACCAGGCAGAACCTGATCGCCCAGGGGACAGCTAGGCCATTTGGTGGATACCTGCTGTTCCAGCCCAGCGGAGCAGAAGTGGAGGGGTCAGGAGCCACTGGTGTTAGAAGGGGCCTGTAAGCCGGGAATTGAAGCTGGGTTCCCCTTGGCAGTGTGGTGTCCCTGGACGCCCCAGGAAATTTGAACCCGCCCACCGTGGCTGTGACTTTGTCTCCACAAGGCAAGTCCCTGTACCATGGAGGCCTCTGAATGTTCTCTTGCTGGAAGGCAAGGCTCAGGGAGATTTGCTGAGCAGGGAGGGGTCAGAAGGAGAGAGGAGGGTGTGGGGGAAGAGCTAGCGTTTGTGATTCTTCCCCAGTAGCCAGTGCAGCTCTGTGAGCTCACCGAGTCCTCCCGCCAGCCCTGCACCACCATAGCTGGGGGACTGAGGAGTGGACTTGGCCAGGGTTAGACAGCCATTTAAGTGGCAGGGCTGGGATTTGGGCCCCAGTCAGTCTGACTTGGAGGCCTGCTTCTCTAAACAGCAGCTCCTCTGTCCCCTCCAGTGTGCCTCGAGTGGTCCCTCTGGGTAGGACCGGTGCTGGTGCCGTGGGGAATGCAGATGGAAGGAAGGTGTTCCCACTGTTCTGAATTCTAGAGGGAGACAGACATGGTGCTAGTCCCAGCCCTGCCACCAGCCACTTGCGTGCCTTTGCTGAGCCACTTTGCCTCTCTAGGCCTCAGTTTCCCCACCTAGAAAATGAAGGGAGCCCATCTAGTGAGCTATTTTGGCTTGTATTTGGAAGAGTCCAGGCCTACAGGAATCCCCCTGTGGGTTTCTGCGGTCCTGGGGAGCTGAGGGAAGAGGGGTTCTCCCTTTATCCTACCCCTCTCCTACCCCTGCCCCCTGCCCCGCAGTCCATCCTGATTGCTGCCTACATGAAGCTTTGGAGCAGGATTGTGTCTGCTCAGAGGATTCCATGATTAAACAATTTGAAACATCTTGATGAGAGGGGCCTTTAGGGCCTGGCCGGTCCTGTGGTCCTGCATGCGTGATCGGCTTGGCGAAATGCTGTGAGGGAAGGACTGGCGAGGGCCAGCAGGAGATCTGGGAGGAGGCATGGCCAATTTTCCCCTCACTCCCTCCCTTTCCTCGCCCCTCCCTCATCAGCTGGTAGGTCACCACCCAGCATGTGCTAAACTCTCGGCCAGGCCAGGCTTCGGGGCTCCCAGAGCGAGGGGCAATACAGCTCCTGGGGGATGATGAAAGCACAGAAACTAGCTGTGCCTCACAGCGCCGGGAGGACCAGGCACATGACGAGACGTAGGGGGCCCCCAGATGCCGCCCCTCTGCTCTCTGACTTTGCCCTGCCCTGAAGCCTGGCCTTGTCTGGGGGCAGCGTCTGCGGGGACGAGGCTTTACTGTCTTTGCAGTAGATCAGATGTCGGTGTCCCTCCACGTGCGGTTCATGCCCCTGAGGGGCCCGTGTCCGGTGGGGAAGGAGAGAGGTGCCCAAACACCGAATCCTTTCTTGGGTTCTTCAGGCAAACGATAGTGTGTTGCCGGAGATTCACTTTTACGGCAGCCCAGAGTCCACTTCCTACGAAGAGAGTTACTAGGAGTTACTAAAATCTGATAGTCCTAAAATGAAACGAGCAGTCCGGAGTTCCTGTGGAGTCTGGGCGTCTCTGCTGAGCAGTCTAGCTGCCGCCCGGCGTTTGGCCAGATCCTTTGGCACGTCCTGCGATTTTTGGAAGGATGCCTTGTTTTCAAGCATCCTTAGTGCTGCCTTGAGTTTGTCCTGGCCATTTATTGCTGCCTTTTTGGTATTCCTTTTTTTTTTTTTTTTTTAATAATAAAAATTTTGTTTTTTTTTTGGTTTTTTTTTTGTTTTTTTTTTTGTATAATTGGTACATTTTTGCTATTTTGGTTATTTTGTTTCTTTCACAGAGTTCTTCTTCCTCTGGGAAAGTGGAGAAGGGAGTGGGGTGGGTCACAAGTCCTTGGTCCCACCCAGGAAGGCTGGGTCAGAACAGCTCATGTTCTGCTGAGCTACGTCTCAGGAGGTCCTGTCTGGTGCTTGCCCCAGGCATCCCAGTTAGTTCTCTGTGTGGTGCCTGTCCTCACCCTCCCCTCCTCGAGCAGTGGGGTCACCCTTCCGTACCTGAACTACCCTGAAACTATGTTTACTTATTCTATCTTATTTTATTTTAAGATTTTATTTATTGATTTGAGAGTGAGAGGGAGAGCAAACGTGAGCAAGAGCGAGAGAGAACACAGGCAGGGGCAGAGGGAGAGGGAGAAGCAGGCTCTCCGCCAAACAGGGAGCCTGACATGGGGGCTCGATCCCAGGACCCCGAGACTGTGACCTGAGCCGAAGGCAGACGCTTAACTGACTGGGCCACCCTGGCACCCTCTTTACTTATTCTATTTTAAAAGTAACATTCATAAAAGAATATCTGAAAACTACATTAAAATAGAAAAAAGTTATCCTTCTACTACTACATAAACACGAATTCCTTCATTATCTTCTAATATTTTCCCAGCATGCAGCTTTTTAAAAACTTAGGCGAAGTAGGAGTTATGTCATAGATTTAAAACATCCTCAGTCTTTCTGTGCATATCAGAATATGAACTTAAACATTTAAGCTCAAAGGATGGAAGAAATGGTGCAAGTAAAGCTGTGTCATGACATTCTCCATTAATGGGACTCATCACCATTTTCTGTGTGATCCTCATCTTTGAAAAATTTTTGAATGGTTCCATTGAGCAGATGAACCTCAGTTCACTTTATCATTTCCCTGTTCTCAGCTACCTGGCACTTTGTGTGTGTGTGTGTGTGTGTGTGTGTTTTACAATCATAAATTATACTGTGATTAATATCCACATACATAAAGATAATTTTCTCTAATTAGGATTATTTCCTTATGATAACTCCCCATGGCTGGAGTCACTGGGCCAGAGGTGACCCTTACAAAGCCATCCTATGTCGCCGCCCCCTGCCCCCATGTCACCAGCCTGCACGTGGGAGGGTCTGCACAATTTTCTCTGCTCACTGCTGTCTGACCTCTCAGGGGGACCTCAGGCAGCCAGCCCCATACGAGGGTCAGCACGGTTCCCATCCCCCTCGACAGGACAGAAAGCAAGGAGCTGAGGTGAGGGCACTCCTCTGAGTCATAGGGCATGCTGGGCCTCCCGGGCCGGGTTCTGGTGACCTGTCCCATGCTCATTCTGATGGCCAGACCCGCAGGGCCAGCCTCTCACACCCATGTAGCCCCTCAAAGCTTGCAAAACCTGGTTTCCTCTTTCCTTGTCTTGGCTTCTCACTGCAGCCCTGTGGAGAGGGCCTGGCTGGGCTTGGTGGGGGGTAGTCAACCCCGTGTGTTTTGCTCTGATTGTCCCCCTTGGAGCAGCACCACCTAGACCGTCTCGGCAGAGTGAGGACTGAGGGGCCCTGCCCACAAAACGTGCTGGCTCTGATTTTGGTCAGAGCCTGTTTTCCTTCTGGTTGCATGTTGGCAGGGTCAGGTGTGGCTGGCTGGCTGGTCCTGCCACCCACATGCAGCCACTGTGCTCCCCACTCACACCCACGGGGCTTTTATCTCCTCCTCCTAGTGGTGTTAGGTTTGTCACCATTGGAAGCATCTTTATGCAATGGAAAAGAAAACATTTTTTGCCCCACTGGAGTTGGAGGGAGCGAAGAACAGCCCCTCAGGGACTGCCGACGTCCCTCTTCTGTGTCATGCGGCTCCAAGGAGCTGTTGGCTCCAGCTTAGCAACAGGGCCATAAAAACAGGCGTCACTGAGGCTGAGCCACGATGCCCGGTCCGTGGTTGTAGCATTCTCCCTGCACAGGCAGGACGGTTGCCGAGACAGTAAGCAGTGGGTAAGGCTGCCCAGACGCCCCACGAGTCTCTCTTGGAAGGTTCTCCTGTCCTGGGGTCAACCCTTTGCCAAGGGTCTAGTGTGTGCGTGGTGTGGGGCTGGCCACTCCGCCGTCTCAGAGGTGTTTGTCAGCTTGCTGCTTTGCGGGCTCATGGCAGAGGCGTGGGTGGCATGGTCCGGCAGTTAGGGTGGGACATCAAGAAAACCACAAGGGAGAGGGGCGCCTGGGTGGCTCAGATGGTTAAGTGTCTGCCTTCGGCTCAGGTGATGATCCCAGGTGCTGGGATCGAGCCCCGCGTCGGGCTCCCTGCTGGGCGGGGAGCCTGCTTCTCCCTCTCCCACTGCCCCCCACCCACGGCTCATTCTCTCTCTCTCTCTCTCTCCCCCTCTGCCCCTCCCCACTGCTCATTTTCTCTTTCTCTCAAATAAATAAAATCTTTAAAAAAAGAAAGAAAACCACAATGGAGAGCCACACAATGCTGAGAGTTTCACAAGAGGATGACTCCCAGGCATTTGGCACAAAGGACGAGGGCTTCATGGAGGAGGTGGTACTTGAGGTAGGCTTTGAAGGGTGGGCGAAGGGTCATTGTTTGAAATGGGTAGTGAGCAGTTGAGGCAGTTGGGAAGTTATGGTGTGTATTTGGGAAAGGACACACTGCCTGTTTTGATGGCCGTATCAGAGCCCACGTTGGAAAGTAGTGGGAAAGAAGATGGGCGAAGGAGGTTGGCATGTGCCCTGGAGGCTTGGACACCAGGCTGAGGGGCTGGCCCGTGTCCACAGGAGACAGAACTTTTGTGGGCGTTTTTGACATGGAAGAACCTGACCAGGCTTGTGCTTCTGGAAGGCTGATGTGTCTGAGATGGGGAGTGGATCACTGTGGGAGATAGTGGGGTCCAGCTGCCTACCCTTACTGAGCGTTGGCTGGGCTGGGCATTAGGGGTGGGCTGTAAGAGACCCACAGGTGGACTCCCCGGCCCCAAGCAGCAGCTAGTCTGGAGTGCACCCGTGTATGTGTGTGTGCACAGCATATGTACACGTGCGGAAGCTGAGCCCTGGCAGGCATCCCCAGCCTTTGCACGGGAGCCCAGGGGCCACTGAGGTTGTCACTGGCATTGCACTGGCTGCTGTAAGGACAGTTAGGACCTAACTTGCAGCTTTTAGCAGCTCAGCGGGTCCAGAACAAGAGGAAGTAGTATTATGAGAGTAGGAGGAACAGACAGTCTTCCATTTGGACCTCCAGTTAGGGGGTTGTAAACTCCTGCAAAATCATGCAGATATTCCTGTCACAGTATCACTTGACTGGCAGTCCTTTGCACTTTAGTGTGAATTAGCCCCATCTAATTGCTTTACTCTGAACACTGAATTGAGTTAGATGCTCCAATGGAATGAGATGAAAAATATATTTGTTGGATAAATAAATGAGGTTGAGGGAAGGGTGGAAGGAAAGAAGAAAGGGTATTTTGGAGCCTAGTGCACTCCTCAGCCTTTTTGGAGATAGGCTCAGGCTTATGTTGACAAACCCCTGAGTCCAGGCAGAAGGAAGTTGGGAGGAGGGAGGCTAACTACCCGATTCAGGCCTTGGTGAGGTCTGAGCCCTGGAAAGGTCACAGAAACTGTTTTTCTCCTAGACCCCATGTTCTTGTCCCTGGGCCCTGGAACCCAGGCCTGGGCGATAGAGCTAGGCTTTAGCCATACCGTGCCTCCCCTCGGCTTCGATAGACTAGCCTGGGCACTTGACCCTTTTTACTCTGGTTTCTGTTGGGGTGAGGGGGACATAAAAAATTCCAGTTGATTGATTAACTGATGAGTTTTGGGCAAAACCAGCTCCATATGACATAGGTGGTTTATGTCCACCTATGTTTACACCTTGGGCCCTGGCAGAGCGTGGGGCAGCTGCTCGCTTGGGTCTGTGTCATCTTTGTGTTGGTTTGCCTCCCTGCGGGTTGAGGAGCGAAGCCTCTCCTGACTCAGCCTGTGGTGGGGATTGGCACCTCCAGGGTCAGGATTCGTGTGGGTGCTGGCCATGAGTTGTGCCGGCAGCACCCATGTCTAGACTTCTCTGTGCGCCTGGGAGGGGTCGGGTGGGGTCATCGGTGGGGTGTGGGGACTGGTCGCTCTGCCTGGCTCTGTTCAGGCCACCCTGAGGAGGGGGCATTTGAGATGAGGAAGAGAGTGTCTCCACCTGTCTAGGGACAAAGCACCTATCAGTTGCAACCTCTCATCTTTAGAAAGGATGCTCGTGTCCACCTGTAAGGGGGGCACAGCAGACACTATGACCCCATTTTTCAGATAAGGGAATTGAGGCACAGAGAAGGGGAGAGACTTTCCAGGATCACAGTGCCTGCCTGAGCAAGGACAGGACCGGGGCTCCCCGCCTCCCAGCCAGTGCTGTCCACGGTCCGCTCTTCCAACTCCTGTGTGCACAAGGGCACCCCTATACCTCCCCGGCTTGGGCTAGAGGCTGGTCCAGCTCTCTTGCTCATGTTTCCAGGCTTACCATTCAGACCAAGCCTCTGAGACGGTGTGGTGTGGGAGGGTTTGCGTTTGTGGAAGCTTCTGTTTGCCCGTGAGTCAGTCAACCAAAAGTTGAGGGCCAGCTCTGCCCCTAGCCCTCTGCTGGCACTTTAGGGGGTACCTAGCCCTGTGCCTGGGGCTTTGGGGGGACCTAGCCCTGTGCCTGGGGCTTGAGGGGGACCTAGTCCTGTGCCTGGGGCTTTGGGGGAGACCTAACCCTGTGCCTGGGGCTTTGGGGGGACCTAGCGCTGTGCCTGGGGCTTTGGGGGGACCTAACCCTGTGCCTGGGGCTTTGGGGTGAGCAGAGAATACTCAGTTCCACCTCAGGTGAGGCCAGGCTGCGTCAAGGTGAGGAGGCAGGCAGTTCTGGAGCGGGACAGCAGAGCTTTCGGCTCCGCTGTGAGCAGGGGCTGGTGCGCACGGCGGGGGCATTAGAGCTCAGCTGGCCCACACCATAGCCCTCTCCAGCCTGGCTTTCCTCATCCGTGAACTGGGGGTAACTGGACCCTTTCTTCCTTGCTTCCAGGCTATTGTGAGGAGAGGTCAGTGTGGGAAAATATTGAACAGTGATATGTTGACGACGATGACGGTGATGATTATGACTTCACGCAGGTGTTTCTGCGGGTCAGATGCCCCTAAGGCTGTGGTTCCCAGGCTCAGCCATCGAGCCATCGAGGGACCGCTCCGGCTGTCCAGATCACCAACACCTGTGCCCCCCACTGGCCAGCAGGAGAAACCCAGGGCCTAGTTAGGTGGAGAGGACTGTGCGGGACGGGCTGTGCTGCCCAAAGAGGTGGTCCGGCCAGTTGTCCTGTCAGAAGTGGAGCGGGGCGTCCCGTTGTCCCCGTGCTGTGTGACTGTGCATCCTGCAGGGACGAGCACACTGAGTTGCGGGGAGCAGGGATTGTCGAAGGTGATTGAGCAGGTCCATTACCTATCTGTCCAGCCCCCTCACAGTTCTGTGCTGAAGCAGGAACTGAACAGGCCTCTTTTACAGCTGGACAACATGGAGCCTGGAGCGGGGAGGTCATTCCAGCAAAGTCACCTAGTGATTAAGAGATTAGGACCTACATGGTCCCACGCCGCATCTCTCCCAGCCTCAGTTTCCCCAGCTCGTCGAAGCAGGTATCAGTCTCCCTCAGCTGCTCTGTCCTCTCCAGCCAGGTGTCCTCCAAGTGTCCCTGGGTCACATGCTCCTCTGGGCACAGAGCAGGAGCGTGCTGGCCGCGTAGGTGGTGTGTGTGTTTGCTTTCTGTGTGTTCCATAGTTTTCCATTTGGTGTCTACCCTTCCAGATATTTGCACGTGTGTGTGCATGTGTGTGCGTGTCTTCACTCTAAGTTCATAGAGTCCCCTTTGGCCCTTGGCACTTTGGGCCTTTGCATCTTCTCTACATCTGTCTCACTGTTTTTATCCAAGTGTTGGATTTTTTACAGAAGTTTTAGATTTATAGAAAAATTTATGAAGATAGTACAGAATGTACTCCACACCCGGTTTTCCTCATTATTAACGTATTATCTTAGTATGGTACATTTGTTACAATTAATAAACCAATATTGATACATTATTACTAACTAAAGCCCACACTTTATTCAGTTTGCCTTCGTTTTAACGTAATGTCCTTTCCTGTTCCAGGATCCCATCCAGGATCCCATATTACATTCAGTTGTCATGTCTCCTTAGACTTCCCTTGGCAGTGGAATTTTCTACAGCTTCCCTTATTGTTTTTGATGACCTTGACGGTTTTGAGGAGCACTAGTCAGATATTTTATAGAATGTCCCTCAACTGGGATTTGTCTGATGGTTTTCTCATCATTAGACTGGAGTTATGACTTCTTGGGAAGAAGAGCACAGTGGTAAAGTGCCAATTTCACCCCATTGTATCAATGACACATTGCAGCATATCAAGAGTATGTGATTTATTACTGTTGATGTTGGCCTTGATCTCCTTTGCTGAGCTAGTACTTGTTAGATTTCTCCACTGGAAAGTCACCCTCATTTGCCTCTGCCCATGCTTAAAGACTATGGATGGCCACTTTTCAAAGGGTATGTGTCCATTGCGTGGGCCCCATCCTGCACATCCTGCTGGCGACGTCGGCCTCCTCAGAGTGCCAGCCATGGTCTATGGGAGCCCAGAGACTCGGAAAGACTGCTTCACCATTCCGGAGGGGAGGCCCATTCTACTGCGTTGATCAAGAGACGATCATGTCCGAGCTTTCCTCGACTTCCAGGCCCAGCGTTTGCAGGGAACACTGAGCCGGGCAGGTCTGAAGCAGGCTGAAAGGGGAGTCAGTACGTCACAGAGGAAAGGAGTTCAGGCTCAGGGTCAGACTGAACTGCGTGCAGATTGCTGCTCTGTGACTCACTAGATTCGCTACCAGAGGAAGTTACTTGAAAGAGGCCATGTAGGACAGTGGTTGAAAACATGGGCCAGGAGCCACTGTGCCTATGCTCCCAGCAGCACCATCCCTGGCCTGTCGTGTGACTCTGGCCAAGTTACTGAACCTGTCGATGTCTATGGTTTTCTTCTCTATACAATGGAGATAACAGTTCACATCTCATGGGGTGGTTATGAGAGTTCCATGGATTAGTATATGCAGCGGGCTTAGAACACTTAGCTTGCCACCTCTCTGGATTTCCGTTTCCCCACCTGTAAAATGGGGAGGATACAGGACTTGCTTCAGAGGATTCCCGAGACGGTACCTGTGATAGCCCTTAGCACCGGGCCTGGCCCATGGCGAGTGCCTAGTAGTTGTTGGCTGTTTGGGTGGCAATGAGGAGGCATGCCTCCAAACACAGCACCAAGGGTGTGGAGCGGGAGTTACTCTCAGGCTCTTAGACCACGCACTTTTGCCTTCTGGAAAGAGCTTCTGTATGGGATATGGACATTTTCTGCATGATCCTGGGCAAGGCATATCACCTCTTGTCCCCCAGGTGAGGAGTGCCAGGTCTGACCTGCCTTCCTCTCTGGGTTACTGTGAGCTGGAAATGGAGTGATGCAGCTGAAAACGTTTCCCTTCCCTCCCCCCACCCCCCACCCCCCGGAAGGCCTTTTCCACTATTTCCCAGAATCGGTGCACCTGAAATCTGCACGTTAGTCCTCGCATGTTATTATTACCACTGTAGCCCCATCCTGCTCATGTTTCCCAAGGAGACCTATGTGTGCAGGAAGACCAGGCAAGGGCAAGGTGTTGCAAATTCCCTGAATATGTAAGAGTTGGGGCCTGAGCCTCCTCTGCCCCAGAGTCACCTTCATGAAGCCCAGTGACGCTTGCTGTCGTAGAAAAGAATGACAAAGCTGGCTGGTTTGGAATCGGGTGGACCCCAACCTCCTGGCATCGTGGGTGCCATCACCCCGAGGGTCCTTATTTCAGCAGTCTTTTGCTGGGACCTTGTGGTCCTGAGATTGGAGGCAGACAACTGGACTCTTTGGAGGACAGTCTTGGGTCCACTTTGGACCAGTGGCACTGGACAGGAAAGGCTGGTGTGGAACGTGGGTAATTCGTGTGCAGGTGCAGCTTGCCCAGGTTCGCAGGCCCATGTGAGAAAGAATGGATGTAGGGCCAGAAAGCCTGCAGGCTGGGACCAAGCCAGAATGGGGACATCCAGCCTGGCAGCTCTCCGTTTGTTCATTGATTCATTCATTCATACTTTGAAATGCTGAGGTCGGCGTACAAACTTCAGAGGAAAGCCTTTAAAATTGCATTGTTTTTTCTTAAGTGATATCTGGCAAATGTAGTAAAAACCATATTCAGTTTGGATTTCTTTGTTCTGTGCTCTTTGTATCTTTACTTACTACCATGGGAGGTCTTTAAGGCTCTGTACTCTTCTTACATGGCAGTTTTCTAAAATAGAGAAGGCTTTTAAAGGCTGGCTTGTGGAACTTCATAATTTTGTTCAGTTCGAAACCAAATCGGAAATCTCTAATCAATGTCTAGTTATCCATCATCGAGGCAGACATGCGTCTAATGGGGAGGGTCCTGTAGGGGGATGTTTATGCTTATGTAGGGTTCTGGAACCTGGGGTTTGGAGGAGGAAGAAGAGAGAGGATTTTGGCCTCTCTTCTACGCCTACCCCCATCAGCCTCAATATCAGGAGAAAGCAGAAACAAGGGCCCCTAAACTCATTGATACTGTTTTAAATGGTTTTTCAGTCTCTGAAATCCTTAACCTGAAAAGTGCTGGCCAGCATGTGCCCGTACCCACAGTTAGTTCTGTGGCCTCTGCTTACTTCAGGGGTAAAGTGGCCTGAGCACAGATGGGGGTGGTTTAGTGTGGACACGGGGTCAGCCACCCTGGGAGTGAGTTCTTGCTCTGCCCCTTGCTGTCCTAGCCTTCGGATGTAGGGGAGAGGGAGAACTCCCTGATTCCTCCCCAGAGGAGGGCAAAACAGAATCTGATTCCAGGACCCTGTTTACTAGTGGACATGGTCCCTGTGTAAAAGGTCACATATATGAGTAGAGTCTTTCTTTCTCTGTGGAGTTTTCTTCCCACTCTTGAGGCAGGAGAAGTGAGATGAGACAGGGCTGCCTCAGCAGGATGGGGTGGGGGAGGCCCCTCATGCTTCCTTCAGCGGGAGGAGAGTGAGGTCCTACCGAGACTTTGGGCCTCAGCCATATTCTCCACGCCTGGCTTGCCAGAGAATTCTCCATCACACCCAGCTAATAATAAAGCGGTCCTTGACTTCCCAATGTGCTCTTACTCCTGCTGTCTATCCGTGTCTCAGAAACCTCCTCAGGAGTAGGGGTCACTGGGCTATCTCTGAGTTCTCTGGCCAGAAGGACACCTAGTCCAGGCAGTAACTTGTTTGAGGTGCTGATGCTTTGTTTAGAGAATGGGGATAACGATTGTGCATACATGGTAGGGTTGTGACAAAGGCTGGTGGAGACTGTGCGTGAAGCGTCATAATGCCTCAGCACACACAGTGTCCGAGCTTTTCCTCTTGGAGGTACATGTCAGCAAACCCCAAAGCTCTAAGTACTGAAGTAAAAAAAAGTGTAGCTTGCTTCCACACAGCATTGCTCAAATACAACTTACTACCGAACACCTTTTGAGAAATACCCATTCACGTTCTGAGACAGGGCTGTTTCACAGAACTCACTTTCGGAAGTGCTGCCCTCAAATAAGGGTAATAATGAAACATCCGTGTGGCTCTCTCTGCTGGGGCGGGCGCCCGAAGTCTCAGCCTGCAGGGAGAGGCCCGTCCTGTCAGTGTCCCCTCGTTTCCCTGCAGCATGGCCAACGGGACGTGTCATCGCGTATGGCATTTAAATTAGTCACTGCTTCGTTGCTTAGACCACGACTCCCTCCCTAAGTGTCATACCCGATGTTTGCCTCAGACCCAGAAGGATTAAGGAGACCCCGGGGACAGAGTTGTTTAGAAGGAGGGAGATTTAGGTCTGGTGCCCCTCTGCAAGCGGGACACCCTCATGGCATTGACAAACTGGAGTGTTTCAGAGGAGGTGACCCAGAGGGCGGCTGAGGGATCTTGAAATCAACCCTTGAAGGAACCGGGCCTCCACACCAGAGAAGGTTTGCAATTTTCTGAAGGGCTATCCTGGAGAGAGGAAGCGGGCCTCTTCTGTGTGGCCCCAAAAGGCAACACCAGGTACAGCTGACTGGAAGTTCTAACTGAGTCACCACCTCTCCCAGGTAAGCCCATGGGCAAGGCTCTTGCCCACCCAGATGGTAGGCCCTCACCTAAAGACTGAGGGATTGGATAAAGATCCAGCATGCAGACTGGCCACCTCGGGCCATGGACTGTCATCTGGCCATTTTATCGTTGTTCCAGGGGCTTTCGGTGGGAGTATTTCTGGGGACTGTCTGTCCCAGGCTCATAGACTTTGGCTCCATGTCTGTCTGTTGCTTGTGACACCCGCTGGGCCTGAAGGCCCTGAAAGCTGTGAGGTCAGCTCAGCAAACATCAAGCTGTACTCTGTCCACTTGCCTGCAGCTGCGCCAGCTTCTGCCCGGACCGCCCTCCCTGTGGACATCCCAGGGCCTGCTTCCTCGCCTCCTTCAGATCTTTGTCCACATGCCACTTCCTCAGGGAGTCATCCCTGACCATCCCGTGTAAAATTATACTGCTCTCCTCTAGAGTGCCCATGTCCTGCTTTATTTTTCTTCATAGTCCTTATCACTATCTGCTAGAGAATGTAGTTTACTTTTTTTTTTTAAAGATTTTATTTATTTACTTGACAGAGAGAGACACAGCGGGAGAGGGAACACAAGCAGCGGAAGCGGCAGAGGGAGAGGGAGAAGCAGGCTTCCTGCCGAGCAGGGAGCCCGATGCGGGGCTCGATCATAGGACCCTGGGATCATGACCTGAGCCAAAGGCAGACGCACAACGACTGAGCCACCCAGGTGCCCCTACTTTTTGTTTTGATTATCTCTTTCCTCCACCCAAATGTAGGCTCCATGAGGGCGGGACATTTTTACATTTTGTTCACTGTTGCCCAGTGCCTAGAAAATGTCAAGCACATAGGCATTCCATAAATATTTGTCAAGTGAATTAAACAAGTGAATTTTTCTCGGGCTTGTATCTTGAACGAGTCTGTTTTGCAGGTGACCTCAGTATGCCAGAGACTTAGAGTTTTTACTTAAGCCCATTTCAGACCACTTGGGGATGAAATCCAGCAGCTTCCAATAAATTGCATAGAACCTGGTTGTTTCTTGTGGGTTAGTCACCACTAAGAGCTTGAACTTTCTGGACAACAGTTTCTTGATGGGTCCCCAGAGCCTTGAGGAGACACAGCAGATGCTGATTTCCTGGTATATCAGGAGTTCTCGAGTGGAAGAAAGCAAAAGGGGAAACATATCCAGGAACTTGCCTGAGTGAAAACATCTGAGCAAATACTGAACAAAGGTTATAAACATGTGTCCAGTGATTTTAGTAAAAACTATTCTCTGGCATCTCCCATGGAGCAAATTTGAGGCATTTGAGTCCCCTTATTCTGAAGAGGGACAGCCGAGCAGATCTGTCATAAAGTGCTAAAAATAGTAATGTGATGTAGACCACTTTCTACTGATGCCAGAAGCTCATCGTAAGCTGACGAAAATAGTTGCCAAGCTGATTTTGAATGGTAATATCTTCCATTTTAGTCTCCTCTATTAGATTCTGTCTTTTTTTTAATCCTTTCAAGATCCTCTTTGAAATTCTTGGCTACCAGGCAAAGGCATTAGCCAGTGTTTATTGTTATCAGGAGGTCACACGGCTTTTACTTCGGGCATCTCGTCACCTGTGAAGGGTTGGCTGTTCCCCCACCACAGGCAGGGCGCTGGGGTGGGTGCTGCTGCCTTGCCCTTGCGGAGCTCACCTTCTGGTTTGGGGGAGCGCCCAGGCGGGAGGACGCTCACAGAGCCAGGGGTCGGGGTCTGCGGCACTAGGCCTGGGGTTAAGGGAGATCGTGTGGGGTTGTTTGCATGGAGAATGGATCAGAGACCGCCAGTCCCGTCAGAATTCAGAGGGCAAGCCTCATTGAGGAGGATGAGGCGGGTTTGTGCCAGCCTTGAAGGCTGAGGAGTTGAGAGTTGGGGAGGAGAAAGGCATCATCTGCCACAGCAGGAAATCATCGTTCTGAGCGAGGGGCGTGCTGGGCAGCCTGGGTCTCAGCCTGGGCAGAGGCCTCTTCAGTGGTGTGAGATCCCAAATCCCTCAGTCCAGTGTGCTGGACGAGCACCTCTGGGGTTGGCATGAGGTGTGCCTCGTCTCTTTGTCCTAGCTTTGTGCAGGGCCCCCTGGCGGGAGAGTACTCCATCTCTCGACTCAAGCCACGCCTGTACTTGCTGATGACCAGGGCCTGTTGGTTAACCATCTTGGATGGAGTCTTGGGCCTGCTCTTCCTTTCTTTTCCCCACCCACTTACCCAGGCTTCTGGAGATCCTTTGGGGAAGGTTCCTGGCTATGCGTGGGCCTCCAGAGGGAGAGCTGCAGGGATTGATGCCTTACTCCTCTCGTCTGGCCTGTTTCTCCCCTTCAGCATCGTTTCTTGCTGCTCTGCACATCCATCCCGTGCTCCATCAAAGTGGCTGCCTTAAATTGTTCTTGGTCAAATGCATACTCTGCTTTCCGACTTCCTGACTTCCTGGGCTCGCTCAGTGCTGCCTTTGGCCTGGAAGGCCTCCTCCAAACACCTGATCACAGGGGCCCCAGAGGGCAGGATCTGCAAGCATGCCGAGTGTCAGCAGGGTGGCCTCTGCCTGGTCCTTCGGGGGTGTGAAAACCCCATGTGAGAGTCCTAAGTCAGGCATGTGACATGATATAAACCCTAACGTTTTATAAAATCTGAAAGGCTTTGAGGGTGGTGGCTGAGGATGATTCCCATCAGGTGTGGATACAAACTCTCAGCAGCCAAGTGATTCCGCCAAGTGACTAGACTCAGCCCAGAGGCTGTGGTGTTCTGAGGACAGACTGCTGTTTCAGGAGCTGTTCGTCTCCAGGGGGGCTATCACAGGCCTCCATACCGTCAGCCTCTGCTTGTCCACTTCTCTCCCTCGTACCAGCTTCCTGCCTTGGTTCAGGACTGACTCCTTAACCAGGCTTGCCCGGTTCCTGCCCTAACCTCACTCACATCTGAGGCTCTGGGACATAACTGCTCCCTGCAAGGTGAGTGGGCCTCTGGGATGCAGTGGGTCATGGTTTCCCTTCTGCGCTGAACTGGGGTAGTCAGATACAATATTGATTTTTTTTTTAAAGCATCATCTATCATAATACGGTTTGTCTGTTAGAGTCATTAGTCACAGAGCTGTGAAGCTTGGGGAGCTCACACTGCCTGGGACAGCAGCGAGCTTCTGACTGGGGTGGCTCACCTCAAGTGACCTCCCTCTTGCAAGCCTTCTGGTCCTGACTGGCTGTGACCTCTAGATGCCCTCCTTCCTTACTCTTCCTCCTCCCCCCTCTCTTCTTTCCCATCTCCTTCCCTTAGGAGAAAGTGAGGCTCTTTCCAGTGCACACAAGAAAAGGGATTATTATGGGAGGGCTGGGAGCGAGAGGCTCGAAACTTGGGGCAGCCCTGGGGACCTGTCAGTTTTGGTGATTCTTTCTCTTTCCCTCTCTCTAATGGTATCTTTGTTTCTGTCTGCACTTCTCCATTTTTTTTCTCTCTACAGCCGCTTTTCAAAAATGTGCTTTTTTCTGTTCACACAGAACTGAAGCTTGCATGGGGCTTTGGTTTGTTCTGACTTCCCCGTATCAGGCAGCATGTCTTGGTATTTTCCATTTCAGAACCTGCAGGAGACTCTTCTGGTCAGTCCAGAGGCCATAAATTGTTGATATTTTAGTTGCTGTTGATCCATTCAGCTGGTACCACAGCAGGTGGGACCATGTGGCACCAAACCCAGCCATCTGGGCCTGCCTCTTCAGCAAGGTGTGGGAGGTGGGCCGGCATGGGATTGTGCCCTCAGATACAGAGCAGTCATCGATACCTCTCATTGGAGGGGAGGGGAAAAGCTGTAGATCCAATGTAGGTTTTGCTCTCATGACTTCATTTTCTAGTGGAAGAATGAGAAATTCCTGTCCTACAACTATCCTCCATCATGGAGGGTGTTGTAGGCAGCCTCTAAGATGGCTCCCAGTGATCCCCACCTCCTGGTGTTCATGCCCTTCGCTTGAGCATGGGCTGGGCTTATTGGCTTGCTTCTAGTGAACAGAATATGGCAAAGTGGTGGCATAACAGCTCTGAGATTATGTCGTAAGAGACATGGTTTCCATCTTGGATACCTTTTTTCTCTCTCTGAGCCCATGCTCTGGAGGAAGCCAGCTGCCAGGTTAGGAGCTGCCCTGTGGAGAGGCCTGCATGGGAAGGAATTGACACCTTTGGCCAACAGTCAGGAGGACCTGAGGCCTACCAGCAGCCCCATGAATGAGCTGTGAGGTGACCGCAACCTGTGAACCAGCAGCATCTGGCTAAGCCGTGTCTCCGGAACTGGGAAATAATAAATGTTTGTTGTATTCAGCTGCTAAGTTTGGGGTTAACTTGTTATGCAACAAGAGCTAACTGATACAGGGGCATGTGAGCACAGAACTGTGGGAGTGCAAAGGAGGTGTACCTTTGGCTAAGGAACTTGAGGAAGGCTTTGAGAAGGATGTGGTATTTGACCGAGGCCTATCTTTTTTCCATAGAGTGGAACAGATCTGGCATTCTCATTTTGTATGGCCTCTGAGAACCCCCATATCTTCAGTTGAAGAAGGGCAGGATTTGCTGTTTCCTCGAGCCTCCCGCTCAGCCTGACGTGTGACGTCTCTGATGAAGGCTGGGTCTCCTAGGCCCTGGTGGCCTCCATCACAGCACTGTCACCTGTGGGCAAGGCTGCTTAGCATCTCATATACTGGTTAGAGAGCAGCAACTTGGGAGTCACAGGCCTGGCCCTCCAGGTGCTCCTGAGACCTGTGCTATCTGAAAGTTTGCTGTGCCAGCCTCTCACCAGCTCAGTTGTGGGCCCTGCCCTCAGTGGCCCTTCTGGAAAGAGGCTGGCTCAGCCTCTGCTAAATGAGTCTGAAGACCTGGGTTAAAGTCCCATTTCTCCTACCTATGTTGTGGCCTTAAGCAAGGTACTGAGTGTCCTCTCTGGGACTTTTTTTTTTTTAAAGAGTTATTCATTTATTTTAGAGAAAGAGAGAGAGTATGAGTGGGAGGGGCAGAGGGAGAGGGAGAGAGAATCTCAATCCGACTCTGCACTGAGTGTGGAGCCTATTCCAGGGCTCAATCTCACGATCCTGAGATCACGACCTGAGCTGAAATCAAGAGTCAGATGCTTAACCAACTGCACCACCCAGGAGCCCTGGGACTTTTTAAAAATCAGTCTTCCACCAAATATATATACAAGTAGAGAGACAAGCATAATGAACTCCTGTGTATCCATCACCCAGCTCAGTAGTTATCAACTCATGGTCTATCTTATTTTATCTGTCCTCCCATCCACTGTCCTTCTCTCTCCTTTTGCGTTTTTCAAAGCAAGTACTGTTTATGATATTTTTTTCTCAAATACTTTGATAAGTATCTTGGACAGATAAGTACTCTTATCATTAACACAGTATCTTTGCCATATTGAGTAAAATTAATAGTAATTCCTTACTCTCATCTCCTATCCAAGCAGTGTTTACTTCTTCAATTTTCTTAGAAATGTGTTTTTATTGGTTTGTTCAAATCAGGATCCAGGCAAGGGCTATATGTCTCTTAAGTCCTTCTCTCTCTCTTTTTGTAAATTAAACTATTTTTTTTAATTTTAAAGATTTTATTTATTTTATTTTTTTTGTGAGAGAGCAAGTGAGCAAGCATGAGCAGGGTTGGGGGTCAGAGGGAGAAACATACTCCCTGCCGAGGGAGGGAACCCAATGTGGGACTTAGGACCTGAGGACCCTGGGATCATGACCTGAACTGAAAGCAGACGCTAACCGACTGAGCCACGAAGGTGCCCTAAACTTTAATTTTTTAAAAAAGATTTTATTTATTTATTTCAGAGAGAGGGAGTAGACTCCCTGCTGAGCAGGGAACCCAATGTGGGACTTGATCCCAGGACCCCAGGATCATGACCCGAGCGAAGGCATATGCTTAACTGACTGAGCCACCCAGGACCCTAAACTTTAATTCTGACATGGATTAACATGTAGTTGTAAGAAATAGTATAGAGATCCTTTACCCATTTTTTCCTAAAGGTGCCATCTTGCAAACTATAATACAGTGTGGCAACTGGGATATCAACATTGATATAGTGAAGATACAGAACATTTCTATCACAAGGATCTCTCATGTGGCCCTTTTATAGCCACATCCCCGCCAACCCTTGGCAACCACTAATCTGCTTTCCACTTCTATACTTCAGTTGTTTCAAGAATGTTATATAAATGGAATCAAAGTATGCAACCTTTTGGGACTAGCCTTTTTTCACTCAACATAATTCTGTGGAGATTCATTCAAGTTGTTGCATGTATCAATAATCCATTCCTTTTTATTGCTGAGTAGTATTTCATGGTCTGGATATACCACAGTTTAATCATTCGCTCATTTAAGGACATCCGGGTTGTTTCTAGTTTTTGGTTATTGTGACTAAAGCTGCTATGACATTTGGCTACCAGTTTTTGTGTGACCATAAATTTTTATTTTTCTGTAATAAATGCCTGAAAGTACAGTAGCTGGGTCTTACAGTTCCACATTCAGTCTTTTTTTTTTTTTTTAAAGATTTTATTTATTTATTTGACAGAGCAAGAGAGAGCACAAGCAGGGGGAGCAGCAGGCTTAGGGAGAAGCAGGCTCCCCTCGATCCCAGGACCCTGGGATCATGACCTGAGCCGAAGGCAGATGCTTAATGACTGAGCCACCCAGGCGCCCCTCCACGTTCAGTTTTATAAGAAATTGCCCAACGTTTCCAGAGTGGCTGTACCATTTTACGTGCCCATTGGTGATGTGTGAATGTTTCCTGAGTCTCTCTTAAAATCCATGGGTCCTCTCTCCCTTTGCCTCTGTTTCCTGGTGAACTGAGGATAAAAACTTGTGCTGAGGTTATCCTGCATGATTGAGATGATTCATGTGAAGCTGCTTTAGAAACTGCCCTGGTTGGGACTCTGTGCTTCTCTCCTGTGGGGGTACCTGAAGGTGGCCTCACAGCACCTTCGGGAAGTCCTGCAGATGTTGACTCATGTCCGCCCCTGTGTTTCCAGCCTGGCTGGATGACACGGGGCAGCTGGGTCACCACAGTAGCTGCAAGTCAAGCTAGTTCAGCTGGGCTTGTAAAAGACAGTGTGGGGGGGTGGGTAGGAATGAGATCATCAGGTTGTGAGCTACCCGGGAGACCCTAGTCCCTGCCCACCACCAGCCAGGTTCTGGCACGACCCGCCCTGGCTACCAGGACCTGCTTGTTCTTCCTTGTCCTGGCCAGCCGTCAATCCTGCTGAGCAGAACAGAGAGATGCCAGGGAGTGTGATATGGGAGTGTGCGTGTGTGTGCTGGCCATTTAGCCACGGGTCCATACCACATTTGCTTAAGATGACGACAGTTTTCTAGAACATTTACTGTGTGCAGCAAATTCCAAGTTCTATTAGAAATAAAAATGTGAGGCTTTTAGGGGCGTCTGGGTGGCTTAGATGGTTAAACATCTGTCTTCGGCTCAGGTCATGATCCCGGGGTCCTGGGATCGAGTCCCAGCTTGGGCTCAGCGCTCAAGGGGAGCCTGCTTCTACCTCTCCCACTGTCTGCCGCTCTGCCTGCTTATGCTAGCCCTCCCTCTCTCTCTCTGTCAAATAAATAAATAAAATCTTGAAAAAAAAAAGAAAAATGTGAGGCTTTTAAAAAGCACTTTTTTTTTTCTCCGCTGTGCTGTGTCTAACATGACAGTAATTCCCTCAGCTGTCGTCATCCTTCCGTCTCCCTTGCTGAGCTGTTAACTGATGTCCCTGATGTTGGTGGCAGGCTCTGTTCCAGGGACTGACCTGACTAAATGTCCCCAGGTGCACTGGTGACCTCAGTTACCTGGCCTCCCAGCCTCATCAGCATCAAGAATGACAGTCCTAGCGTACTGCAGAGGAGGGCTGGGGGAATAAGTGATAGACTTAAAGGGAACAAGACCCAAACACTGTGCAGAGGAATCATGTTGGAGAGACACTGACGCAGCAGAGAGAATGGATGTGAGGCTGTTTGCACCTGCCTTAAATGCTGAGTGGTTGCCAGATCATTGTTCTTTGTGTTTTAGAAAATGAGATTTTTATTTTGTGAGATTTACCTCTGTGTGTTTTCTCTAGTGTCAGCATGCTCCCCTTTTGCATTGCTCTTAATCACAGGCCTGGGTTTGGGATTATGTCTGCTGCTCTTGTGAAGGATACGTGGACCCCAAAAGCGTTTTCAGTGAGGTGCAGGGGTGGCTGCAAGCCACTCGGTTAACAAAGCATGGGTCGTTGAAGGTCCAGGAGCGCTGGGAGCCTGGCCTAAGCATTCATGTTAACTCAAGGCACATGCCTGAGCAAGAACTGCAGCCAGAGGGCAGTTAGAGGTACCTCTCGGGCTGTCCTGCATGAGCCCAGCTAGCTGTTTCTGCCTCATTGGCCCGGATACGTCTCCACTCTTTGGGGGTGGGGCACCGGTGAATTCCAAGGAGCCAGGCTCTTTCTCTGGTGGCAAAGTTGGGCCCCTGTGACTGAGTAATAGCCTTTCTGGGGGCAGTCACGATCAGGGCAGTAAGCATGGAGGCTCTGAGGGCCTGGGCGACACGTTCTTTATCACACAGTCCCTTTAACTCATTTCTCCTGTTCTGTAACACTTTTATTAATACCCACCACAGACTAAGTTACCTGTGAGAGGTGCTCTGGTCCCTCCAGAGCTTACAGGCTACTTACGGAGAGACCCCATTCCCAGTTATTCTCTCTCACTCACCCTCCCTCTTCCCATATTCTCGCTGCCATCTCCTTTGGTCACATCCTTATTCTAAAATGTTATTGTAATAGTAAATTCCATGATTTGGAGAAGTTATACCTTGTGCCAGGCATGTGCTGAGTGCCTTACTGAACGTACTATCTTATCTCCTGTAAGCCCAGAGGGAGGTACAATTCTATACCTTACAGGTGAGGAAAATGGGGTCTAGAGGGATCAGGTAGATTGCCCAAGGCACAGCCCTGACTGGGGAGCTGAACCCGCACTTGGACTGCCCGACTCAGGGCCCACGCTCTTTACTGGGATTAGGGGATCCAAGTGATCCACAAACCTCATGGAAACTCAGTTGAATGTTCTCACAAGTAACTTTCAAGGACAATGAACAGTGCACAACCAAAAATAACCAAGCACAAAGGAAACAAGGTGCAACGAGTGAGAACAAGCAAAAACAAGAGACAGCAAAAGTAGACTCTCAAAGACTTCAGGTGTTGGACTTAACAGACATTAGCATAAAAAATGTATGCTAACCATGTTGAAAGAAACAAAAGACAAGCCTGAAAGTACCTGCAGGAAACTGTAAAAAGTGACCTTGCATATTTGAAAAACAACCAAATACAATTTTTAGAAATAAGGAACATAGTAATCAAAAAGTTATGGGTGGTCAATTAGAAAAATCTTAAAAATGCAGATTTTTAATGGTAATCACTGCACAAATTCCTTCCTTCCTTCTTTCCTACCCTGATTCTACTCCCCTCTTCAGGGGTGAGTGCTGTAAATAGACTGGTGTTTCATTTTAGGCCTTTTTCTATGCATTTATGAGCACACATATGCCAACACACAACAAAAATTATTTTAATATAAATGGGATTAAACTCTACATTTGCTTTTTCTCCCCACTTAACATTGTGATAGACATTTAGCTGTCAATGGGTATAGATTTACCACATTGATGAAACTCATTAAGACTTATTTTTGGGGGGGCACCTGGGTGGCTCAGTCGTTGTGCGTCTGCCTTCGGCTCAGGTCATGATCCCAGGGTTCTGGGATCGAGGCCTGCATCAGGCTCCCTGCTCTGCGGGAAGCCTGCTTCTCCCTCTCCCACTCCCCCTGCTTGTGTTCCCTCTCTTGCTGTGTCTCTCTCTGTCAAATAAATAAATAAAATCTTAAAAAAAAAAAAAAGACTTGTTTTTTGGCTTTTGTTGTCTTATTTGCAACCACCTCCAAATGGTACAAAATTCAGAAATACAAAGGATATACAGAAAAAATAAGTCTTCTTACCCTCATCCCCTGCTACTAAGTTCTCAACTCCGTGGGAAAGTTCTGCACCTTATTTATTTTTTGTTTCACTTAACAATATGTCTGCTAGTAGTTTCAAATCCGTGTGCTTAGGGGTGACTCATTTTTTTTTAAAGCTACAGAGTATTTCATTGTACAGTATTTAATTTATTTAACTAGTCCCTTGTTGATGTACCTTTAGATTATTTTTAAATTTTGTAATTAAAAACAATACTACAGTTACTTTCTTGTTCATAAATGATTTTAAGCATATGTAGGATTTTGTTGGGTAAATTCCCAAAGATTTGTTGGAAATGATTAGTTCTGTCTATAGGTATACAGAGTTCCAGGGGAGTAATGGGAACCCTGAGCAGGTGGATAAGAGAACAGACTGTGCTTGTTTGATCTGGATCCTCTTCTGGTCCTGCTGATGAGGCCTCTTCTGTGGACCCTGCTTGTTCCTATCCCACATTACTCCCAGCCCAGTAGCAGCCACATATCCCAGCTCTTCATTCACTTTGCAGATTAATTTCAGTCCCTGGTGATGCAGTTGATCAAAATTTATTTACAAGCAGCAGCAAGCCCATATCAGTTGATTTTTTTATAGAGATTTGTTTTTTCCAGTGCTTGGAAAATGCCTACCAATATTTACTCATTAACTCAATAATTGGTTTTTATACTTCCATCTGAGGACTCTGCAGCTTTTGTCTGGATTTCTGTAGTGATCAATGCACTCAGTGGAGACGGGAGGGGATATTTGATTTCCCGTAATGGAAGAGTCACTTCCTGAACTGGCTATCAATGCTGTGTCCTTGCGAACACCATGTAACTTGTCTCTGATGACTGGGGAGTTGGTGTTTAAAGATTTTGTTCTCTATTGCCTAACGACTGAGAGCACTGGAACAGCACTGCCTTGGTTTGAATGCAGCTCTGCCACTTAGTAACTGAAACTAATAGTATCTGCTTGTGAAAGTTAATTGAGTTAATTAATATATGTAATGTGCTTGGATGATCCAAGGCACATAACAAGTGTTACTTAAGTGCTTGCTGTTACTGTGCTTTTTAGTGTGGCTTCAGTTGGGATAACCCTACAACCTAGCTCTCTGGACATCTAGGTCCTTGACTCTATACTTGATAACCTTTTCTTACCGTGGAGTCAGTGTGGCCTAGAACTCCTTCATCAGGCCCTTGGCTTTCCCAGGATGAAACACCTGGGTGGCTTGCTCCTAATTGACTCGGTTCTAAAACTCAGGGGGGGGGGTGGGAACAGAAGTTTCATGTTGTATGACTCTTCTCTTTGAGCCTGCTTCCTCCTTTGAGTTCCTCATCCTCATTGTGAATCACCTGTGCCAAATACTGCCTCCTTCGTTTGCATCCCTCCCTTCCCAAGCATACCTCTGGGATGTTTTCCTCAATTGCTCCACAGTCAGGAAATGCAACTAGTTTTCATAATCCAGGCCAGACACAGTTGGGTGAACTTGACATACATACATTTGATTTTCCAAGTCCCCGTTGAATGTTTATTGGATTTCCTGCCATTATGAATTAGTCACACTTTGGCTAGTCTGATTTTGTGGATGGGGAAAGCTGAGGGTGAGCCTGTGGTAAGCACATGAGCTGAGTCCCACTTGAGTTGGCTTCTCACTCCAACTTGAGTGGCAGGTAATGGGTGGGTGGGGCTAGTCTAAGCTGCCCCTGAGTCTTGTGTCTGCAGGGCCCTTGGGGGAAGTCTCTGAGTTTGCTTTTCTATAAGCTCTTGATTAGGTTAGGGGAGGAAGTGGGGCCGAGTACATATAACACTTCTCAAGAGGGAGAGTGATCATCTGTGTCAAATGCTGATGATAGGTAAGTACAATGAAGGCTGGATTTAGCAACGTGGCAGTGTTGGCGGTGACCTTGACGAGCAGCTTCTCTGGAGCAATGCCAAGTGTGAACCTGAATAGAGTGGATATATAATCGCTTCCTTCTTTGTAGAACATTTAATTTGTGTAGATTGTTTTAATTTTTGCCATTTTAGATTATGATGCTTGTGAACATCTTTAGGTACACAGTTTTTCCTTTCAGATTGTACTTCCCAGGGATAATGATCACAGTAAGATTACTGGACCAAAGAATTAAAACATTTTAATATTATGCCATTTATATTTGACTCTCAATCTGTTCTTTGGAGATTCTCTAAAACAATTTGAAGTAGCACTGCATTTTATTATAAATAAATATCCCAATTAAAAATAGAGACTGGCTACTATTTTAAGTTAAGAGCTAACTGAGCCGTGAAAACTCGCTAATTCAGTAGCAGGAGGTGCAGAAAGTAATTGCCTGGATGCATATTGATTTTTTTCAATCCAAGGTGGTTATACTGTAAGATAATTGACCAACCCTGGCTTTTTAAAAGGACATACCAGCCCCCAAACAAGGGATTTTCCTTCTGCTAGCTCCTCTGCCTATCTTCAAATGGGCTACTTCTTTAAAAAAAAAAATTTCCATGAAGTGACAATTAATGACTTGAAATTATAGCCACCTTAGTTTTATCTCATCAGATATTCCTCATTACTTTGGTATTTTAGTTCCTGCAAAACATTTTATAATAACCCTCCTTTTCCTGTCTGAAGTGACTCTTAAATTTTGTTTTACATAGTTTGGGCCCTAACTCATACTATAGTGGTGAAATTATGACTGAATTCCAAGCTAGTTGTTTATTCAGATTTAAAAAGAGAAAGCAGAGGCCTCTTCCATCCTTCATGTTTGTGTAGATGTTTGCATGTTTACAGCCTGGATCATCTCTGTGGTCTCTCCCTTTGTGTTTTTTCCCCTGAGATGTGTTGCAGAAAGCTTGCAGGAGCAGTCCTCAGACTTCTGCCAGCGCACCTGTTGCCGCTGGGGGGGGGGGGGGGGGCGGGGTACTCATACAGTCAGGGTTGCTGGTCTGGTGGTAGTACTGGCAGGGATGGAGAGGAAGCCAGGGCCCTTGTGTGCAGTGGGAGAATGGCACTGGGTGAGTGACAGGAGGTTAGGGAGCTCCCACCCCTGCCACCAGTGGCTCCCTGAGCTGTGTTGTCTGATACAATACCCAGTGGTCACATATGGCCATTTAAATTTAAATTAATTAAAAGTAAATAAAGTTAAAAATTCAATTTCTTGGTCACAGTAAGCATATTTCAAGTGCTCAGTAGCCAAATGTGATTAGCTATTGCCTCGAATGGTGCAGATATGGAACATTTCCATCATTGTAGAAAGTTCTGTTAACACTGCTCTACAGGGTATGTCAGCCTCCTGGGTGGTTTGAGAGGCCAGCACTTAGGGTCCTTACTGGCTAAGCCCCTTGTCCAGGGAATGGGGCTCAGCTTCCTGAAGAGGGGAAAGTAGGCTGTGGCCTCAGATTGGAGGGAACAGTAGTGCCAGGTAGAAAAATGGAGGCTTATCCTAGCCACACACTGGTCAGCTCAGTGAGGAGGAAAGGGGACTGTAGCTCCGAGGTTGTGACAAGACCCTGACCTGCCGAAGTAGCCTCGATATCCTTCAAGACTGAGCTGAAGCTGGGGTGCTGAAATCTGCCTACCAGGGGGTTGACCCTGCTAGGACGGGGTGCCATCTGCAGTGCAGGGAAGACAGGATTTCCAATCCAGCACTACCCTGCCCCTCAGAGCTGTTCTGGAGAGCGGTGTGAGTGGGGATGGTGGGGTGAGAGAAGGGGGACACTTCAAGAGTCCAGAGACCCAAGACACAAAAGGCTTGTCATTCTTGAATCTCTTTCATTTACGATATACTAGGAGTGACCTTTCCCCCAAGCATCTGGATGGTTCCAAGAACAAAGGAACAAAAGAGATAAAGATGGTCTTTTTCTTTTTTTAAGCTGAAAGAGGCTCTATCCAGTGGAAGAAATGCAGGGCCACTTCTCAGTGGGACTCTGTATAGAAACAATTCTGGCTGGCTGAGAGCCTCTGGAGAAGGAGCCATAATGGCCACCGCTGCAGGGCCCAGGACAACCTTCTCAGAGCACTTCAAGGCATGCTTGTCACATTAATAATAATGATGATGACAATAGTTAATACTTACATAATATTTACTAAGACATAGGCACTATTCTAAGTGATTTATAGAAATTCACTTAAGAGAACATTTATGAGAATAAACAAAGTTTATCAGTGGAGGGTTCCCAGTGGGAAAGGCCCAGGACCATAGCATTTAACAACATCAACAACCAATGTACTAGCAGCTGCTGTATTTTATTATTTAAAAAGAATTTTTACACACATTGTTTTTTTTCCCCAAACAGCTTTGATGAGATACAATTTACATATCATAAAATTTACCCATTATAAATGCACAATTTAAGGGCACCTGGGTGGCTCAGTCGTTAAGTGTCTGCCTTCGGCTCAGGGCCTGATCCTGGGGTCCTGGGGTTGAGCCCCGCATTGGGCTCCCTGCTCAGCGGGAGGCCTGCTTCTCCCTCTCCCACTCCCCCTGCTTGTGTTCCCTCTCTTGCTGTCTCTCTCTGTCAAATAAATAAAATCTTTTAAAAAAAGCACAATTTAATGATTTTGGTAAGTTTGGTAAATTAAAAAAATGATTTAGGGTTATGCAGTTATCACCACAGTCCAGTCCTAGAACCTTTCCATCATTCCAGGAAGTGATCCTTGTGCTTGGTTGCAGTTAATCTGTGCTCCGACCCTTAGCCATAGGCAATCACTGACCTGCTTTCTTTCTCTGTTAATCTAATTTTTCTGAAAATTTCATATGAATTGACTCATACAATATGTAATCTTTTGCATTTGGATTTTTTCACTTAGCATAATCTTTTTAAGGTTTATTCATGTTGCAGCATGTTCATTCCTTTTAATTGTTAAGTAGTATTCCTTTGTATAGATATACCACATTTTGTTCATGTATTCACAAGTTGATGGACATTTTGATTGTTTCCAGTTTGGGGTTATTATGAATAATGCTGTTATGAGCATTCATGTGTATTTTTTTTTTTAAGATTTTATTTATTTGACAGAGAGAGACGCAGCGAGAGAGGGAACACAAGCAGGGGGAGTGGGAGAGGGAGAAGCAGGCTTCCCCAGAGCAGGGAGCCCGATGCGGGGCTCGATCCCAGGACCCTGGGATCAGGACCTGAGCCGAAGGCAGACGCTTAACAACTGAGCCACCCAGGTGCCCCTTATGTGTATGTTTTTGTGTGAACATATTTTCATATTTCTTGGGTAGATTCTTAGGTGCGATGAACCGAATATTTGTGTCTGTCCAAAATTCTTATGTTGAAATTCTTTTTTTTAAGATTTTTTATTTATTTGAGAGAGACAGAGATAGCTAGAGAGAGCACGAGTGAGTGGGGAGGAGAGGGAGAAGCAGGCTCCTCACTGAGCAGGGAGCCTGATGTGGGACTCAATCCCAGAACCCCGGGATCATGACCTGAGCCGAAGGCAGACGCTTAACTGACTGAGCCACCCAGGCGCCCCTCTTATGTTGAAATTCTAATCTCCAAATGTATTTAGAGGTAGCTGGAGGTGATCAGTTCTAATAGTTTTTCTGTGTGGATTCCTTGGGATTTTTAACATACAGGTTCATGTATCTGTGAATAAAGACAGTTTTAATTCTTCCTTTCCAATCTGGATGTTTTCATTAGATGATGATGATGATGATGAAGAAGAAGAATATTTTTGCCTTACTACACTAGGTCTAGGTTCTAGCTATAAGTACAATATAGTGTCCAAAAGTGGTGATCACACCTGTTCCCAATCTTGGGAAGATGAAGCAGTCTCTCACCATTTACATAATGATGGTTGACTACAGGTTTTAAGAAAACTGATGCCCTTTATCAGGTTGAAGAAATTTCCCTATTTTCCTAGTTTATTGAGAGTTTTTTTCTTGTCTATTGAGATGGTCAGTGGTTTTTGTCCTTTATTAATAGGGTGTATTACATTATTTAATTTTGGATGGTATACCAACCCTGCATTCCTGAAATAAATCCCCACTTGGCTGTCTTATATAATCTTTTTATATGTTGGTAGATAGGGTTTATTATTTTATTAAGAATTAAAATTTGCTTTTTCTTGTGATATTTTTGGTCTCATGCAATGAATTGCGTAGTGTTCCTTTCTGCTATTTTCTGAAAAATTTGTAAAAGATTGGTATTATTTCTTATTTATTTATTTATTTATTTATTTATAAAGATTTTATTTATTTGAGAGACACAGGGAGTGCACAAGAAGAGGGACGGGCAGAGGGAGAGAGAGAAAAAGAATCTTAAGTAGACTCCACGCTGAGCACAGAGCCTGAGGAGGGGTGTGTGTATGTGGCTCAATCTCACGACCCTGAGATCATGACCTGAGCTGAAATCAAGAGTTGGGTGCTTAACTGACTGAGCCACCCAGGTACCCTGTATTATTTCTCCTTCAAATATTTGATAGGATTCACTTGTGAAATCATCTGTGCCTCTGCTTTTCTTTGTGGGAACATTTTAAATTATGAATTCAGTTTCTTGTTATAGATCTGTTCAGATCATCTATTTCTTCTTTGGTAACTTATGTTTTTTTATACATTTATTTCTATTTTATCTAAGTTGTGTAATTTAGTGGCATAAAGTTGTTCTGTGGGGTTGTTAACAGTGTCCCTTCTTTCACTTGTCATTTTGTAATTTGTGTCTCCTTTCTGTCTCTCTCTCTCTCTCTCTCATCAGTCTAGCTAAAGATTTGTCAGTTTGGTCGATCTTTTCAAAAAATCAACTTTTTGTTTTTTTGTTTTCTCAAGTGTTCTTCTGTTTTCTCTAATTTATTTCTGTTCTAATCTTTATTTCCTTTCTTCTGATTGCTTTGGTTTTTGTTTTTCTGTTTCTAGTTTCTTAAGATTAGTTATTTGTTTGAGAGCCTTCCTTTCTGATATAGGCATTTAAAGCTATATATTTTCCTCTAAGTATTGCTTGAGCTGTGTCCTGCTTATTTTGATATACTATGTTTCATTGAGTTTAAAATATTTTCTAATTTCCCTTGTCATTTCTTTTTGATCGGTGAGTTATTTAAAAGTATGTTGTTTAATTTCTAAATGTTTGGAGATTTCCTAAGTTTCTTTCTGTTGTTAATTTCTATATTATGTAGGTTGTTTTATTTATTTATTTATTTTTATTTATTTATTTTTGTTTTGTTTCTTAAGATTTTATTTATTTATTTGTCAGAGAGAGAGAGAGCCCAAGCAAGGGGAGCAGCAGGCAGAGCAGGTAGAACAGGCAGAGGGAGAAGCAGGCTCCCCGCTGAGCAAGGAGCCCGATGTGGGACTCGATCCTATGATCCAGGATCACGACCTGAGCCATCCAGGTGTCCCTTATTTTTATTTTTTAAGTAGGCTCCATCTCCAGTGTGGAGCCCAGCATGGGGCTTGAACTCATAACCCCGAGATCAACACCTGAGCTGAGGTCAAGAGTCAGATGCTTAACTGACTGAGCCACCCAGGTGCCCCTAATTTCTGCTTTTAAACACAGAATATACTTGATATGATTTCAGACCTTCTAAATTTATTGAGATTTTTTTTTTTTTGAGATTTGTGAACTAGCATATTGAGGCTCTCTTTTATAAGATGAGTTGTTTTTCTCTTGTTGCCTTCAAGATTTTGTCTTTCAGGAGTTCAATTATGCTTTCTCTAGGTGTAGATTTCTTTGTATTTCCCCTACTTAGAGTTTGTTGAGCTTCTTGAATGTATAGGTTTTTTTTTTTTTTTTTAATCAAGTTCAGGAAATTTTTAGTCATTATTTCTATAAATACTTTTTGCTTCTACATTTCCTTGCCCACTTCTTCTGGGACTCTCATTGCACATATATGGTATGTTTGATGATGTCCTACAGGTCTCGGAGACTGTTCATTTTTACGCATTTTTTTCTGTCTATTCTTCAGATTGTATACTTTCTATTTTTCTTTTTTTTTCCAAAATCAGTAAAATAATTAGATCTTTATTTTTTCTTCTCCAAAGCTTTTATTTATTTAATTTATTTATTTTTTACATTTTTTAATTTTATTATGTTATGTTAATCACCATACATCATTAGTTTTTGATGTAGTGTTCCATGATTCATTGTTTGCGTATAACACCCAGTGCTCCATTCAGTACGTGCCCTCTTTAATACCCATCCCGGGGCTAACCATCCCCCCACCCCCCTCCCTTCTAGAACCCTCAGTTTGTTTCTCAGAGTCCATAGTCTCTCATGGTTCGTCTCCCCCTCCGATTCCCCCCCTTCATTATACAAGTTCACAGAATTTTTCTTTCACCATCTTGAATATTCTGTTAGCCCCTCTAGTAGCTTTTCATTTCAGTTTTTGAACTCTTTAACTCCAGAATTTTAATTTGGTTCTTAAAAAAATTTTTTTAGCCATATTGAAAATATTTGTTGATTTGTTGTTAGCATATTTTTAAGTTCTTTTTACATGTTTTTTTTTCCTAGTTCTTTGGAGATATTTATAATATCTGCTTTGAAGTTTTGTTTGCCAAATCCATCATCTGGGTACATTCAAAAATAGTTTCTATTAATTGCTATATTCCTTGAATATGGGTCATACTTTCTTTGCATGTCTCATAATTTTTTGTTGGAAACTGAACATGTTGATTAATATATTGCAGCAACTCTGGTTTCTGATATTTTCCTCATTATGGCTGCTGTTTCTATTTTGTTTATTTCTTTGTTTAGTAAGTTGCCTGGGATAAATCTATGAAATGTCTCACCTCCAGTGTGTGGCCACTAATGTATTTGTTCAGTATTACTTATTTTTTAATTTTTTAAAAAGATTTATTTATTTATTTGAGAGAGCGAGAATGAGAGAGAGAGAGAGAGAGAGTACATGAGAGGGGGGAGGGTCAGAGGGAGAAGCAGGCTCCCCGCTGAGCAGGGAGCCCAACATGGGGCTTGATCCCGGGACTCCAGGATCATGACCTGAGCCGAAGGCAGTCGCTTAATCAACTGAGTCACCCAGGCGCGCCATTATTTTTTTTATTTTTAAGACTGGATTCCTAGAGGTTGCCCCTGTGTCTGTGTAGCTTAGGGGGCATGTCACATATGTACTAGATCTCGGTTTTCTTATATAAAATGGGAATAACATAGTACCCAACTCATAAGGTTCTTGGGAGGCTTGAATTATCAAATCAGTGTAAAGTACTCAGCATAGTGACTGGTACGTAGCAAGTGCTCAATGCATGGAAGCATCATTATTGTTTACTATTATTGTGTGAGGAAAGTGAGGCTCAGGGAGAAGACGTGGCTCAGGATCTCACATCTGAAAGCTAGAGCAGAGCTTGAACTCAGGCCAGTCTGATGCAGCATGGTAGAATAGCACCTCCTGGTTATGAGATGTCTCTGTCAAGTTAAATCACAAAATGTTTGAGTCATGCTTGATGTTTACACAAGCTTGTTTGCGGAGGAAAATCAATCACCGGAGTGAGGATTGGAAGAAATTTTGCCCCTTCAACCCCAAGATTCTATGATTCTGAGATAGGGCTCAGTGGACAGAAATGGGAGCAAGGAGTTTTAGCTGTTGAACCTTGAGCTGGATGGGCCCCTAGTGCTGGTGATCAGCATTTCAGATTCCCGAGGATCAAAAGTGGGGGAGACCATGTGCAACCAGGAGGCACCTTCAGCCCTTGGTCTGGAAAATACCTGGCACAGCTCACCTCACCAGGGCCTTTACAGGAATTTAGGTTTCTGGAGAGCTCCCTCGGGCCAGCATACCTTCCGTCACTGTCTGCCCAGCTCAGGAAATGAGAGGAAACTGCAGAAGACAGTTTGCAGATCAGATATAGCTGTTGCTGGAATACACAAGCCCTGCAGCTGCCACTGCTCCAGTCTTCTCCAGCCAGCATGGATTGTTTCAGCCTTGCTTCCTGGATTTCCTTCCCCAAGGAGTAAAGGTCAAGTCCTACATGTGTGGTTTGCTGGCTAGAGACTATACCTATGGACTATACCTTTGGGAGGTAAACTAATTCATTTCAGTCCCTTAGATTTTCTTCCTATCTAGAAGTGGTATCTCTGGGATCAGACTTTTCCTAGATTCAGGTATTTACTCTTACATTTAAATTTAGAGCTAGGGAAACTTAAGGCATTAGTTGAACTCCTGTCCTTGAGATGCATTTCATATCACAGTGACTTTCTTTAGTAGAGCCTTTCTCAGAGAGAAAGGATTTGTTTTTGTTTTTGTTTTAAATTGGGGGTAAAAGGTTGACAATAAATAAGGACATGTCTTTGAAGTGTTTAGTAAGAAAGGAAAGTTTTAAATATTTCCTGGCATTCATCTAATTTGCAAGTGCACAGCTTTGTTAATCATGTCTAGGCATGTCCCTAGCCCCAAGTCTTCCTATAATATTAAGAGCATGTTCACTGGAATGCAGCCTGCATCATTCACTCTGGCTGCAAATGAAAAAAGTTTCAGTCAACTGGGACTCTTACTTCCATTTGCACGCAAAGCAATTAAAATCAAAGGAGCTTAGAGGAATGGTTTCCAGAGTCAGAATCCCATTTCTTTTTCCTTCGATATGTTGCAGTTCTTGGTTAAGTCATTCCAATAAACGTTAGAGCAAGATATTAGGGGGAGATTGTCTCTCTGATTGATTGACTGTATTCTTATGGTTCCTCATAGTGCTACATGGAGAGTTTGAAATTTCCTGAAAACCTTGAAGGGGGCTAATGGCTGTGGAGGCCCAGATCTAAAGAAGGAACACAGAGGAGAAAGTTGGGGGGATCAGGAGCAAAGCTTCAGCCTACGTTGCCATTAACAGGACTCAGGTGGACAGAGAAGCTGTCACCAGCACTTCATTCCCTCATTCATTCAGCAAAGATTTTTTGAATTCCAACTGCACATCAAACCCTGTCCCCACGAGCTGGGGATGTGGGGTAAGGAAAACAGATGTGGTTTCAGCCCTCATGGAATGTATAGTGAAGACAGATATTAATCAGATTATTGAACAAGTGGTTAATTAATTACAGTCGTGATAAGGGCAGTGAGGGGGACTACAGGTGCTGTGTTGCTGGGGATCCAGGATAGGCAGGGCCAGGCCAGGCCAGGCAGGATCGAGAGCTGTGCTGAAGACTGGGGAATTTTCTCCTGGGGACAGTGGGATTTGCAACCGCTGATGGAGTTTGAAGCAAGGGAGTAACGTGGTTTGCATTTTCATCTAGTGGCTTAAGTGCTTCTTCATGCATTCTTTTGTGGGATGGACCCAGGAGTGTGGCCTGGACTTGAGGATCCCCACGGAGCGCATCAAAGCCCATCGAAAAGTTCTGTTTGTGGGATTGTGGTGGGAGAGCCAACTTTGGAAGGTTTTGAAGAGGAGATTGACAGAGCGGGGGGAGCAGCTCTGCGGTGGCTTTCAAATACCAGGGAAAGCTAGTATGTACCAGAAGGCAGCCTGAGGACTCTAGGAAAGAAGTGGCTTGGAATTGTTAAGTGAGAGGGAAGGTTTAACCACCATGGCAGGTGTGGACGGTGGGGTGGGGAAGCTCTAGTCGAGAGTCTTCAGAGCTGGAATGCTAAGGGAAGAGAAGGCCTTCATTGGGAAGTCAAGAGGTTACAAACCTGAGTGAAAGTGGTTGGGGAAAGATACGGGCAGGGGAGGGAGGGTGTCAGGGCTTGTTGTGGAAGAAGAGGTGGGTGTCCAGGTGTAGAGATGGGTGTGTGAACCCCCTCTCAGAGGAATAAGAGTCAGGGCTTATTTTCAACATTCAGGGAGGACCTGAAAGAAGAAAGTGAAGCCATAACCCTATTGGGTCCCTCAGCACCCAGAGGGTGAGCTGATTTGCCGCCCTCAGCCAGGTCAGTCCAGTTCCGGAAACCACAGGGGCTCCTATAACTTGGGCCACAGCTCTGAAGTCAGAAAGCTGGTGTTATAAATCAGCACAAATTGACCTTATTACCCATGGTCATTCAGTGACTTCAGAGATCGAAGTGAAAAAACAAACATGGATCAAAAACCTGTCCAGATGATAGCTTTGCTCCGGAAGCAGGACCAGAAGATACCAGTGACTTGTTTTCTGCTCTAGTCTTTCTGTCTTTGTGGTGTTGGTTCTGGGGAGTGTCCCTTTGGCATCCTTATTCCTCCCCTATTTCACTGCAGATGTGCTCAGTGTTTCGTGGTCCGCTAATCAGATTATCATGATGGAACGTTCTCCAACCGAGCTGCTTTTTCCATTCTTTATTCTAAGTTCAAATACACCGAGCATTCCAAAACCCTGATTGTTCTCTGTCTCACAGAACAGAACTTTCTTCCCAATACTCCAGTGCACCTCCTCCTTTCTTTCCTTTTCACCTTTTTTTCTTTTCTTTCCTTCCTGCCCACCTTTCTTGTTTAACCGGAGTGAAGTCATTTGTGGTGCTGTCATTGCTCTGCAAAAGAGTAGACATCAAGGATGCCAAGCCCTCCTCGCTACAACTTCTGATTTGCACGATCAAGAAAGCGACCCGCATAAAAATGCCAGCACTGGGGAAACTGAAACTGAAAGGATGAAGACACAGGGATAAACTCTAAAACTCTTCTTTTTTAATGTAGTCCATTTTATTGGTAGAGATAAGAATGATTTGACATGAAGGAGGAACTTCAGAATTTTTCCTTAACTGAAGTGTGGGTGCTTCCTTCAGGATTAGTGATTTCCCAGAATATTTTCTCAACCCACAGAGTCTATGCTAATTTGAATGCTGGAAGTTTTACCACCTGCATGGGAGGAGGGAGGGGGTTGTGTTGATTGTCCAATGGGACCTGAAGATGGAGTGATCTAACTTCTGATTAAGTAGACCTGGATCAGACAGACTCATCAGGTTTCCTGGGGGTGGAGGGTAGGGGTTCTTCTGAATCACTTTGGAGATTTTCCTAACCTCCAGAATTAGGAGGCCATTTTTTTTTTTTTAAGGTTTATTTATTTATTTGAAGGCGGGGGGAGAGCCAGAGGGAGAGAATCTTTAAGCAGACTCCCACTGAGCAGGGAGCCCCACACAGGGCTCCATCTCACAACCCTGAGATCATGACCTGAACCGAAACAAAGAGTGGGGCACTCAACCGACTTAGCCACCCAGGTGCCCCGAGGAGGCCATTTCTTAAAGTGGTCTGAGGGTATGGTGATAGCCAGTGAGGGGAGTTGGGATTTTAATCATGTTTCAATTTAAAGGCAAACGCAGGGAAGATGGATACCATTCTGTTAGTCCCCTTGCTATGATCCAGTGGTGTTTGACAGTTTGAAATCCAGAAGGAAATCAATAGAAGTATGGAGGGCTCCACACATTATGCTAAAGACCATTCTTCGTTCCACACTTAGCATGTTTTGGAAGGTGTTGTCTGAAAACCTGTGTAGTCTGTCATTGTAAAAATGAAGCAATGACCATGCTTGTCCATTGTTCCTGGCACTGAACTAACTCACTGTCAATGGAAGAACATAGTCAGGGATCTACACAGGTGGCTTTGGTGCAGGGCTCATCTGTCTCTCTTGGTCTGACTGTTGTCGGTGGACCTCATAGGGCTATTATGGAGATAAAATGAATTTATGTATGTCAGGAAGTATTGTACAAATTAGGCCATTCATTTTTATCTTTGGTTTTCTCTTTCTCCCTCTCTCTAGACGATAACTCAGCCTGTCTTCCAGCAGATTTTCATTCCAGAATTTAGGACACTGCTCCGTTCCCCAAAACAGATGCCTTACAGAGCTCTTTGACCCTGGGAAGTCATAGTACTTAAAGATTTTTCTGGCCATTCAACCCTCACACTAGTTCCCTTCAAACCTTGGGGTGTTGAGAGGTGGGGTCTGAGTCAGTTCCAAATCACCCCTTTCCTGGGGACGAAGGTGAGTAGCAGTTGGGTTCTGGGCCCCGTTGTAATTTTACTTCCATCTTGTTCACAACCGTAGCAGAGCCTTGACCCCAGTCTGGAGGGACTTGAGTCCCCTGGATTCCTGGTAATGACTTGACCTTCCTCCAGTGGCTATAGCAGATGGAAGCCAATTTCTCTGAGAGCCCAAGAGCAGACCAGTCCTAGCCTGAGTCCCAAGAGTTCAGTGGGAACAGTGATGAAGTTAGAATTCCCAAGCCTGAACGTCTCATCCCGGGTTCGTCACGAACTGGTTGTGTGAACTTCATTGATTTGTCATGCTTGAGCCTCAGTTTCTTGATTTGTAAAATGAGGATACTAATGTGTACTCACAGGGTTTTATAGAAAATAAAGGAGATGAAGGACATGAAAACATGATACATGCTTTAGAAATATAGTTCATTTTTTCTGTTCTCTGGATTTTGAAATTCTTTTGTCCTTGGTACATGCTTTAGCACCGGGCGCTTTAGAAGGTTCTCAGTAAATCTTTCTGGGTTTAGGGAATTGTTTTCGCAGCCCCGACCTAACAGTTTAAATTCTGACCTTTTATGGGGAGGTAGTTGTTCTTGTTGGGAGGAAAAAATAAATTTCACATAAAGGGATGAAAAATGTAAGGTCTTGTGTGTGTGTGTGTGTGTGTGTGTGTGTGTGTGTGTGTGCGCGCGCACGCTTAATTTCCTTCCTTCCACCAGTGACTTTTTGTGTTAAGATCTTCACCTCTTGATGGTGAAAGCAGACCTTGACTCATTGCTTAGGCTTCCAGGAGGCCGAAGGAGAATGCAAACCAAGCAGGATGTTTTCTCTGCAAGGACTGTTTACAAGCTTTTGGCAGTGGGAGTAACACACCCTGCTTATCCAGTGAGCGTCATTCTGTGGCAGGAGGCCTGCCCACTTGAGTGTAGGGCTAATCGGTTTATCTGGAGAGAGATCTGAGACGTAAAACCTTTAGAATGGAGATGCTACATGCGGTCCCCTGTATGGCCGAAGCTACTGGTACCGCTACGGCGAACAGGTTGCCTCGCTGTCCCTGTCTGGGGAGATTGGCAGCAGCAGCAATGGCTGGTATTAACTGAGTGCGTACTAGATGCCAGCCACGAATCTAAGTGCTTTGTGAGTCCTGACCCTTAATCTGCACAGCCTCCGCATGAGGTAAGAAAGTGGCTACCAGAGTTTTGTGAAAAATCCAGCACAAAGAGGTTAGGTGACTCGTGCATGAGCACATCCCTGGTTGAGTGGCTGGCACGGTGTTCGGAAAGCTGATGACTAGGAATCAGAGGATTTGGGTTAATGGGTCAGGGTGCCCTTCACGGTGTCGGGCACAAGGCAGGAACTCTGCCAGTTGCAGTTTTTAGTCCTGTTGGTCTGGAATTGGACTGGAGAAGTGGGCCGCCTCTTGACATAGAAAGTGTGTTTGTCATAGCATATGTCACTGGAGATCTTGGAGGACCAGGGCTGTCAAGGAAAACACTACAGCTCATTTGGAGCTAACCTCAGAATTTAGCCAGAGAGCTTAGTCTGTGAGTTAATTAGGTAATTCATCCATCTTCCCCGCCTATTCCCATGCACACTGCAGTGGGGAAGGGTACGGCCTATGGAGAACACGGTGGCTTAGACGCCAGCTCTGCCAGATACCACCTGTGGGCACTTAACTACTCCAGGCTCCAAGTGCCCCACTTGGTGAAGTGAGGATAAGAAAACACCCGTCTCCAGGGTTGCTGTGACAACCAAATGAGTTATATACAGAAGTAGCTTAAAATGATAGCTGGCACATGGTAAGTATTCAAACAGTGTTCATGTACTAGTATTGTTGCTAGTAATGACTATTCTTCTACTCAATCCCTTATTCCTCAGAGTATTGGAGGTGTTTGCTAAAATAACACAAAGCTAAAAAAATAAAAACAAAGAGAGACCATGGCTGAATATATAGCAAATGAAAGCATAGACCTCAGAAAAAGCCGGAAACACGTGCCTAGTTGCAGAAAGAGCTTCTCAGCCTGCAGCCGGTGCAGAAAGAGTGAGCACCGTGATTTACTTAGCTCTCGTCATCAGAGACGAGGAAGCCATGCTTTCTCAAGCGTTTCCTTCTGAAATACGCTAACACCTTTATTTCTCTTTTCATGGAGGAAAATGGGCTCTAAGTTCTAATCTCCTGGCCCATGGCTGGACTCTGTTCACTGCCCATGGTCCACTGGGGAAGCCTCTACCCCAGCTTAACCATGTCTTTCACTCCCCGCTATACTCTCCACCTGCTTGTCTTGTGTACACAATTTGTGCCACATCTTCACTACTCTCAGTGAGATTTGGGAAATCACCTTTAAATGTTTCCCTCACAGGAAGGATGAAATGGAGTCCCCAGTTAACAACTGCTTTCCTCTGGGTGAGACTAGTTTGTTTCTGTTTCTTGGGATTGATTATGAATGTGTAACCTAACAATGCCCCTTCTGGGGTTTCTGTCTCACCACTGTCCCCCACACACCCCCAACTCTTCACACGTGCCCGCATACACATGCACACACACAGATCTCTTCAGCTCCCTGATTTTTTGGCTGGGATTCAGGTTCAGCTGAACTAGGACGTGACGGCAAACCCGTCCTTGAGCCTTCCATATCCTTTTCTGGTCAGACTATTTATTGAACACCGCAGTTTTTAGTGGAGATAAGGGAGTTGTTGAATTGGGTCAGAGAATTTCAGGGTTGGGAAAAACTCGAAGGCACAATCCCTCCGTCAGTTCTCGAATCTCCTCTGTGGCATCCCTGGAGAGTGAGATGATGTGGTGCAAGCCGCTTGGACTCCCTATGGCAGGGAACTGCCGCCACCAGAAGCAGCCTCTTTCATCTTTGGACATGTTTGGATTTCAGAAACTTCTTTCTTACATTGTCCAAAACCTGCTTTTATCTGTTGATGCTTGTACCAACTCTTAACCTCAGTGAAGAAGCCTAGTTCCTTTCTTTCAGGAATTCAAAGGCGGCTTTGAGTCAGGGGAAACAGCCCCAGTTTCCTCGTGTGTTCCCCACAGGAAATACTTCCAGACTGCCCACGATCCAGATGCCTGCTTTTGGGCATGCTGCTGCTGGTCTCTGCGCCTCTGAAAGTATGGGGCTCAGATCTGAATAGGAGAGTACTTCAGAGGCGGGCGTCGTGAGAGAGGGACAGGCGCAAAGCAGAGTGCAGAGTAAGGCGACGTTCCCACCTCCGCGTGTGAGGTACTGCCCCTCTGTTGATGTAGCTGCATGTCAGTTCGCAGTTGGTGGCTGCATCCTGCTGGAGATGCAGTGCTTGGGGTTACAGCAAATTCCTGCACCCCCCCCCCCAATGTGGTGTTAGACCACATAATGACACTTCCTGGGGTGGGCAGGGCAGGCTTCCTAAACTGGTCTGGAAATGACCAGTGAGAGCAGGGAAGGAGACCGGCCTGGGGTTCTCGTGGTGGTGGGGGCTGGGGTTGGGGTGAGGGTTTGTACAGGCTGGGGTTCGGTGGCTTGAACTTCCTGCTGGCACCCAAGATGGGAGCACCCAGGCTTTCTTAGCAGCTTGCCGAGGTTTTCGGGACAGAGGAGAAGAGGGAGGCTCGGGGCTTGAAAGTTGTCGGCAGTGAAATGACAGAAAGCAGAAGCACGCCGCTGTTGTGTCTCTGCCGCGTGACCTCGGCAAGCTGGTCGGTGAGTTTGTGTGTCTCCTAACACACCCTCGGTGGACGTGGTTAACAGAGCAAGTCTGAAGCGAAAGTCCCGCGTTCACTCATTCGAGTTCAGCTTGCCGTTGAGGCCCGTCCTCAGATCCGGCTCCCAGGGCTGGGGCTAGAAGGAGGGCAAGACTGCCCGGTGAGCAGTACAGACGCAGAAACAGCTAATGGGACCCCATGCGCCCACAGTAGGATTATGTAATAAACAGTGTGAGGGAGGGAGCAAGTCTGCATGGATCACCAGCAAAGTGTCTGAGCATGAGGAGTTCGGCAGGAAGACACCCCCTGCAGCCTAAGGAAGGGGCAGAGCCCCGAGCTGGATGCGCTGATGTGAGGGTCCAGAGAGAGGGGTGGCAGGTGGCCCCAGATGTGCGGCAGAGGGGATGTCAGCTGTGTCCGCAGGCCTGGGGAATCCGTTCCCAGGCAGGGGTTTGGGCATTCCTGCCCCTTGGTTCTGAGTGGCCATGCCCTGCGTCTAACATCACACTTTCAGTGGACACTGTGGGCATGTGTTCTGTGAGGTAAGGAGTGTTGCTATGGGAGCAGTGACTTTGGCGTCTTCTTACTGACTTACTCACATTGTCAATTCCAGCTGCATACTTCTGCCTTTTGACTGTTCGGAGTCCCTAGGGAAGCATAAGGTAGTCAGTGCACATAAGCTGTGGTGTGATATAAACTAATGTCCTGCCCTGCTCCACTTCCCCAGCCTCTCCGACATCAGGATGTGTCCAGATGCGGGGAACTGGAGGAGCTGAGGGAGGGGCACGATAGACTAATCGAGTAATCCCAGAGTGTCAGAGGTGGCACACACTGATGGTTCACAAGCGTGGATTGCTGTGTTTGGGACTGAGTAACAGAACCCAGATTCATCTTCAAGATCCGCTTCTCCACATCTCATCCCAGTTATTCTCAGATCATGGGGGTGGAGTATGAGCCCAAAGATAATAGAATTACCTGGAGGGGATTTCAACATTCTGTGTAGCCCTCCTCTACCTGAGATTGTGTTATGCACCCCAGGGTGGGGCAAGAGTGTCCTTCATCCTTACAGGTCATTACTGGAATGTGATCCCATTGTTAAAATTATGTCCTATCTTTTAGGTGTGTGAGCCGATAGAAGATTCTGCATGCTCACCTTATCTGTGCCTTGACTGAGCTACTATATGCTGACATCATCTGCATTAGTAAGGCGAGGCTGGACTGGGCTGCAGTAACAAACATGCCCTGAAATATCAGTGCTTTAATACCTATGTTTTTTTCCCTCCAAGGAAATTTCACTCTGGGCATATAGCCCTTTAGGGCAGCTTCCTTTCAAGCAATAACCCAGGGGTCTAGGCTGTTTCCATCCTGCAGCCACACCACCTGGAACTCAGCTCGCAGGGGAAGAGGGGACGGGGCTGTACAGTGGCTTCCCACTGTTCCAGTCCAGAAGTTACCCCCATCACTGCTGCTCATGGTCCATTATCCGGGAACGAGTTAGATGGCCATGTGACTGCAGGGAGCCAGGAGAACAGGGTATGGGTGTGCACTAGCAGCGTCCTTATGTCTGTATCTGCCTGACACCTGCTTTTAGAAAGTTCCCTTTAGGACTGGTCCTAGAGATCTTCATCTGAATGTCCCACAGATACGTCAAAGTCAACATGTATCACAGAACTGATTATCTTCTTCTCCTAAGTTTGCCTTTCCTTATCTTGGCAGATCATAGGTTGCCTGAGCCAGAAACAAAGAACTCCTCTTACACTTCCCTTCCTCCCTCATTTCCCCTGGGATTGTCAGATGGTCTCACCAGTTCTCACACCTATCTCTTGATGGCTCTGCTCTCTTTTCCTATCTACAGGGCTGATGCTCAGTCCATGCAGACTGTATGGCTACTCCGGTCGTAAAAATTTGAAATACTGACATTCTGGTAGGTAAGTTGCCACAACCCCTATGCTCAGCAACACTGGCCTGGCCGGACCTCTAGGAGCCTGCTGCAGTGGTCCAGGTGGCCACCTTTCCCTTTGGTTGGCTTTGCTTTGTGCTCTGTTGACCTGTGGGCCCTCTTTTTACTTGTAAGGTCCTGCCACTTGTCTTCTAAGTACTTGGGTTGAGGATCACCTCCTGGGTGTCCTCGCCTGACCCCCTCTCCCCCCAGAGTTTTCTGTTTGCCTCTGTGGCCCTGAGAACACAGCCCTGATTGCTCTTTGGAATAACTGTTTTTCTAGTCATCCCCATGAGACACGCAGCTCCTTAAGTGGATAGCTTCCTCACAGTGAATCTGTTTCTGGGAGAGTCTTGTATTTCCTTCTTTAAAAAACAGTAGTTGTGGGATGTGCCAAGCATGGTACTGGGTACTGATATTATAAGCCCTCCTGGAGCCTACAGTCTCATGGGAGAGGCCAGCCATAAGTAAATAAACAAATAAATAGGTAATTACAAATAGTGAAAAGTCCTAAGAAGAAAAAGAATGGGGTACCTAGAGTAAGAGAGTATAAGCAAGTCCTTGGGCTTGGTCTGTAGGGTCCTGATCCTAGGACCCCTCTCCTCAGCCCCTGGGGAGGGAAGTGAAAGGTGCGTCTTTTTCTTTTTAATATATATTTATTTTAGAGAGAGAGAGAGAGAGAGAGAGAGAGCATGCATGGGGGGAGGGGCAGAAGGAGAGGGAGAGAGAGAATCTCAAGCAGATTCCTGGCTGAACTCCCCACTGGGCAGGGCTCGATCCCATGACCCTGAGATCATCACCTGAGCCAAACTCAAGAGTCAGACATTCAAGGCACCCTGAAAGGTGCATCTTTTGAGGGTCTGGTGACTTGAGACAAAATGGGGTGGGGACTGTGAGGTTTTCTTGACATCCGATAGCGAGGCTGCATTTCCTGGCTGCCATGAGACTTGGTTTGTAGGACACTGACATGGGATGACCCATAGGCTTCATTAAAACAAGGCAGTCACCAGAGAAGTGCCTGCATGGCCTCGTGTCCTCCTTGTGCCATGGGCTTCCTGTCCAGCCGCTGGCTCAGTGACTGTACCCCCTATAAGTGAGGGAGCCAAAGGCTATGCCCCGTAGTGTTCCTGCTGACACCGCTTCTGTGGTCTCATCACCTGTGGGAGGCATCCCAGGAGTGACGGCTGGTGACTGTCCTTCAGGGAAAAGCGGTGGTGGCCTCTGATAGGCAACAGGAGGGACTCTCTGGCAGGAGCAGGTGCTTGGTAGGGAGCAGAGCAGTACCTGCTTTGTAAATGGAAGCTCACTTCATCCAAAGAGATTCCTTTAAATACGATTCCGTGGAGCTCGTATTTTACCCCAAGTTGCTTGCCTGGTGCAGTGGGGATGGTGGGAGGAAGGAACTTTGGGGAAATAGGAAGCTCACTGGCCGTTTGAAAATCAGAAAGGAAAATGAAAGAGCTTTGAAATGATGCTTTTCATCACTGAGAAAATAGGATTCAGTTAATAAAAATATAGTGTCATGCCAGTTTTTTAGGCATATATTGAGTGTGCCCTGGGAAGTGGTTTTTTTTGGCCAAGTCTTAGAGACCTCAGTGTCATTTGGCATCAGGCACCACTAAAGTCAGCTGCCTCCCGGTGTAGGTACTGTGTCGGTGGTTGTAGGGTTAGAACTGGAAGGGGCCTGACGGACCCCCAGGCCTCGCCCCTTGTTCTACAGATGAGGAAGTGGACCCGGGGGCCACAATGAGGCCGACCACTGTGACAGGGACCCCGTGAGCCACACTGGCTTCCTGGCCTCACCAGAACCACTGATGAGGAATCAGGAATGCTGCCTGTTGGGTCACTGGCATGTGTCCAGCTCCAGAACATCTGGAAGCTCCTCTGGCCTTCCCATCCAAGACGGGTGGAAGGAGCTGCCCTTCCTTGGGGCCCTGTGGAGGGTGGGCCACCGGGTGGCTTGGTTCTTTGTTCTGTTCTTTGTTCGGTTTCTCTGTCCCGGGAGTCAGAAGGAGCAAAGTAGCCTTCGGGGAGGCTGTTCAGGAGCTGTTGACTTCAGAGCCGCTGCAGAGAGCCCCCCCTTTTATCTGTGAACACTCTCGTTGAGGCCCCCACGCTTTGTGTGTGGCCCCAGCTCGTAGCAGGGCAGGCCACGCTGTGCTGGGCCCGTGCATCCTCACCGGGTGGTGGGAGAACATGGGGTGTTTGTGTCCGTGGCACTTAGGCAGATTCTTGGTACCCATGGGGGGGTGGGCCAAGCAGCCCCAAGCAGGGGGACCTCAGCTTTGTTTCCCACCCCCCAGGCTTGGGCTCTAGTCAGCCAGTCCCAGAAAAGCTCGAGCTCCTCTGTCTGCAGCCTCACACCAGTCTGAACGATGGCTTTAATTCAGAGCCTCTCCCTGTCTTGTCCTGACTGTTACAGCTGCCCATTAACTGTCCCCCTTCTCAGTCTGGCCCCTCCACACAGCCTGGGAGGGCTTTGCAGGACACAGGCCGGACCCTTCAGTCTTCTGCTCAGCAGGCCCCTGGCTCCCTGCCATCCCTTGCCCCCAGACCGCCTCTCTAGCAGCCTCACCTCCCCTGTGCCCCTCACAAGTCCTTTACCCGAACCAAGCTGGCTGGCTTTCTGCTCTCCCAGCAGGGCTTCCGAGCTCGCATGACCCTGCCTTTGCTGACGCCAGGCTCTCCTGGAATTCCAGTTGCCACAGAGAAAAACTCTGGTGCCTATCAGTGCTTCAAAGCCTGTTGCGGACTGAATTGTATACCCCCCAAATTCAGATGTGGAAGCCCAACTCCCAAGGTGGTGGTATTTGGAGATGGGCCTTTGGGAGGATATTAGGGTTAAATGAGGTCATAAGGGTGGGGCCCTGGTCAAATGGGATTGGTGTCCTTATTGAAGAGGGAGAGTGGCCAGAGCGTGGCGCTCTCTGAACGAGCACAGAGGAAAGGCCGGTGAGGACACAGGGGAAAGGTGGTCGTCTACAAGGCAGGAAGAGACCCCTCAGCGGAAAGTGAATTTGTCAGCGCCGAGGTTGTGGACTTCTGGCCTCTCGGACTGTGAGAAAATCAGTGTCTCTCGCGTAAGCTACCCAGTGTGTGGTATTTTGTTATGGCATCCTGAGCTGGCCAGGACAAGGCCCGAGTGAGTAACAAGTCTTCTCTGGTGTGCCTGCTCACTGCGCCCACAGCACTGCCTACCCGCCCCGACGCCCCGGACCCTGAGCGCAGGTGTCTTTGGGTGCTGGTTGTTGCTGTTACTTCATCTCTATCACTAGTCTGTGAGCCGTTCCAGGGCAGAGACCTTGTTTTGCTTTGCCTAATCAGAGAGCCAGATGTCATATGTTTATTCAACTGATAATTGAATGAAAATGGAATGAATTAACCCCCACCCCCACCCCACACCGGACTTCTTTACAGGTGGCTGCCGGGCTGTGGGCTTTTACGGCCACTTTTCTGGTCTCCCTGCTCTTGACGATCACTTAACCTGATTCCTCCCATGTACTGATATGTGGGTGGGGCGGGGGTGGCGGAGGGGGGCCCCACGGTGCTGTTTTCCACCCTCATTAGGCTCTGGTTTGTGTGACTTTCCCGGCCCAGCCGGTGGGAGGAAAGGAACTGTTGTGCCAATAGCACGAAGGAGAGCCGAGGCCAGGACCAGAACCGTCCGTAAGGACAGGGAGGAGTTGGGGACGGGGAGTGTGCCCGGGTCCCTGTGCCTTCCTCATATGGCCTTCCTTGAGGAGCCACAGTTGCATCCTCTGTCTTCAGACCCCAGCCCCCTAGAAACTAGGGGACAGAAGCAGTTCCCTAGATGGGGGAGCTCTGTTACAGCTCTCAAGCTGAGCATCCTCACTGCTGAGAGCACAGCCCCGAGAGCCGGGGTGCCCGAGGGGCACATCACGTCCAAGGCCAGGACCCCTGGCTGGGGACAGAGGCACAGAGAAGTGCCAGGTCTGCAGAGGGGGGAGGCTGCCCAGTCAGGCCACCCTTCTGCCCTGCTAGAGTTCCCTGGTGGGTCTGATGCCTGCCCACCGCACGCTCTGGCCACAACTTTCACACACACCCCCCTTTTCGTGCAGATGTGCTAAAGGCCGGCCCTGGTTTTTCACCAGTGACTCCCTCTGCTCTCTCTTCCCCTGGATCTTGGCTTTTCTCTTTTCCCATCGTTCGGATATCAGCTCAAATGCTGCTTGTGCAAAAGGCCTTCTCTGTCTCCCCGACTTCCCTTGCCCCTCACCATATCATGTTGCACCCCCCTCCTCAGCTTGCTTCTCCCCACAGCATTCACTGCTGTGTGGTCGTCTCATCTAGACTGGGACTGACATGAAAGCAGGGCCCTGAGCTGTCTTCCCTGCTCCATCTGCAGTGGCTGGAACACCAGGCACATAGCAGGGGGCTAATAAATATTTGTTGGATGATCAAAAGAATTCGAAGTTATCTGTCATGAATAGGAAAAGCATCCCGAGTCTCAAAACTGTACAGTGCGTTGCTGGCGTGTGCGGGCTTGGTGGGCTGAGCACTCCGAGGGCCTGGCTCCGTGCTGCCCCTGGACTGGGAGGGAAAGCAGGGCTGTGCTCACACTGTCAGCCTCTGGGGGCGTGTCTACTCCCGAGTGGTGTATTTCTAGCAACACTGACTTTTTGCTTTTTCTGTAGCATGTCAAGCCTCTCATGAGACGCAGAAGGTAAATTTGGTGCAGTTCTGGATTTTCCTTTTGAAAAGGGGGCTCCATCCTTGAACAGAAGATCATAGCTCTGCCTGAGCTAGAAGTGTTTTGGGCAGCAGGAAGACCTTGAAGTTTTAGAGACCATTTATATCAAAGGTATTAAAGTTAACCAGGCATTGCAACTGTACTTAAGATAGGAGTGGAGGTGAAAGTGTTTTAAAAAAAAAAACAGGACTCATCCTGTCTTCCACAGAAAAGGAACATTCCTTTGTCTTTTGGTATGTGTTTGGTGTTCCTATGACCACAGAGTCATGCCCGGCTTTATAATTGAAATCATTTGGGAATCGTTTTCAGCTTGTTCAACTCTGCTCTCACTGACAGTTACCAAACTCCGTACCTGGGTATTGCTCACTAATGACTAAGCATGTCACAATTAACTGTTATATGAATTGCACAGAGGCAGCATCAACTCTTAATAATGGACTGGCATATTCATAAACAAATTTGCCCTGACCTAGTCTTCCATTAGCCAGACCATAAACACTGCCATGTGGGACACTCTGCCTTAGTAGAGCAGAGAACAGGGCAGGTCAAGGCCTCCCTGCTGAATCAGAGCACTGTAGGTTAGGACAACAGCCGAGACACCAAAAATCTGGACACCATCCTGCCAAGAAAAGGTTAAAATGTCATGTTTCCATAGGAATTCTCAAGTTTTTCCTTCATACAGGCATGCAGGAAATTAAACCACAAGAAAGGCCAAGTTGAATTTCTTAATCCACCCCAAACAATGAAATTGGAAATGTGGGCTTATGGTTGGAAAGTGACTGGGTAAAAATAGTGCCAAATGACTCAACAAATCAGCCTCTTAGGCTCCTAGAGCCACTACTGCTGGTAGGCTTGGTAGCAGGACCCCGGGGCAGGGCTGAGCACAGCCTGCCTGCCTTTGGGAAGGTGGGGCTGCCAGAAGAACTCAGTCCCACTCCTGACACCTCCTGCCCCAGTTCCCTGCTTACTCAATTCCAGAAGTGCCCCGTCCAGGCTTACCACTGCCCTTTGGTGCCATGACTCAGAGGGAGGCCCCTGGCCTGCCTTTGGGGTGGGGTTCAGTTGCGCTCTCTGTTTTGGGACAGTGGCAGCTGTATTACCTTCAGCCCCCATTTTCCATGGTGAGGTTCTCACCGTCATTTACCTGACCGGAGGGGCTTGCTCCGCCTCAGGCTAACCCCCTTTACTGCAGAGAGTTGACTGAACTTCCCATGCCTCGTGTATCTCACGGCTGCTCTTTCTTTTCTGGATTCCCTCCGTCCTGGAGTTCTGAGAATGCAAATTGGCCTCTGAAAGAAAGACTCATCAGAGTAGACTTGAGGGTTTTTCTAAGCTGCTGAGATACCCAAAGCACCTGCCATTGGCCTTGGATTTCCAAGATGTAGTTGGCAAGAGGAGGTGTGGAAAATGTAGCAGAAATACACTTACATAAATGGCAGGAAAAAAATCAGATGAGAGTAACTCGCAGCTTCTTGTTTTCTTTTTTTTTTAAAAAAGAAATACCGGGGCGCCTGGGTGGCTCAGTCGTTAAGCGTCTGCCTTCAGCTCGGGTCATGGTCCCAGGGTCCTGGGATCGAGCCCCGCATCGGGCTCCCTGCTCCTCGGGAAGCCTGCTTCTCCCTCTCCCACTCCCCTTGCTTGTGTTCCCTCTCTCGCTGGATCTCTCTCTGTCAGGTAAATAAATAAAATCTTAAAAAAAATAAATAAATAAAAATAAAAAAGAAATACCTTTGGAAATCCAGAAAGCTACCTTGTGGTGAAGTAGGAGGAAGGCAGAAGTCTCTAGACGGACTTGATCCTAGGAAAAAGATTATAAAAATGGGTAACTCTAGCCACCTTGAGAAGGAATCCTAAAAAAAATCTTGAGGTCATGGCAGATGCCTTAAATCTGATACATGTTGCCAGAAAATGGATATTTTCTAGGAAGTAGTTAATCCCTTTAAAAATGTTTTTAATTTAAAAGCAATACATGTCCATTTTGAGAAGATGAGAAGTATTTTTTAAAAATGTACATTTTCTCCCAGTCTTGTGTGTGTGTGTGTGTGTGTGTATATATGTATACACACATAAATACAGAAAACTTTGTATATATTTAACATACTGATAATCATATAGTATGTATTATAACATTATATGTTTTAGAATATTAATTTGTTTCAGTGATTACAAAAGAATATATATGTATGGTAGAAATTTAGACGACCATAAAGAAGACATGTAAATAATCTGTAATGTCACTATGGGGCGAGGCTCTGTGTAGCTGGGCTCCAAAGATGACCTGTCTCATCAGCCATGGCTCCCAGTGCTCACAGCTTCATGTAGTCCCCCTGCTTGAATTTGGGCCGGCCCTGTGACTCGTTTTTGATGAATAAGATACTGTGGAAGTGACGCAGCAGGACTTGGAAGGCTTAGTCACCAGGAGGCACGCACTCTCTGCCTGGGTCTCTCGGAACACTTGCTCTCGGCAAGCTCCCTCTTGGAATCCAGCTGCCATGCCGGGCAAAGCCAACACCCCCGGGAGAGCCCCCATGACCGTGCTCCGGTGGACAGCCCAGCAGAGCACTCTTTGCCGACAACCAGTGGCAACTGCTAGCAGTGTGAGTAATAGGGACGTCCAGCCTGGCCCAGCCTTCTGGCCGACGGCAGCCTCCGCCCCTGTTTGTACCGTCCCCACAAGAGAGACCCCCCCCCCCCCAGCTGTGAGAACCACCCGGTAAGTGTAGTTGACCCACAGAACCATGAGGGATAAGCATACACTGAAGATGCTAACTTTGGGGTGGTTTGTTACCAGCAACAGATAAACTGGCACGGGTGTGGGTGGACTTCGAAGTAAACCTGTTTAAAGGGACTCAGACCCTAGAACCACCTACACCTAAAGTGTGCATTCCCGCTCCATCACTCACTAGCTGTATGACCTTGGGCGAGTTCTTTGGCTACTATAAACCTGAGTTCTCTACGTTCGTTAAATGGAAACTGGGAGATTTAAAAGCATTCTAGTGTGCGGCACATAGTAGATGCTAAATCAATGTGAATTTCATGTGTAATATTTATCACCATGAAAAATGGTCATAAGGGATGTTGGAAACAGCAGTGGTAGTGGTGGCAGCAGAGAATGTAAGTTGCAGTTTATGAGGCTAGGAACAATGTCCTTCCTTTCTGAACCTCTTCCACACTGTCCTAGTACTTGGCACACAGTGGGGACTTTATGGCTTGCTTGGCTTGGCACGGCTGAGGTCAACAGAGCAAGGCCCATCTCCTGTGCCTAATCTATATATCTTGTGTTCTTCTGAGAACAAGCTGCTGGGTTATGAGTGGGGGGAAAGGGCCACCTCTGTTCAGAATCACGGGTGGCAGGGCCGGGAAGGGTCTTGGAGGGCATCTGTCCTAAGCCTCCTGTCTCTACAGTCTGGGAGAACCGATGCCCGGATGAGAGGTGGCTTGCTTAAGGCTGGACGTAGGGGCAGAGTCAGCCCTCTACCCCCATGCCCTGTCTACTCACACTTGCCTAAAGTTCCTGAAGTCACATTTCATTAAATAAGGTCGAGCCCATGGCATTGTTTGTTTTACAAAACAGAGGAAAGCCAGGGTGGGGTGGTGTTGCCTTCTGAAACTGTGATACTTGTTTCTCTCTTCAATTATTTATTTTTATGAGAATGCACCAGGGAATTGGTGGTGCTGCTGGAGGTTTTTCAAGAGGGTCATTGTCTCCCAGCCAGGTGGGAGGTGCTAGGAGGATGGACCTAAAGTCCCAATGACAGCAACCCTGACGTTCCCTCCTTGTCTAAGACCCCTGCAGTGGATGGCATCAGAACCTTCCAGTCAGGGAAGAATTTGCTTGGTACGACCTGCTGTAAGTGGGGATGCCAGAAAGTTCTTTACGGTAGAATACCAGTTAATAAACACAGAGGCAATGAAGGCATTGGAAAGTCACCGATTGCTGGTAACCATTATAGTAATCCTTTATTCAGATGAGAAGAGTCAATGGATGCTGAACCAGAGCAGGCACAAACTTGTTCAGGAAGAGGATATTTTCATAGTCTGGAAATGTTTCCCCCCATAATGCTGTTGTTACAGAGAACAAGTGGTAACTTCACAATGATCAAAAATTAACATCATCGATAATGGGACAGATTGACATGCTGTGTCCCCCGATGTGATCAAGCAAGAAGAACACAGTCTTGCTTCTGTGCTGTTCTTGACAAAGATGCATAACCTGAATCTAATTGTGAGGAAACATTAGACAAATGCACATCGAGGGAGATTTTATAAAACAATTGGCCTGTACTCCTCAAATTGTCCCCAGCCGTGGAAGATGAGGAAAGACTGCAGAACTACTTCAGGCAGAAGAGACCGGACCACTGTATGTCATCCTGAACCATGAATTTTGTTTTTGTGTTTGTTTTTGGACAATTGGCAAATTTTGAATGGGGCCATAGATTAAATGGCAGTGATGTATTAATGTTAATTTCCTGGGCTTGGTGATTGTACTCTTATTAGGAGAGTGGTCTTGTTTCCCAGGCAATACATACTGAAATATTTTAGAGCCTAAATTCTCTCTCTCTCTTTTTTTTTTTTTTGCTATCATCGGCAGTTATGTCAGTTTGGCATTAAATTTTATGTCCTTAATTAAAAATGGAAACAACTTTAATTTTACTTAATTAAAAAATAGAAACTAGTTAATTAAATGAAATTAAAATTTAATTAAAACAGGGAAATGAATTAATTAGTGCTTAGGTACAGTTCGGTAGACAGAATTTTTTCTATTGTAGAGTCTGGGATGGGAACAAGTTAGAAAGAGGGTTTCTTGAGTGCCCTGCTCCGTGGGAAAGCAGATTGGTCTTTTAAATGGAAGTTAGAATGGAGTCTTGTGACCTCTTCCTGTTCTTGGGTAATTCTTAGTACCCAGCAGACTCGGGCTCCTGTGGGGTTCCCCTTAACCTTGGTAAACAGGGATGAAAGCATTGAAATGCAGACTGTCTTGGTGGCAGAACCCATAAAATGAGGATAATAAACCCTACATGTAAGGATTAAACGAGGTAAAACACATAAAAATACCTAGCTCAGTATCTGGCCTTTGGAACCTCATTTTATAGGTGATGATAGATAGTTCACTTTTTTTTTTTTTTAACTGTAGCATAAAATCAATAAAATAACATGACATTTTGGCAAGAGGCCTGGCTCAGGAGACAGGAAGCCTGAAGAGCTATTTGACCATTGGCCAAGTCAGTCTGCAAACTGTCACGGGGCCACAGGTGCTGCTCCTGAAAAGATTAAAACCATATTTTTTTCTCCTGATGCAGAAGGTAAGGGAATGGGTAGGTCTTCACATATAAATCTCAGAAAGGTATTTCTGGGTTCCCATTATGGAGAAACTGGTTTTTCTCTGTGAAAGTTGTCATGCTGTGGATTTCTGGGCACAAGGAATGATGTCGGGCCACTCTCTCCTCGGCTGCCCCACAAGTCCCAGGGGAACCTGCTCACATCCCCGAAGGTGGGCTGCTTCTCCTTGGGGGAAAGTTGGCAATTCTCTGCCGGATTGCACTTCCCTCCTTGTGCAAACCTCTCAGTAGTGCGCACCCCCATCATGGTTGCAGGTCCTTCTGCTGTGCGCAGCTAGAGAGGGGGCAGGAGGCGACCTGGGCCTCTGAGGGTAGTGGTGGGCTGCAGGACCCCACAAAGGGAAGGATGAGTCTGTGGAGGGGAACGGACTCAGGAAGTTCAGCTGCAGGAAAGAGTAAAGGATTCACCGTTCATACCAGGAAGAACTGCCAAAATACAGTTTTTCTTCGTGACATGAAAGATGGCCAAGGTGCCAGCCAAACTGTCCCTGCTTGCGTAGCTGTTGTCATCAGGGCCCCTTGGGTCAGTGTCCTGGCCTAGCACACGACCAGGCAGTGTGCACGGAGTGTGCATTCAGCGCCAGGATGGAACCATGTGCTGGCCACACAAGAGGCTTGTCACCAAAAACAGTGTTAAGAGGTGGCATGGGTGCCCCCGTGTGAGGTATGGTGCTCACAGAACTCCCATGGCATTACAGAGACCGTTCGGGGATTACGATCCTGCTCGGAGGGTCTGCCCGGCTCTGTGGGGTCTGGCTAGCTCTGGCGTGTTCACCTTACTAGTGACCATGTCTGGATTCCAAGAGACATGTTGGGACACCGGGTGGAGAGCCGGGCTGGAAGGGAAGTGTGAGGCCGGCAGGAGTCCTTCAGGGTGGCAGCCCAGGGCCGGCGGGCGCAGTCTCAGTGGTAGGCCAGCGAAGAGCGGGTGAGGGCTGAGCAGAGGTCTGGAAGGTGAGCGGGCAGGAGTGCGGGCAGGCGCACACCATCGGCTCCATTGCGGGGAGGGGACTGTGTGGACAAGGAAGAGGCGTGCGGGCATGGGTCAGATGACATGCACCTGGTTCCTCTTTTGCCGTTATTGACTGTGTAACCTCAGCAGACTTACTCCTTTGGGCCTCTATTTCTTCATCTGTAGAGTAGGGGGAATTTCGTGCCAGCCGTGGAAGGACTGCTAGTTTCTGCTCTCTGTCTGTTCTCTCCTTTTTCCTTTATAAGCAAATCCCATTTATTTGGGAGTAACATTATGCCCAGTAAAAGCATTAATTTCCTAGCTTCCCTTGCTGCTAGGTGTGGCCATGTGACTAAATTAGGCACTTCCAGGAGGTTGTTGAAAGGGTCTGCCTTATTGCAGGGGGCAAGGCGGGGGGGGGGGGGGGGGACCTTTCCCTTTCTTCCTCCTTGTTGTCTGGAATGCAGCCTGGTTGACTGGAGCCCAGGTAGCTGTCTTGCACCATTCAGAGACCTTGAGAATGGAAACCAGACCTAGGATAACAGAATGGAAAGGTAGAAGGGGCCAGGACCTTTGATAGCTTTATGAAGCATCCCGACAATCCCTGGATGACTTAGCTTTGGCCTTATGTGTTATTCAAACCATTGTTACTGGACATCTTCTGTTACAGTAGCTGGACCCGACCCATACGGATGCACCTGCCCCCAAGGGTTGTCGTAAGGTTTAAATGAGCTGAAGCATAGCAAAGAGTTTTGTGAGTTGGGAATGCACTTTGAACATTTTTAGGTGCTGTAAAAATACAAGCAATCAGTCCTGTCCTTGCCATTGTCATTTGAGGAAGCCTACTGGGCAGGGCTGCGGTGGACAGGCCCTGATAAGCTGGCTGGGCCAGGGTCACTAGTATGTGGCAGAACAGAGCATGGGGATGAGGAGCTGCTTGGTTAGTTTTCCTGATTTTACAGTGAATCTGCAAGTGTGGCCTGGGCTCAAATGCAGGGAAAGAGGGAGAGAGTGGTTGGGGGAGGTAAAAGAGAGGGCGGAGGAGATTAGAAACAGGAGCCCCCACAATTCCAGTTCAAAGAACCTGAGTGAGCCATTTGGAAAGTTGATCTGTGACCGTTCGGGCAGACCCATGGTAACCGGATCACTATTTTCAGAAAACACCTGTTAATTCTGCCCAAAGAGGATGGCTTGCTACAGCTGCCATCCCCAGAGGTCTATGAAAAAAGCCTGCTGGTGAAGAACAGAGACCAGGCATCAGTCTCAGGGTTGGTGAACAAAGTGAGAATGTGGTCGTGCCCCAAATAGGAAGCAGGGCTTAAGCTTTTGCAGATAAAAAATAAACTCTCTAGCAGACCCCAGAGAGCTATAAGCTGTGGAGAGGTCAGCAGGGGCCACGGACATCTATGCCATAGAAATGAAAGAAAGGGGGATATTCTGCCTTCCAGATCTAAAATCCAGTTTCCTCTGCAGACTGAAATTCGTAAAGTGCCTGAGCTATAATTTCATACTGGCAGTAGAAGTGAGAGGAAAACGGAGACCAGGTGTTGTACGTGCTGTCGTATATTATATACGTCTCTAAAGTTTTTCAGCCAAGTTGGAAATCAATTCTGTCCTATCCTAAAGGATATGATTTATATACCTAGTCACTGAAGGCTTGAGGGGTGAGGGAGGAGACGCATGTCACACTGTTGCTGGGGCAACAACTGTGTCTTTTCATAATAGTTTGTTTTGTTTTGTCCACAAAACAGGAGCTGATGGTTATTAAAAAATGTGACTGCCAGCCCATAGCTCACAGTCAGTTTTCCATGCTTAATTTTGAGAGGGGAGGAGGAGGACTGGAAGAAAGAATTTGTTGTATAGCTAATACATAAAACTGACTGTGGTCATTAATTTCAACCTCTTGGCGCCCAAACCTTTTACCAGCGCTGCTAACAGTTTGTATAAATCACTCTTAGGAACTCCATTTCCTCCCTTCCCTCCTCGCTCAGAGCCGTCTGCTGATGTGGAAAACAGAGAGCAGCCCAGGGAGAGTCAGGGGCGCCCTGGCTGAGCAGCACCAGCAGAACCGAGCCTGCTGTGCACATGGCCATCCGGGGGCTGGAGGGTAGGGTAGCGTGGGGGTGAAGAGTGAGCGTGGGCTTTAAGAGCCCCACGGATTCGATGTGAGACCCAGCTCCGCCGCTTCCCAGCCGTGTGATCTTGATTACCATACTTCCTCATCTCCTCATTTGTCACGCAGAAATAATCATGCCAATCTCGGAGTATTTGGATGCTTACCTGAATATAATATGTTATACAGATCGACTATGGTCATTGAAAACTTCCGTTCAACTTTTGTGGCATGAAACCCCTTTTTCCTGAAATTTTTCCATTGGTCTCCGCTCAATGAAAGGGAACCCCAGGAGTTTTCCAGCTCACTGAGGGTAGGGGTTTTGAGGGGGGTGGTTGTGGGAAGTGGGAGCCCCTTCTCTGCCCACAAAAGTCCCAGTCACCACGCCAGGGTGGCCTAGAGCTGTCTGATGTTTTCACCCTTGATGTGACAGCATTTCTTGTGTTTAAAGATAGGGGGACTTTAAAAGGGACTCGGGGATGTCTGAAGGCTTTTCTCCGAAACCTGTGTGTGATGGATCAAACACACTATCCAGTGAGGAAGTCTGTGATCTCAACTCTGACGTTTCCTCGCTATGTTGCCTTAGACAAGTTGCCCAAACTCTCTGAGCCTTGGGTTTCTCATCTGAACACAGGAAGTACTAACGCCCACTCGACAGAAGTGTAGTGCAAGTTCATGAGCCGAGTCAGCAAGTGGAAAGCCCCCGTCTTGGGCCTGGCACACAGACGCCCTCTCTCTGCTCCTAGGGAGGGACCCTTTGGCTGACCAGGCTGGAGGAGCCCCAGGAGTCGGTGCCCAAGGCCTCGGACCCTTGGCGTGTTCCACCGTGTTCCTTGGTGGCAGCTTCCCTCCTAGTTAGCCAGCTTCCTGCAGCCGGGCCTTACATGGTGCAGGCAGTGGAGAAGGGGGCTTTGGGGGCACAGGGAAAAGCCCAGCTGGGAAGTGACCCAAGTTCTCGGTTGGATAGGAGAACCACCACAACCCATCCCAAGTGCAGACGCCCTCAGGGATACAGCTGGGGTCGGTGCATTGTGGTGGCGGGTCTACCATGTGACAGCCCGAGACCCCGCAGCAGGAGAAGCCAGTCCAGGGTGGCTGGCGTGGCGCATCAGGACTGGGCCTGTCCCTCAGGCCTCAAAACAGCTTCTCCTGGGCCATGGGCCTCCTCCTGTTAGAGCAGGTCTCTACCCCTTCCGGTTGCCCTTCGGCTCCTGCAAGCCAGAAGTCCTGCCCGACAACAATGAAGCCGCAGAGGCTGATTGCTACAGTATTTCCAGGCGGACGGTGAGAAATCAAGCTTCCTTCCCGAGCAGCTGCTTCCAGAGTCTCAGCCTTCTGACACCTCACAGAGCCCAGGTTGTCACAGTGTCCCCTTCTCCCTGAACGCTGTCCTGGTTAATGGAAAGCTAGGCCTGGTGTTCTGAGCTGAAAGCCCTTTGATGTATTATAAATATTTATCTCTGGGAAGCTCTGTGACTCTCTTTCAAGACACAGAGGGAAGGAAGGCGCTTGCATGATTGACCTGCTCCTCAGAGAAGGCCCGTTTGTTGTCCAGGATGGTAGGCCCAGGGCTTACCCAAGCATGTCTGTCTTTTCCTAATGTCCTGGTCTCTTTTGTTGCATGTTTTTTGTGCGTGTGAAGATGCGTCCCCCAGGAATGGTTCCTGGGGTAGGAGAAAGGAGGGGAGAGGAGAGGAAGCTTCTTTCCCCCTTTTGTTTGTTTTTGGCGATCATTAATTACTCACTCTGGATTGTAATTCCATCCATGGTCAGATGACATGCCTTGTGACTGGTTTAATTGGAGGCTGATGATGAGCTGTCTCGAGCCTTTCCACAGGGGAATGTTGACTTGGGAAGTTCCCAGCTGGTTCTGAGGCCGTGCATGTTGCCTTCTGCGATGCACTGGTACAGAGGAATGACCCCCAGGGCCCAGCCAGGCTGGTGCTTGGGGCCTCAGGCAGCAGCATCCGAGCTGGGCCTCCTGAACCCCGAGAACACTCACCTGGACAGTCAGGAACTTCCTCAGTGCTGTCCAGGGCCAGGGTGGTGATAGATGATAATGGGGTCTGTAGGTCCTGAAAGCTGCATCTTTAGCCAGCACTTGTAGTCTTGTCTTTCCTTTTCAACAAGTGTCACCATTTTGTTAGCCTGAAACCAGAGCATGACAGGGTGAGGTGAGCAGATGTGGCCTCTCATGAAGATGGTACCACATTTTTTCCTTTACCCCCTGGAGTTGAAGTTCAAGAGGAAATAGTTCTCAGACCTAGATCCTTAGCATCTTTTCCCACTTTGGGTTGACATACATCAGTGGCTCCCGTCTTATGGTCAGACATTTATCAGTCCACCCCCAAACCACCTCCTGTACCCAGGATGCAACAATTCTTCCATTTCCTGAAATGGCCTGGCTCAGCCAAGCTACTGTCCTGCATGGGAAGCAGTGTTTAAAGCTCTGAGTGCTGACCCGTGAGGTGACGCTGCTGGGAGCCCCTGTGTGTTCTGTCATCTCCCGAGGAGCCTGGCCAGCCAGGGCCAGCACTGCGCTCATCGGAGGATGATGCCCAGCAGCATCCCTCAAATACCCTGACTCTTCCTAATACATGGGCAAGCTTCCTTCTACCTGAGAAAATGACACACTTCGCTTCTTGTTTTTGTGATTAAACACATACATGGCAAGATTTGTAAGCTTGAGGGGCTGGTTGGAAGGCCCCTCATCCAGCTAATTGGACGTTGCAGCACCACGTTTCCAGGAATGAACAGGTCCAGCTAGAAGAGAAGATGGCTGGGTGGTGGTTGGGGGGCTGAAGGGGGACCGTGTTTTACTACTGGTTGTTGTCGTCCTCACACCAGGCACTGAGCTTGTGTCTCCATGGGAGGCTCCTGGCTGTGAAGTCTGGCTCCTGCCTGCCTTTGAATGTAGTACAGCTCAAGGTGTGTTCCTAGAGAAATGTAAAGATTTGTTGGTTTTATTTGTTTTCTAACATCCCTGCCTGATGTTAATGGGAGAATATGGAGAGCAATTTCCCAAAAGCTGGCTATCCAGTATGTGGATCACGGAGATCTCGTCTTTCTTTCGCTACTGCTGTTCATCTTCAGGTTTCGTTTTCATGGTGTGATATGCAGATCCTCCATGAGCTAGTTGTATTGGGTGCCTGGCAAGTCTTGTGCGCAGCCCTTTGGGCCGTATTATTTTGGCCACAATGTTTCGGGCTCTTGAGGAGTTTATGGCCCATATTGGGAGTGGGTAGTGGAAGGGGGGCGCCGACTGACATGAGAGCATTAGCTAGGCAATCAGAAGACCTGAGTTCTGGGATCAGCTTTGCCACTTAGCTCACCAGTGTGACCTCTGACAAGCCCCACTCCTTCTTTGGTCCTTAGTTTCCCCATCTGTATAATGGGTAGATTGGCTCTTCCTTCAGCTCTGTTATCCTAGATTATTCTGTCCTCTTTGTTTTTTTTTTTATCATTTTCTCACGGGATTCTGACATGATAGACATTCAACCAGCCTGGATGCTGGCCATTGTTTTGAGTTTTATAGATGCCTAGTCCTTTTTCTGAGACATTCTTCCCCATGCTTTATAGATTTCATCTCTTTGCTTTGGAGTCAATTCTCTTACTCATTGATTCCTTAAAGCTCAGTGGTCCTAAGTGCTGTCATTACAGCTGTCCTCCAACCAGCATCCCCTGTGGGCCATCACTGTGGCTGTCACTGCCATGTACCAATCTTACCTCATCCTCAGAAGAGCCTTTCAGCATAATGCCCCCACCCCTGTCATGTAGTTCCCACAGAGAGGGGACAACAGCAGGGACCAGGGGCCAGAGGAACAGGGCCCTTTAAGAGAATCTTACCCTAATCAATTCCAGCCTTCCTGGTAAGCATCTTTCTCTTTCCAGCAGTGACATTTGCAACTTGGCGTCTTACTTCATAATTACATAAAGAATAACCATCTGGACGGATGCCCGCCCGACACCACAGGTTGCATGGAGGGCTGTCAGCTCTCAGAATAGAAGGGAGTGTCCTCCAGCCTCAGCCTGAAAGGTAGTAACTGGGCCAGTCCTTTCATGTTGGTGTGAAGCAGTCCGTTCCTTCCTAGCCAGTTCACCTCATTCGGTGAGGTCCCTCTTGAAAGAAGTATCAGCACCTTTTAGTAAAATAAGGTACTTTATGAACGAGGAGTTTTAAAACTATAAAAGCATCTCGAATTACTGTGTCTTAGGGCTGCATGTGACCTTTTCCAGGTTCACTCCCAGACAGTTCCTAGAGAGCAGGGAAGGTGCTCAGATTTATTGATGGGCTTTTTAAGACAAGGCCAGGGCTCTGCCCAAATGAAGGAGCTGGGTCTGTTCAGGAGACCACTGCTGTCTCTGAGCTCTGCCCTCCCGGCCCATTCCCGCCCTCAAGAAGCACTCTCTTTGGCCAAGGTGGTGAGGCCAGTACACAGGTGTCAGTGCCCATGACCTTGACCAGGGCCTGTGCAGGTGGGGCAGGGAAGGAGGCATTCGGGCTGTTCCTCGTAGAGTAGGTTGGATGTATGTGACCTTGAAAGCCCAGGGAGTACACAGAGTACACACAGCACACATGGTAGGCTTTCTAGAAAGGCGCCCGGCTGACTGACTGTCCTCCCCACCACTGGGAGTTTCCTTAGCTATAGTGAAACTGCTTGCCTGTAGAGGACTTCCCTTAAATTCCACATCTGGCCAGCTTGTTGCTCTGCTTTTTGTCTGTCAAGGCCCTTGGCACTTCTGTGGGCCCCCGTGCGGGTGGCAGGGGTGCCAGACCTACCTCCCAGGAGCTCCTCTCTGATCAGAGGAGAATCAGGGTCTGCTGGAAAGGGCGTGCTGGGCTTTCACGTGAACTGACCAAGGTTCGGATCCCAGCTCTAGCACTTATTTGTTGTAGGACCTCGGGCTATAGTTTTGAACTTTTCTAAACCTGTTTCTTCATCGGAACATAGGAATAACTCAACCTCTTGGGTGGTTAGGAGAAATAAGCCTGTGCCTATGCAATGTTGGGTACTTAAAAACCAGTCACAGAAAGGGTGCTTCCCTGTGGCTGTCGTTGGTGTCATTGAAATACCCCCTGAGGATGACATTTCCTCTTCTTCCATAGCCCTGTCAATACCACAGAAGTACCACCATACATCCTCGAGGCCTCCCCATCTTTTGGCCAAACGCCTTTGTCCCCCTCCATCCCCTTCGTCGACAGAACCTGTGATGATGTGCTTTCTCTCCTTGGGATGATGATGATGCCCTCCTGTCCCTGTCTCATTAGTACTCTGCTCTACTATGTGAAGGAGCCACCTGAGACCCTGGATGTGGGACCTTGGGGCACAGGAGGTGGCCAGAAAGAAAAGAAAAATGGCTGGGGGGGGGGGCTGTGCTATGGGGCCTCCCCACCGTGACTTGATGGCTACAACTCTCACTCCTAGACATTCTCTCCTGGGACACGGTGCTCTTCTCTGAGGTCACATCGGGTTCCTTCTCTCTGTTCCCCAGGGCCACTTCTGAGAGCATCAGGTGCCCTGAGGCTCTGCCCTGTGGCCTGTCCCTACTCTCCACTCCTGGGGGAGGGCAGCTTTCTGGGAGACAGGGAAGTCACCACAACGGCTTCCTGACCCCCAGACTCCCAAGTCATTACCTTTCCTGGCTTCTCAGTTGGGATGGTTGGCATTGCTGTTCTTAGTGCAGGAGGGCGAGCAGCAGTTTTACTCATTGGTGTGTGGGGGTGGGCAGTGTGAAGCCAGGCGACAGCCATGTCCACAGGGCTGGGTGAGCCTGTTTTCCTGCACCCCCTTCCCACAGGGCCAGAGCAGCCGGCTCTGGTGCCCCCTCACTTTCCTCTGGCCTGAGCTGCTGGGTTCTCACCTAGCGTAACTAATTTTTTTTTCAAAATACTCATGTTGGACGTCAACTAATGTTCTTTTTCTATGCCACAAGGAAAAGAGAACAAGAACAGGTGAATCAGTTTTTCTGGAATCATAAGCTGTGATTTCTTCATAAACGAATTTAGAGAATGCCTGTTGAATTCCACAACCGTTCCTGAGTGTTTGCTGACCGCCGAGGCCTGCAGTATGAGTGGGTGGAGGCCAAGATGCCAAAGATAGGGGCCCTGTCTTCAGAGGGCTTCCCCGGACAGCCTGTCCTCAGACAGCCGTCGCGCCCCGGGGAGAGCCTGATGTTGGGCGTCGGTGGGTGTTGCTGTGCCTCAGCTGGCCACCCCTGCCCAGATGTCAAGACCCAGCCCACGTCTCCCTCCTTCATGAAGTCTCCCTTGACTGCCTCAGGGGTCAGTGAATTCCCTGCTCTCCAAACCCTAGATTCCTGCAGTGCTCTGCAGCCTGAATACAAGGTGTTTCCCATCTGTCCCCTCATCTTCCCGGCATCACAGGCTCATGGGGCCCCATTGTATCACCCCCACTTTAACAAGTGGGACAGCTAAGGTTTAGAGAAGTCGTTTTCCCAGGGTCACAGTGTTAAGCAGCAGCAAAGCTGGAACTTGCACTTGCATGTCCCGCTTCCCACCTCGGGCCTCCTCCTTAGTGCGGAGCACTTTCTCTCCCGCATCATTTGACCCCCGAGCACCCCCTCCTTGGAGCCCCTGCAGCCCCTCCCATGTCATGCACTTAGTTCCTCCCTTCTTGGTTTCAGTCACCTGTGTGTCAGTCCTGGTGGGGGGCGGGGCAGGGGCCTGGACAGCTGGGTCTGGTCCCCTGCTGCCTCTGCCACACAGGAGCTGACTCAGGCTTGGGGCGGGGGGTGGTGGTGCAGAGGAGGAGAGAACAGAGCCGGGGCCTCCCCCCTGCCTCCTCCCTCCTCGCCCTGAGTCGTCTGGAGGCAACGGAAGCAACCAGCACTTATGTGCCAGGTAATTGTGAGACTCGGTTTGTCTAATTATAGCTCACTTTGTCTCTCAGATAGTGGAATAAAAACCTAACAGTGTCCGAGGTCTTTCAGCTGTTCTGGCGGCATCCGAACTCGACACACATCGGGGTTTGAGAACGTACTGTTAAGGGCGGGTCTCCAGCCCTCTCTCCTGTGGCTCATTTACCACCTGTGCCCCACGGAGAAACACCGGTATGCTTTGATTTTCAGTAGGGTGTCCGCATAACATGTCGTCCAAACTGGTTCCTTTTGAGAATGAAGTGGTGTGCTGTTGAAAATTACGCCAGGACAGTGGGCCTGAAGTAGAGCATATGGTCACCTCGTTCTAAACACGATGCATGCCTGTGAGTGGAAGGACAGGTGGGGCGGTTGTTTATGAAGACTTTGGTGCAGAGTGGGTTGCTGGTGGATGAAGGGCCTTTGTTTCCAGCGATAACTTTGCATCATTCGGTGACCTCAAGAATGATCTGATACCTGTTTCTGCACCCCCCACTCATTTTCTGTCCGTGGCTGAGCCTCCCAGGATGTGTGTCTGTGTCTTATCGTGTTCTTTCTCTTTCCTCCAGAGATCCTGCGGATAATTCAGCTGGACCTAGACCTGAAGTACAAGACCAACATCCGGGAATTGTTTGAGGAGTTCGACAGTTTCCTGCCAGACGCCGTCATTGGTATAGCGAGAGAGATGCAGCCAGTGTACCGGTATGCGGCAGCCCTAGGGGAAGTGGCGTGCAGGACCCCCTCCATCCCTCCTCTCCTTCCCCTGTCCTGCTTTATCGGTAGACACTCTTAAATCTCTTGATCTGCACTTAAATCTCTTAGAGACACATTTGTGCTTATTGCATATGGTTAATAGTGTGGGCGGGTGGGTCTGCCCTGAAGCTGTAGATGCTGCCTCATTCTTTTTGGGGAGTTTGTAACATTTTTCTCGCAGAAAGCCGAGCTGTTTTGGTTGGTTGGTTCTGGTTAAGCTCAGAATTTTAAAGTCTTGGGCTTTGCCCTACAGAGGAGGTATCAGGATATAGCTTTAATTGCCTTGTCTGACGATGAACTAGGCTTTCTTGGCCTCTGAGTCTCCAGTGACCCCTCCTCTGTGTAAGCAGAACGGGTTTATCAGTGTCTCGTAAGGAGGGGAGGGCAGCACAGCTTTGGGGCACTGGTTGGGGTTACCTCATCGCCGTGAAGACCACATTCTGCGTGATGCCACGCACTTCATTGTCAAGTGTGCGTCGTAGAGAAACCCCAGCATCTGAGAACCAGGAGACATGTCCAAGAATGTTCCCTGCAGCGTTGTATGCAGTAGCCAGAAACTGAGAATGACTTAAATGTCCATAGATAGCAGAAGGGACAAATGACATATATTCATCCAACTGAGTACTATACAAAACCAAAAATGAGCAAGCGGTAGTAGCCACAGGCACTGCTGTGCAGAGTGAACTGCAATCTGGGGGGATGCACACCATGTGGCAAAGATTATGAGGAAAACCAAGGCAAAGATGATCCCCCAAGCTGGCCCAGTGTTCTCTCTGGAGCGGTGGGGGCCTGGTGGGGACGATGACCTGGGTGCAGAGTGCCCCCGGAGTACCTCAGTGTGTTGTTAGCCCTCTCCCTGGGGGGCCGTGCACACGCTTGTGTGCACTCTCGTGTGTGGACTGTATGTCTTATGGTGGAAACAAAGGAAAGGAAGAGCAGAGGCACCTACAAGTTTTTGTTAAAAACTAGAGCCATGGTTCTGGGTCCAGAGGGTTCCATGTTGCTGACTGATCCTCCTCCGGGTAGTACCAGAGCTCACCCAGAACCGAGCTGCCTAGAGCTGGGATTTCACCGTCCCCGGGGCTGGCCTGCTCTTTGTCGTCCCAGCAGACCCTCCCGCTGGCTCCCTGTGGACATCCTTGGAGCCAGGTCGTCTTTGGAAAGCTGCGGGGCACAGGCTGCTAGTGACCCAAGCGCCCGCGTTTCCCCTAAAAGAGCGGGGAAGAGTGACAGCTTGCTTGCTTGTGACTATTTGCAAGACGCAGATCACATAACAGGAAATTCCTGCGAGGCCTCTGAATGGGCTGATAACTCCTGGGCCTTGTGGGCTGTTTGCCCTGACGTCCTCCTCTCCCAGCCTGTCCCCCAGTCACACAGCAGAGTCTCGCACTCTGCGGGGGAACAGGAGCGGGGGGGGGGGGGGGAACAGGAGCGGAGGGTTTGGGTCAACACTTGCCACTTCAACTCAGAGCAGCCTCCTCGTCTCATTCCCTCACTTTTATACAAGGCAGATCTCGATTTAACACCTAGAGGCAATAGAAGGAGCACTGGACTGAGAGTCCAAAGTCCTACATGCTAGTCCCTATGCTTGGGGCCTGGTTCCTCCATCTGAGAATGGGAGCCGGTGTGCTGCAGGACCTCCCTCCCCCTGCCCCGGCACTGTGCTCCCAGTCTCCTAACCCTCACCGTCTCCTTATTGTCTTTCCTCTGTCCTGAGACCGCTGGTCTGCGGCGGGGCCCCTCACTGCTCCCTAAGGGCCAGGGTCCCCAGGCTGCTCGCAGGCTCATGATTAAATGCAATCGGAGCAGTGGTGCCTTCAAGCCCTGCTCTGGAGTCTTCTTATGTAATAAAAATGGAAACGTGATCCCATTTAAATAGTATCCGCCAGAATTTATGTTTTTGTACATCTAGGATTTTATTAACAGTGAAACGTAAACCAATTTAATTATCTAGACTTCTCAAAAGAAATCTCTGGAAGATTTTAGACCCAAGGTGAAATTGAATTTTTCTCACCTTCAGAGTCTGTAATGATCATTCTGTGCAATGAGAAAAATGAGGCCTGTGCGGCCACCGGCAGAGTCCCAACCTGGCCTGTTTGTAGGGCTTGCACACTCACCATCAGAAACGAAAACCCTGTATGTGCTCCCCCTTTCCCCTCCCAAGCTGAAATGTTTATAAAGCCTCTAATAATTAAGTCTGCAAATGACGGCCCTGCATGAATGTGCGCCCTACTGGCTCTGGGTAATTGCCTCTGAATATTCGCAGCCTCGTGCTGGGGCTGGGAATGGTTTGGTGCTGGCTGGGTCAGAGGGGGAATGGAGTGTGGGGTTTTTTGCTGTCTTCCGCTGGAAAACTGGAGACTCCAGTGGCCCAAAAGAAAAACTGTTGGTTGTCTGCGCCTTTGGAGCCTGCGCCTGGGTGTGTTTGTGGGAAGGGGGTAGGAGGAGAAGCGGGGCAATGGAAGGGTAGCGAGTAAGCAGCAGCCACACAAGGACGGCCAGAGCCGGGCCCTTCGCATGAGCAGGCAGCCCCAGCCCCATCGCCTTGAACCTGGCCATCACCGCTGGTGGGGCATCCCCAGGCCAGCGTCTGCCCACTCCTGGGCAGTCACTTCCTGCGCCCTCCGCCAGGAACAAGGAACCAGTGCGAGTTCCCACAACCACATGGTCTCACTCCCTAAGTGGTGGAGTGTGAGGTGGGCAAGGTTTTTATCATAAGCAAAATCTGCTAGCATCTATGAAAAGGAAAATTTAGAAACAAAACAACAGCACAAAAGCAAAACTTGACTGATTAATCAAGCGCATTTTGATCTGGAAATTCACTAAGCAGAAATAAACTTGAATCTTCTCAACTGTGTTATTTTTATAGTCCCTTGCCTGACAGTTACTGTACTTCAAAAGGGCACATACTAAGTCATTTTTATGGTTGTTTCAACTCTATTGTGTGCCACGAAGAACGTTAGGAGCTTGGAGGAGGGTGGAGGGAAAAGTATTTCTCACTCTTCATTTGACAAATATCCTTTTTTGGTTTTTTTTTGTTTGTTTTTTACAATTCTCCCCGCCATAATTCCACCCCCCACCCCAAACGTACACTAAACCCACTGTGCTTTCTGGGAAATAATGGATTGTGGGATGCTAGGATAGTGATAGAGGTACCTTTTTCTCTAGTGTCCCTGTTAGGATTCTGTTGAGTCAAATGTCCTGTGACCTTTCTCATCTGAAAATTGGGGAGCCATGGTCATTTTGGGTGGAACGGTCCTGTCTTGACCCTTTCTCTGCCTCTTTGTCAAGGAACTAGACCCCTGGACAGGTAGGTCCTCATAGATGATGTGTTTAATTGGGGTACATGACCAAAAGGAGAGAAGGATCTAGTGCTTTCTCTATAAGCAGAATGGTCTCTGTAAATAGACAACTTTATTTTACACATATGTGTTAGTCCAGGACCATAGTTAGACCATTTTGAATTTGCTTCCTCGTGAATGTATTGGAAAAGCAAAGAAAACGGTTGGGCCCTCTTTATGTACAGCCTATAACATTATAGATGTGTATCAGCAGGCAGAGCAGCTTCATGCAGAAGAAATTGCATTCGGGTTGTACTCAGAAGCTATGGATTGTAGTCCTGCCTTTCAGGAATTACCCGTATGATGTTTTGCAAGTCACTTGATTCTCTGACCTTCTGTTTTGTTTTGTCTTGTTTTTTAATCTATAAGTGGGGATAAATATATCTGAAGCACAGAATTACTGGAAAACTCAAATGAACAACGTGCATGAAAGCTTCCGGTGTGAAAGAGATGCTCGGTAAAGGGCACTTGCTCACTTTCCTCCCTTAATCCTCACAACTCTTTTTTGTGTTTTCTTTCAATATGATTTGTTCTACTAGATACCTCTACTCTACCCACCCCAACCATACAGGGTTACCAGTTGAAATACACAACACTCACTTAAGTTGGATTTCAGAAAAACAACAAATAATTGTTTTGTGTGTGTATGCTCCAAATATTGCGTGGGGACATACCTATACAAAACAATTATTTGCTGTTTATATGAAATTTAAGTTAACTGGGTGCCCTGTTTTTTGTTTGCTAAATCTGGTAGCTCTACCCCTACCCAAGAATTAAAACCTCTTTTTAACAGAAGGGAGTGATCTGGCTTTTCTACAAAGTCCTCGGGTGGGCAGGAACAAAGCCTTATGAAGTGGGAACTTGTCAGGAAAACAGGGTGAGCGAGTGAGGGGATGGTAGGAGGCAGCTCTCAAAGTTTCTGTGAGGCACCAGGCCTGGGGTTACCACTCTGCAGGAGTTAGAGTCCTGCTTGTGATTTGGGTCCTTTGGGGAAGGTAGGAGGTCTGGCAGTGGCTTAGCTTTGGGCCACAGGGTTCCTGCTGAGCCTGGAATGAGTGTGTATGAGAGACACAATGTGTGTGTGAGAGAGAATGTGTATGATAGAGAATGTGTATATGTGTGAGAGAGAGACAGAATGTGTGTGTGTGTGTGTGTGTGTGAGACAGAGTGTGTGTGTGTGAGAGACAGAATGTCTGTGTGAGAGAGAATGTGTATGATAATGTGTTTGTGAGAGAGACAGGGACAGAGAATATGTGTGTGTGTGAGACAGAGAGTGTGTGTATGATAGAGAATGTGTGTGTGAGAGAGAGAATGCGTGTGTGTATGTGAGAGAGAGACAGAAGGCTTGTGTGAGAATGTATAAGATAGAGAATGTGTGTCTGTGTGAGAGACAGAGAATATGTTTGTGTGTGTGTGAGAGAGAGTGTGTGTGAGAGTGTGTGTGTGTGTGTGTGTGTGTGTGTGTGTGTTGAGGAGCTGGGATCACAGCCTTTGGTTATGGTCTTTCTGTCTTGGAGCTGGCCACCTGAGGAGCTGCTGAATGGGAGCTTTGTTGGTGGGGTCCACAGGCTTCCGGTTCATTCTCTGTTGGCTCCACAGGCCAGCTGTGTGCTGGTTTGAGCCCAAACCCACCATGAGGTGGAAGCAGCAGGCTAATCCTGTCAGCTGCTGATAACACACCACAAGCCAGGAATTTGCTTTTGTGTTAAGTATTTTAATAGTGTCTACTCTTTCACCTTTCTAGGTCACGTGGTTTTTATTGATAGCATTTGTGCCAGCCTAGCCTCTTTCCAGATGCTTGGAGTGGAAATGTCCAGCTTATCTGCAGGCTGCCTTCTCCCATTCCTAGGACTGGTGAAGGGCTCTCAGGGGAGCTGGGGAGGAAGTGAGGATTTAGCACAGAGGTAGGAGAGGAGGATGTGAAATGACCCCACCCGTGCCACTCATAGCTGTGTGACCCTGGGCAAGTCTCTTGACCTCTCTGAGCTTGAGTTCCTTTAGCTGAGAAATGGAGATTATAGCCCCGCAGAGTAGTATATGTGGTGGAGTTGATTGGAGGATTAAATCAGTGTGTGTGTAGTGCCTGGCAGAGGGTAGCACTCCCTAGTGGGAGTTTTATCCAGTCCCAGCTCCGCCACTTAACTACTTCTGTGACCCAAGGGAAGTCCCTTAACTTCTGAGCTTCGGTTTCCTTATATGTAAAATTGGAACAACTGATTAACTTAGCAAAATATTAGTGCTAATATTTTGGCTTCTCAGCATCTGAACTCCCTGCCTGTGTTTGAGGAATTCCCTGCCACATAAGCCATCCTTCCTTTATGGAAGACAAAAAGGCTGATACTTTATTTCCTGCACTTGCAGCTGGGGTGTTGGTGCTGTGTGCCCCTCCTGCCCTCCGTCCCCTGAGGAAATCGGTACCACGGATTTCATATCTGTGCAGGCAGGTTTTTATCTTTTTACTGTATGCCCTAAGCAATATAGGCTATTTGCAAAACAGAAACAGACAGTGTTACAAGGAGAAATCAACAAGTCCATAATAAAGGAGGGAACTTCTAGTATGCCTCGGGGGAAACCAAGAGCTCAGAGGGGGGAGCTATGCACATAGAAGATGACAGCGTGGTTGGAGCAGAGCAGGGAGGAAGGGGGGCAGGCACCCCAGTCCCCGTTCCCACTGTGATCCTGGTGGCCCCCCCCCGCCCCCTCCCACCGGGGTATTTCAGTGCCCTGCAGAGGGTGAGCTGCTGGCCACACCACCTGCTTCTGGACTCCAGCCTGTGGTTCTAGCCCTGATCACCAACGAGGTTTGTGTTCTGGTTCTGCTCCATGGAGATGTTCATCTCATTTTTTAACCCTCCTATCTCCTTTCCCCTGCTGCACTCCTTGAATTAAAAAAAAAAAAAATCATTATATAAAAGTAATGTATTTTCATTAAAAATCTAAGAAGTATATGAAGATTGTTATTTTTCCAGAAATTTTCTACAAATTTACCTGTGTGTGTCTGTGTATAAATGGACTCATACTTTATATACCCTTCTGCCTCTTTTTTTTGTTCACTTACCAGTATATCTTGGCTATCCTTATACCTAACTCAGTATTTCTATATTAAGCATTGCTAGTCTCCCAATAGAATTATTATTATTATTTTTACTTAGGAAAACTTTTAACATATACAAAAGCAGACAGAATCATGTAGTCTGCTGGATGCTTCGATGTTACAGTGTTCGTGGAGCTTCAATGATTAGCAGCCCTCAGCTGGTCTGGTTTCATCTCTATCCGCAGCCTCTCATCTCCCCCATTCTCTGCCATCTCTGTTATTTTGAAGCAAATCCCTCAGTATACCATTGCATCTGCAAGTGTCATTTTTAATCTATTATTTTTTTTAAAAAGCATCCTATCTGCTGTTGCCGGGTCAGGAGCTGAGGAGGGTTGTGTGAATTCATAGTGTCATTTTGTCTTCAAGTTCCCTGGTCTGAAATCAATTTGTATGAGGGAGGAAAATGGACAGACACGGCTCTAATATCTAGCCAACCAGCGTTTTCCATCTCTCTCCTGATGGTCTCATGTCAGGATGTTACTCTAACAGTCACGTCTGGAAAGGTTTACGCTGATATAAATTCAGGTCCACTGTTCACTGGGCATGAAGCTCTGCTTTATAAGAGAGCCCTACCACCACCATCATTTCAGGTAGTAGCTTTTCTTTTTTCCCTCTGACACCCGAAAATGAATTTCTTGGCTCTTGTTCTCATGGTTTTTTTTTTTAAATTAACCAAGATTGAACCTGTCAGTTTCTATTAGAGTTAAATCTGAGTAACAGAGAAAAAAGGCTGCCACCTTTTACAGTAGTGACTGAGAAAGAAGCTGAGTATTTCTTCACTCCCTGGGCTGCGGAAGGCCGGCCTGTTTTGCATAGCCCCCGTGATCTGGAGGCTGTGATGGAGGCCCTACAGAATTCCTAATACAAACGGAGGGAGGGGCACCTGGGTGGCTCAGTCCTTAAGCATCTGCCTTCGGCTCAGGTCATAGTCCCAGGGACCTGGGATCAAGCCCCACATCGGGCTCCCTGCTCGGCGGAAAGCCTGCTTCTCCCACTCCCATTCCCCCTGCTTGTGTTCCCTCTCTCGCTGTGTCTCTGTCAAATAAATAAATAAAATCTTTAAAAAAAAGGGGGGATGGGGAGGGAAATACCTGCCAGGTGGTAGACTTAAAAATACCTACTATGAGGCAGTCAGTTTTTAATCACACCATTGGGAAAATGTGTTTTATTTTATTTATTTATTTATTTTTAAAGATTTTATTTATTTATTTGACAGAGAGATAGAACAAGTAGGCAGAGAGGCAGGCAGAGGGAGAGGGAGAAGCGGGCTTCCCGCAAAGCAGGGAGCCCGATGTGGGGCTCGATCCCAGGACCCTGGGATCATGACCTGAGCCGAAAGCAGCCGCTTAACCAACTGAGCCACCCAGGCGCCCCTGGAAAATGTGTTTTAAAAGGGAAAAGATGTATATGGAAGCCCTGCAGTGGAATTGCGGTCTGTAATGTAACATGATTATTAACAGAATTGTTGCCCATCCGCCGGCTGTGCCCCCTGGGCGAGCTGTGGACATCCAGCGCCTGCTGAGGGCCATGGGCCATGGAGAGGCTGCCGAAGACTGGCTGCTCTGGCTCAGATGGGGTCCTGGTTGAACATGGGCGGGGCTTCCCTGCTCTGCAGACAAAACTCAGGTCAGGTGTTTTGTCTTCCTGCAGGTTAGCAGTGCTGGGGCTCACAGTGATGGGGCGATGAGACCCATCGCGGGGTACCCGACGCAGATGTTTTGTGAAAGAATGAATGAGGAAATGAATGAGCAGACAGGGGGGGACCAGATTGCATGTTCTCTTCAGGGTGTGTGGACCGAGCACCAGGCACACAGTAGATGCCTGCTGAATACACGAAGGAGCACCGGTTTAGTCAGATAGAGCCTGCCTCCGCAGCAGTGTGTTGGCCGGCTGTTAGGTAAGGGTCCACAGTCCTACCACTGCTGTTCTTACACAAACTGCTTCCACATTTTTCTTTTTAAAGACAGTCCACGGGAAACATCGTTATTCTCGATTTTCATTGGGCTCACCGGGTGCGTGAACTACAAGATTAGGTACTTGGAGGAATTATGAGGTAGAAGACATGTCCCTGCTTTCAGAGCGATTACAGTGTGAAGGAGGTGGGGCAGGTAAGATTCAGTGAAGGCCCCAATGGCAAGTCAGTGCTGTTACTTAGAGGTTTTCCCCCGACGAGCCGCAAAGATGCTTTCCTGCGGGAACCGTGCATGTCACAGTGTGGCGTACATCCTTCTCAGCTTAATATTCTGCCTTCAGAATTCCAAGCTGTGTGTGTGTGACGTTTCTGTCTTTCTTCTTCCTTTTTTTTTTTTTTTTTTTTAAAGATTTTATGTACTTATTTGAGAGAGAGAGAGCATGAGAGGGGGGCGTTTCAGAGAGAGAAGCAGACTCCCCGCTGAGCAGGGAGCCCGCTACTGGACTCAATCCCGGGACTCCAGGATCATGACCTGAGCTGAAGGCAGTTGCTTAACCAACTGAGCCACCCAGGCGCCCTCTGTCTTTTCTTCTGAAAGGCTTTTTGGAAGGGGTTGTGGGATTGCTGTGCGGGCACAGCCTCTAGGAGGCTCCTAGGATGGACCTAGCTCTGTGCACAACTAGAAAACTCACTCAGTAGGCTTTTGCTGAGGGTCTGGCTAAGCAGTAGAGAGAAACTAGACCCTGCCCTTGAGAAGCTTGCAGACTAATTGATGGGACCACCTCCCCACATCATTCCACTGGGAGGTGGGCCCGGGCAGGTGCTCCTAACTGAGGCCCAGCAAAGGATAATGGGCTGGGAGGACTGTCCTTGTTTGCATTACTAGAACTTGTTTCTTCTGCCAAAGAAATCTCTCATTGAGAGATCCTCATTTGCAATCAGGCAGCAAAAAAAGACTCATCTATAAGCATCTTCCTGGGGCGGGAAGCAAAAGAACATAGTTGAATCACAGTGGCGTATATAAAGCGGGACTTTCTGTGACAGGCAGTGTATGGAAAGGACAGTTAGGTAAGGCTGGCTCCAGGTGAGGGGAATTACAGGATGGCCCCCTGGCTACTGCAGGCACACAGTTCAGCTGCCTTTCTGACCTAAGTGAAATGGATATTCAGCCTCCAGGCCCTCTGCCTCCAGGATAGCTGCAGAATTAGCCACTGCAGAAATAGCAAGCTTTCAAACTGGACTTGGGTTTGAAATGAACACCTTACCTCCTCCTCCTGCATTGGGTGACTTCTTTAAATGAGCCGTTTACTGTTGATCATAGAGAACCCCTAGGATCTGCTTACAGGTGGCAGAACTGACCCCCAATATCAAGGAGCTGCCCATAGGAACACTTTGCTCCAGGGACCCAGCCTTCCCGTGTCTCTGTCCTCAAGAATTTTCTGTCATTACTTGTAAAAGAGGAAGCTTTTTAGGAACCAGAATTGCTTTCTGTAGAATCATTTGCGCGAACATTTGCTATGTCCTTGCTGCTGTCGATGAGCACTCATTATGAGGCTGCCAGTCCTGATGGGCTTCCAGAAATGTGAAGTCCCAGAGATGCTCATGGGGCCTCATTACTGTCAGTCTGGTGGTATGAGGTACCAGTGCATTTGACTGCTTCTCTGGCTCCACTTGGTTCCCTGTAAGGAAACACTGCCACCCTTAATAAAATGAAGCCTACTACCTGCACAGGGTAGAAGCAAGGGAAACCCTTTCCCTGACTCTAGGACCATTTTATCTTGTTTGATCCAAGACTCATGAATTTGGAAATGTAAAGAAGGCAATAGAATTCTAGCATTCTACTTGGCTTGGGAGCAAACGAGATTTTCATGTTCTTCATGTAACTGTAGTTCATTGGTATTCAGCTTTCAGGGAGTCTGGGAAACAGTGTCTAAGGAAGGTAAGGACATAACGATGAATCATTTTTTAGAAGAACCAGAGCAGAAGAGAAGCATCTCCATTTTTTCTGCTTGTTCCTTCCTGCTAAGATGTCATCAGGGTTTAGGTAGATTGTGGTGTAATCTTGGTCATTCAGGCCACCACTCTCCTCACCTCACATTCTTTCAGCTGCTGTCCAAGGTCAAAGGCATCCTACAGATGAGCAAGCAATATACTTTTGTATAAACAGAGTAGAGACTGTCTTTGAGGCCTCTGAGTCCCCGGGAGACTGAGATGGCCAGCCAGAACCTGGGGAGGGATTTGTGGACCAAATGCAATATCTGGGTTGCCTGTGATTAGCTGCACATCCAGGTGCCCATCAGTCACCTGCACAGACCAGACCAGAGGAGCCCCACTCTCCGGTCTTCACGTCAGATCATATTCAAGACCATATGGAAGTGAGTGCTGGTTTTATATAAAATTGTAAAATGAGAGGGTATTGGGTAGGCTCTCAAAAGGGGATCATCCAGTGAGCGTAGCATATTGTAACGGACACAAGAAGAGGCCATCTGTGATTCAGAAACTCAGGATACAGGCTATCACAGTTTAATTTCAGGTAAATGCCTCCAGGAAGTAATACAAGTTTTTGAAGATTTAGAAATGGATTGTGAAAGACAAGGAAGGAAAGAATTGATTGAAACCCCATCTGTGTCCTGGATCTTGACTGGTGTTTCTGGTGTTCTCATTTGTTTTGCATGAGTATGGGCCCAGTGCTGCCAAGTCTTCTGATTTTTTTTTTTTCCCAAGAGAAGCCAGAAATCTGTGTTAAGGTGAAAGATTCTGATCTTTAAGTATTGACAATTAAGCAAACAGTCTGCTAGCCAAGCAAAACAGTGGTGCACCAGATCCAGCCCAAGAACTGCCAGGTTGAGACTTCAGGTTTAAACGTTCACTGAGGCAAAAATTGATGAAACGCTTCTACCAGTTTGGCCTGGACCTTCTGAAGACTTTGGTTGTCTGGTCCTTGGATTCTGATGGCCACAGTTTAGGGGTTTAAACTTCGTTTTTCTCAAGTATTTTCTCCTATCACTTGAAGTAGTTGATTTTGATTGGTAATTTAAAATTCCATCAAATGGGGGCACCTGGGTGGCTCAGTCGGTTGAGTGTCTGCCTTCAGCTCAGATCATGATCTCAGGAGTCCTGGGACTGAGTCCCACGTCGGGCTCCCTGCTCAGCGGCTAGTCTGCTTCTCCCTCTGCCCCTTCCCACCGTTCATGCTCTCTCATGCTCTCTCTCTCTCAAATAAAATCTTTAGAAAAAAATTCCATCAAATGTTTTTCTAACTAGCCTCAGATTTACCTAATAATAAAGTGTCAAGGCCAAGCATAATTCTTGTCCAGAAATACAATTTTGGAAGAAAATAAAAAGATCCCCAGACTTAACCATTTATCAGAATTGGCAACTACTTTAACTGTACTGTGTATTAAAACATCTTTAAACTACTCTCATGTCTGAAGATGCTTTTGGGAGATTGGAGGGAGGGAGGAAGGGAGGGAGAGAAATGATAGGGAGGAGGGAAGGGACAGGAGAGGCCTGGGAGCCACGTGGCTGCCGTGTGCTCACTGCCTCATCTCACCTACTGTCTGTTCAGCGCTGCCTCGTGAACAAGCTAGGGTACGCCGGACCCACAGAGACCCCAGCCCCAAACCTTGCTGCCCGCTTCGGCATGGTAGTATGACATCATTAATGACATGCAGAGTGGCCTCTTTGATGGCCCATCTGGAGAGTCTTCTCCCTGCTCTTCAAGCCACGAATACTTGTGTTTCTCCTGGACAATTAATTGGTGTCTCCTTCTATACAACTAGTTAGATGTCCTTTTCTTCAGTTGCCTAGTAGAAAACTTAGAGCCAAACTTGTGGCATGCGTGTATCAAGCTCATGGCTCTTTAGAGGATGCATTTTGGCATCTTTGCTAGCTAAGAGAAATTCCTTCTGGAACAAAATTGGGGATACCATTGAAAGGAGAGGAGAGAAGGAGGGTAGGAAGGAAGATGCGTGCAGTCTTCATTAGGCCCTACCACTTAAGGTCCCATTTTCTAGATCTGCCTGACTATAGTAAGTAAAGATAAACATCATGAGAAATAGTCCTGGGAGGAAGTACAGCATGGATGGGGTGAACGTTTAATTTCACCACGAAATTAATCGTTAAACTATAACACTTCAAGTGTGGAAAAGGGGAGGCTATTGATAATTACACTAGGACAAGTTGAACCAGCCCTGTCCTGGACCACCTGAGGACGTGTCCTCACCCTGCACTCAAGCTGGTAGAGCAGGGAAGGATGGAGGGAAAAGGAGGGTAGGGGGTGGTGCAGGGCAGGGCAGCCGCGAAGGCCGAGGCACCTGGGGTCAGAGATGCTGCTGACGTGGGCAATGTATTTGGACCTGTCACCTGCTAGAACCAAGAAGAGGGTGTTGAATCATTCTTGGGCTGGCATTTGGCCTTTGCCTGGACGTTCAAGGTGAAGAGTAAAAGCACCCTGTGTCTATAAATGCATCTTACCACGCCTGCGCCCCACATCTCCTGGTAGTCCGTGTGAGCCCACGAGCTGCAATTTGGCCCTGTGTTGAAGGGGCAGATTAGGCTTTCTCTGCGGGGTGGAGCTAACACCGTGTAGAGACTGATTTGCTACTTTTGAGAGCTCATCCCTGGGATTTGGCCATAATTCCGTGCAGAAGGAGTCAAGGGAAAGAGGCGGAGGCGAGGCAACAGCCTCTCAAAAAGTGTAAATGCTTTGTTTTCACCATTGATTTTTGGCTGGTCTCAAAAATCCCCTAGAGCTGCCCTTAGTGCGTATTAGCCGTGCGTCAGAGCCTCACCAGGGCTGCGCCCCGTCGGCCCATGATGGGGAAGGCCAGAGGGCCTAAACATACCTTGTGCAGGGAGGGCCCTCCTCCCCAGAGGAGAGTGTAGGGCTCAGCAAATGTCACCTGTGCCTCCCCGATGGGCTTGTCCGTACGTCTGGAGCAGAATCTCCAGAAGCTGCCAGGGGCCCCGTCCGGGAGAGATCAGCAGGGGCTGTAGGTGAAGGCGGCACAGCCCACCTCTGGGAGGGGAATGGAAACTCAGGCCCTGCCGCGGATTTGCCCCTGTGGCCCGGCCTTGGAATTAGCAAGATGGAGAAGACCGTAGGCCATCCACGTGAGCTGGGCCTCAGTTCAGGGTGCCTTTGGGGGAGGTGGCCCTTGTCCCCTCATCGTAGCACATCTGGGCTTATCCAGGCTAACTTGGTGACTAACAGCTCAGCCGTGAAGAATTCCACAGGCACTTATTGAGGGTCTGCTCGAGGCCCGTCTCAGTGGCCAAGTCCCAGGCCCTGCTGTCAAGAGTACACGGCCTGGAGAGCTGGCCACACCTGCAGCTGAGGGTCGCAACACCCTATAAAAGCCCCTATAAAAGTGTGGCCGCACTTGCTTTCCTCAGAGCTACCTCCAGACCTTGCTCCCTCCTTGCGGCTCACTCTGACCCTGGGGGTCCTCTTTCCCTCTCCTCGTGCCACACCATTTCTGCCTCTCAGAAGCTCCTCAGCCAGACTGTCCACTTGGCTTTCAGTTTCATTTCATGATGGGCAGTCTCTTGGATGACTCTCAGCGATATGTTCTGCAGCCAACGGACAGCCTACCCCATCCCTGTCCCCAGATTAACTGCCGTGACTTCACACACTCCCAAACTTTTTTGAGCACCTACCCGATGCTAGTAGGCTAGTAGGTGCCTTGCTCACACGTGTGGCCTTTGGGTATGCTCTCCCTCCATCCTGCCCTTCTGTTTGCCCTCCTTGTCCTTCAGGTCACCATTTTTGGAAAGCCCCCTGAGGGCCTCCTTGGTCCTAGCCGGACCCCCCGCTCCTCAGCACTGACTGCTCTGAATAGCTGAATAGCAGGTCATGACTTAGAGGACAGGTGCTTCCTAGGTACGTGTGTCTCCCTCCGCAGGGTCCTGCGCTCTCTGGGGACAGGGCTTTTGTCTAATATTTTGTCTAGTAAAACATTGTCTTTTCCCTCCCAACCCCACAAGTCCAGCCTGGGGGCCTTGAACTGGAGCCCTTCCTCCAGCCACCATCCAGCTCTGGTTCTCTAAGAACATCTTGGGATTTTAAGTCTTGGTTGTTTTTAAATAATGGCATGAAGGGTCAGGAGGAAGTAGGGGGAACTGACCTGTAGCCATAGGGATAAAGCCAAATCATGTATTTTTCTGGAAATATATATGCTCTTATTGCACTTTGGAGATAGACTAGAATGTTGGGAAATTGTCCGAGCTTGAAGTCAGAGGTGGGGGGGACTCCTGGTTCCACTGCTTCCTAGCCTTATTACTTTGCATAACATATTTAAAGCTTCAGTTTGCTCATCTGTGGAATGGGGTGCCTCCAGCATATTGGTTATAAAGTGATTTCTGCCTCCCCCTTCGTGGCCTATTTAAGATATGTAACTCAGTGTCACACTGCAGGCAGAAAAGATGCATTTGAAAAACCTTGCCTGGTGATTCTGAAGCTGGAGTTTGTGCCTCCTCTCTTTGCCTATTTGAGAACCACTGGCCCAAATCCTTGTGGGTGCTCAATAAATAGGAATGAAATCCTGTCCTAGACACATTGCACAGCAGGCACAGAGGGGCTCCATGAGCGTTATCTGCCCTCTCCCTTTTCTTCCTATCCTACACAACCCAGACCTTCCCTTGGTGCCGGTCAGTAGTGGAAAATGTTCCCAGAACACAGAGAGGTTGCTAGAGAGAGAGAGAGAGAGAGAGAGAGTGTGTGTGTGTGTGTGTGTGTGTGTGTGTGTGTGTGTGTTTGGGGGGCCAGCTTCAGAAGCCGGAAGGAATGGTCCTGACTTGGAAAGGGAGTGTTCTGTGCAGGAAGAGGGCCACATCCTGCCTTATAAGAAGCTGCCACTGGCCCTTTCCTCTTCATGGTTTACGGGCCAGTGTGTGCCCTTGGCCATGACGAAAAACATGACTTTGCTTTTCTGTTCCATGGTGCAGAAGACCCACGTGGAAAGCCCAATGGCAGAGGGGCGGAAAATGGCCAGATTGGAGCCAGCTGCGAGTATAGCCACCTGTGCTTTGTAGGTTGCAAACTGCAAGGCGTGAATGCCGATCTGGGGTCAAGGATTTTTGAAGCACCAGTCCTAAAGCATTTCAGGCTTCTCCTTGTAATGTGCCTGTCCCTGCATGTCACTCCACGGCATGCCCCGGAAGTGTCACACCCCACTTTCTCTCTCTCTCCACTTCCTCTCGTCACTTCAGGGCCCCTTCTGCGCCCCGGCTTCTCCAGGCCGGCCGGTGAGAGCACTTTCTCTGCAGCACCCGGGCCCGGCGCCATGCGATCGTTGTGCGTGATGACCCAGGGCTGCCCGCAGCTGAGCCTCAGCTTATGGACAGCCTCACGTGACTTGACCAAGTTGAAGTCTAACCACCTCCTTCTAGACACTCGCTCCCTAGGGTCCTTTCTCATTTGGAGAAATGATCTTCTGGATCCAGACTCTTGTGATTAAAATCTTACCATCCCATGCCACTTCCATTCCAGAGGCAAAGAATAAGGTATTTGCTTTCTTGGGCCTCCATTTGGTCCTTTCTTGGCCACATGTGCAGTCTCCACACCGTTGACGGACATGCTAATGGCTGATACTGAAGCAGCTCAGGCATGCCCTGCAGGCTGTGGGCCATGAGCTTTCCCACTGCAGCGCCTTCGCTCCTACCACTGGTTAGAACGGTGCTGCATTCCCCTAGGCTTGAACCGTGCTCAACTGTTACCAGTTGGTTTTACATTTGCTCCTTGTGCGAACTCAGCAACGGAGGAAGACAGGTAGTGTTATTCCCATTTTGCGGAAGAGACTGAACTTGGGTAGGTTAGATTTGCCCAGGGTCACTTGGTCATTTCTAGGACTCGGGTCTCCGGCCCTAGTGCCCTGCCTGTCCTCTAAGCACCTGAGATCCTCGGGGATGGCTCCTGGCCCCCGCCTTTATAGTTCCCAAGCTATGAAACAGCCAGGATGGAGAGGTTCTGCAGCCTTATACCTAGCCACCTCACAGCCTGGGTCACTGAGTCCCCCACCCCCTTTTTGGGGGATTCATTGAATAGACTTCCATGTTGAAGACAATCCCAGTCTTTGCATGAAGACATTTAAGAGCATTCAAGTTCCTGCCTCGGTGTTTGAACCCCATATAGACTGCCTCCCACCTTCTAGTCCACAGTCACATTTGGCAACGGCTGGATTTCTGCGCCAGCATGTGCAGGGCCCTCCAGCAAAACGGTTTGATCACTTTTTCCTCACAGCTCAGTGACCCTCCCTGGTGATGCTGAGTGTGTCATGAACGAGTCTGTTCTCACACTGTTTCTTGGGGGTTTTGATCTTTGGGGAACCTCAGTTGTGTGCGTTTTAGTGTGAATTGTGTCCAGGCAGACTCCTCAGAGCTTTGACACCAGAGAGGGAATGGTTTTAGTTATTAAAGGACACGGGCTGCCTTTTTTTTTTTTTTTTTTTTTTTTTTGATAGGTCTGCAGCCTGACTTGGGTTAAAATTTCTCTCATGGTTTTGGAAGTGTTAGAGTAATGCCTTCCTGCCTGCCTTCCATCCATCCAGCCACCCATCATCCCTCTAAGATGATGGGAAAGATATACTGTGGGTTTCTTTGAGTCTGATGAGTTTCAGTACCTACCCCTTAACTTACAGAAATCCCATTCTATTTATTGCAAAAGCAGCCTATTTCTACTCTAGTGTCTTTCCCAAGAGTCTTGGCCTCCTGGTGCTGAGCCTGGGGCCTGGGTTCAGAGCCAGTCTGGGGTCCCCAGGAGATTGTGGAGATGCTGAGTATGTCGTCAGCTCTTGGAAATGGGAACCATCTGCACTTGCCTCTGTCCTCTCATCGAAATGCTGGACAAGCGTTCTTCATCCTGCTGAATGTTTTGTTCAATGCAGACATGGAGAGGCAGACCTGGCTGGCTTTAGTCAGGTCCCATTCTCTCGGTCAGCCTTGGTTTCCTCCTTTATAAAATGAGAAGGTTGGATTGAAATGTCTTTCCTAACTTTAACAGACAGTTACAGATTCTATTAAAATAATTGCAGCATCTTGGGATAGGAGAGACATCTGGGGGCATCTTTTCTCAAGCCTGAATTTCCCCACAGCATCTCTGACTTACCAGGTCTCAGCTTGATTACCTCCTGCAGTGCGGAACTTGCTACTTCCAAAGCAGTCCATTATTTTATTTTTGGACAAGTTCATTGGAATGTTTTTCTGTATATCAAATTTAAACAGTCTGCTTCCCTGTGGTTCCTACTCATTTTCCCCACATTTGTACTCTGGGACCACACGAAACATGTGTATGTAACTCTTCCCCACAAAGGTCCATCAGATACTCAGATTTGCAGAGAGACTCTCATTTCCCTTGAGTCCTCTCTTGTGTGGGCTAATAGCCCTTCCCTCGTACACACCCTTTCTCCTTCCAGCAAGGACGGGCATTCACTTCTGAACGTCAGGAAGTAGGAACTGTGGGTGGAAGGCCTTCCCTCTTCCGTGCAGGCACCAAGAGGCAGGAAGAAGTCCTCTCTGGAGCAAGGCTGGGCAGACACACATTTCTTACCTGGGAAGCCAGGGTCCCCATTCATAGCTTTCCCTGTGTCCCACCCAGCCTCCTGAGGGCTGACTTTGTCCACTGCAGGGACACACTGTGCAGACTCAGTGTGGCCTCGCTCTGTGCACCCAGCTCAGAAGTGTAATGTAACGATCAGCGAGGTTCATGCTCTTGTTCGGGGTACCGGGATCAGCACAGTTCTCAGTGTGTCTGGGGCTATGAGAAGAAGAAAGGGACAGAAGAGGAAAGCTTTGAGACAGCCAGTAACTGGAAGAAATGTTTGAGTTTATTGGGAGCCACCTGGCAGATCCTTGACAGCAGCGACTGGCCAGGATGTGGCCACACAGACCACATGCCCGCCCTGGCCTTCCCTCCTCGCTTGTCTTCTCCCCATCTCCATTTGAAGGAAAAATAGGATATTTTCTGTGGCTGTGTCACTGCTTCTGGCTGATGGGCTGGCTTGGCCGTCCCAGACCACAGAACTAGCACAAGATGGATATTAGCAGCTCCCAGCTGGGATGTAGAAGTTCTGTCGGTCTTTTCCAAACCATGGTGCACCAAAGAGCTGCCTTTTCTTCTTCCCGCCAATCTGGAGGGGGGCCTGTACCTTCTGGGTTTCGCGCCGAGTGTGGGCAGTGCATTTTCACATCTGTTAGCTCTAAGGGCCTCTGCTGCCCGGAGCTTCCTGACAGTTGGAATTCATGGCCGTGGGGCATTTATCACAGCCTTGGGTGGATTTCTCTATGGCTGCTTGGAGAACACACTGGTTCACCTAAAAATTAAATTTTATATTGGAATAAAAATGAACTGAAACCCTAGATGTCTCTGGTGTATGCCTGGCTTGATCTCCAGGGGTTTTGAACAACTGGAGCTTTCTGTGCATGGAGTTCTGGAGTAGAGCTGTTTTCTGTCATGGCTCTCAGGGCCCGGCCCTCCGAGCTGGGTCTGCTAGGAGGTTCTGGGGAGCAGGGTTCCTAGCACTGGCCAAGAGGAAGGGCCCAGCCTCCTGGCTGGGGGAAGCTGGGTCACTTCCTTCCTGTCTCTCAGAATGGGGCCGAGGGTGATGCAGTGCTCGTGGGCAGGTCGCACTCCCAGGCTGGGGTGCACGGCATGACCTTGAGCTGGCTGCCTGATCTTATGGGGTCCTGGCATGGTCTGTAAACAGACGCTTCCTCGTGGGGGGGGGTGGTTTGTGAGGACTGAGTAAGTCAGTATTTGTCAAGTGCCTGGGACAGTGGCTGGCAGGGATGCCGTGTGTCAGTGTTCGGAAAATACGTGACACGGTTGTGCCAAAATATACCATGTCTCCTGGTCACTGTCCACCGAGAAGATCATCTGAGAGCCCTTTTTTTTTTTTTTTTTTAAAGATTTTATTTATTTGACAGAGAGACACAGTGAGAGAGGGAACACAAGCAAGGGGAGTGGGAGAGGGAGAAGGAGGCTTCCTGCTGAGCAGGGAGCCAGATGCGGGGCTCGATCCCAGGACCCTGGGATCATGACCTGAGCCGAAGGCAGACACTCAATGACTGAGCCACCAGGCGCCCCTCTGAGAGCCGGTTAAATACCACATCGTCTGCCCGTGGTTGCTTTTCCTGGCCGAGGTGGTTCAGATACGGAGCATTATCAGATGAGGCTGAAAATCGAATTTGCTTGATGCACACACATTCTTTCAGAGTCAGGTACATGCCGTGGCTCCTGGGACGATTTCTCCAGAAGGCCTTTAGTCACACGCGCGCCTATATTTCCTGCCTAACTCGTGGACACCTGTTGGATGCACCAACGTTTTTTTCTTCTTCCTCCTTTGGGAGAAAGGTCCTACCCTTCTTTTCCTTCCACAGAGCTGACAAAGCTGTCCACCTGCAGATGTAGCTGCCGGGACTCTAGTGTCATTCAGGAAACGTTATTTTCCACTCCTCCTCAGAGCTTCACAGCCCGGCAGCCACCTGTCTGTTCAGCAGGACCTTTAGCTGCCTCTTCCTTCCCATTTCATGCTCCTCGATCCAGCTCATCCTCTTTCCATCAGGCTCCCAGACTGTGCTGGTCTACACAGCGGCCCACCCCCTCCACGCCAAGCACGTCTCTTCGGGTACAGTGCTGTCAGATTCTGTTTCTTTAGAACTCAAGCAGAAGATTTGGTCTATAGAAAGTGGCTTCTTCTTGTCCTTACTTAACTAGAAAATCCCGTTCATCAGAATAAACAGCTTGATAGAGAATTATCCGTGGAATTCAGCAAACTGAATTACAGTCTTCCTGCAGTTTCTTCAGTGCTAAAATGCGAATCATACTGTGTGTCTCACAGAGGTGTTTTAAGATCTGAGGAAACCTCAAAGGGCTTCGTACGTACAGAAATGTACATTTCTGGAAGATGATTTTTATTATCAGACTTGAAGCACACAACTCCCGGATGGCGGGAGCCGGCTGCGAATCTCCCAGTCAGCAAGCAGTGGCGAAGCGCGGCGTCACTCCTCGGCTCTGCCATTCTGACGTGGTGCCTCGGGAAGGCTGGGTGTTTCATTATTCTGGCTCCAGGAAGCGAATTCTGTTCTATGCCCGTTTTACAGGTGAGAAAACAGAGACACAGAAAGGCAAAAACTCGTGCCTGGGGTGTCCCCACCGGTAATTGTGGAGGCTGAGTTCAAATCTAGGCACTGCTCCTGCTTGCTGCGCTGCCCTGTCCCCTGCCCTTATTACCGAATTTGCCCCAAGTCACAAAACTAGAAAATGGAGGAGCTAGGCCTCAAGCATAATCCAGCATTCTCTTTACTGTACTGCAGGGCTGCATCCTTTGCGGTGAAAACAGCCTGCATATGTCGGGGCCATTAGTCAACACTTACCAAAGAGTTTTGCCGTCTACCTCCGGCTCTGCCACCCCGGCCCTACCCACCCTGTGCTTAGAGAACAGTCTTCTCGGAAAGAGGTTCTCATTTCTCAGTTTGACCTGTTGCTGCACTGTTGGCTTGTGGCCAAAGTGGAGGAAGGAGAGTGGGGGGAAGTGTCTTCTTGCAAACGGAGTGGAGCTTTCTTGAAGATGCATTTTCTTGCTGCAGCACATTTGAAGCCCTTCTTTGTGATTGCTGATTTGTGCATTTTGCTGGAGTTGCAAAAATAGCCATGCTGTCGTTAGCCAAGTGTTGTACATCTGAGTTTGCTCTGGGACATCTGGCCGCGAAGCCAAGGCCTGCCCTTGCCTGCAAGGTGCTGGTGAAATGCGGGACTGGGACTGAGAAATGGACCTGCTCACAGACAGCGAGTCAGAGCCCAAGCCCTGCGGGCGGGGGCCTATGTGTCCATTTCATGGGCGAAGCCTGTGTTTGGAAATGGGTGGGGGTGGGGAGGAGGGGTGAAAGAGACCTTCTCCAGCTGGTCTGGATTCTGATTCTAGGGTGATTGAGCGATGTGAAGGCTGCATCTTTGGTAATTAGGTTGCTCGTGACAGAGAGAGGCTGTTTCTCACTGCTGTGGAGAAGGACGGGCTGATGGAACAGGTCAACATAAGGGAGAACACTTACTGTGTCCATTTCTGAGGGCAGGCTGCAGGGGAGGGGGCCGGGTGGCGTACCTGAAGGGCGGCACCCAAATGTTGCTAGTTGCAGAGCTTGTAGGCCTTGGCTGCGCTCTTGTATTTGCAGGTCCCAAGCTGTGCAGACCCCCTTGGGGATCCTGCAGCCCTGGGGCCCCGCCCGCCTTCCTTCCTTGTAGCTTGGGGGACAAAGCCACACTTAGTGTAGTGTGAAGGCCCCCTTTGATCTAGTTTCAACCTGATCTTTCAGACCCATTTCCTCTACTCCCCTCTCTCCCCACACCCTGAAACTGTATGTACAATGAGTGGTGTGTGGGCATTGGTGCTTTTGTTCAGATTCTCAGAGGCGCTGGCCTTGAGTTCGGTGCCCCAGATGGCCTTTTGCCTCCTTTTCCCTCTTCCTGACTCCAAAGCTTTGTGCACGCTGATTCCTTAGCTTGGCATGCCCTTCCCCAACTCCTGCTGTTGAAATCCTCCTTGTTTTATAAGCTGAGCTCAAGCATAGCTACTTCCGTGAGCCCTCCCATGGAAGGAGCCACATTCCACCTATAAGCTGGAGTCACATCTCCCTTTCCCTTTGTTCATGAAGCTCTTTGCTTACGCTCTGTTAGAGCGTGGGGAAGAATGAAGGGAGGGAAATCGGAGGGGGAGACGAACCATGAGAGACTATGGACTCTGAGAAACAAACTGCGGGTTCTAGAGGGGAGGGGGTGGGGGGATGGGTTAGCCTGGTGATGGATATTAAAGAGGGCACGTACTGAATGGAGCACTGGGTGTTATATGCAAACAATGAATCATGGAACACTACATCAAAAACTAATGATGTAATGTATGGTGATTAACATAACATAATAAAATTTTTAAAAAAAGCATTTATTTACTCTTGCTCTGGTGTCTCCACAGCTTGATTGCCAAGTCCTTGAAGGCAAGCAAGGTCCATTGTCACTCATCCGTACACCTTTCACTCCCAGCCCCTCTCTACCTAGCAGTTGCTTAAAGACAACAGGCTGCACAGGCCCTGTATGTTGAGTAGAATCATTGTCACTTCAGAGTCAGCTCCAGAGTCCTCTCTAGAGGTGCTAGTGTGTGAGTCCTACCTGTTGGTGGGAATGTTGGAGCTGTACCCAGCAGTCCTCAGACACTGACCCAGAGATCCACCCAGAGTTCCTGGGAGTTGAGTGCATCATACTGAGTATTTGCTGAGGCTGGCAAGGAGGCAGGAGAGATATACAGATGGCCAGAAAGCACATGAAAAGACGCTCAACCTCCTTAATCATCAGGGAAATGCAACTCGCCGCCGCGGTACGATACCACTACAACCCACCGGGGTTATCACGGTGGTGGCGAGCACGTGGAGAAGTTGGAGCCCTCACACAGTGCTGGGGCGAACTCAGAATGGTGCAATCCCTTTGGAAAACAGTCTGGCTGTTCCTCAAAAAGTTAAACACAGAGTTACCATATAGCGCAACCATTCCATGTGTAGGTAGACACCCAAAAGACCTGCAGATATATGCCCATCCAAAAACCTGTACACGAATGTTCATAGCAGCATTCGTTGTAACGGCCCAAAGCTGGGAACAACCCACGTGTCTATCAACTGACGAACGGATAGTCAAAATGTGGTATATTCATATATTGGAATATTTTTTGGCCATAAAAAGGAGCAAAGTTCTGACACACGCTACAACATGGAGGAAACTGAAAACATTATTCTAAGTGAAAGAAGCCAGTCACAAAAGACCACATAGTCTATGCTTCCATTTATATGAAATGTCCAGAATAGGCCCAAATGGTTGCTTTGGAATGGTTTGGAAGGTTTGTAGGGGCTGATGGCTGAAGGGCACAGGGTTTCTTTTTGAGATGATGAAAACGTTCTAAAATTGATGGTGGTGATAGTTGCATAACTCTGTGAATATACGAAAACCCACTGAATGGGTGAACTGTATAGTAGGTGAATTCTCTGTCAATAAAGCTGTAACAAAAAAATAAGGCAGGAGAAGTTCTATTGCTGCAATGTAAGCAGAGACTTCAGTGTCTGTGCTAAAGCCTGTTTTTCATGGAAGGAGACATCTTATAAGGCTACCGGCAGACAGGGCTAGCATACCACCTTGCCCCCACACAGTATTTTCTCCCGAATGGAAGAAGCGTTAAGTACTGACAGATCTGTATAAAGTCATTTTTTTAAGGATGAAGACTTTTATTTCATTTTTATGATTTAGCTGCCCTTTTACTTTCCAAGAGAATTAAAATGACTCAGCTTAAATTTGGATTTCTTTGACCACTGGGACATGACAGCTCTACTCATCTTTTAGTGTTGGTAGTTGCTTTCATTCATTCAGTCATTCATTCTTTCACAGCAAACATACATTGCGTACCAGTGTTTTAGATTCTGAAGAGACAGAATTAAAAGTCTCCAATGTCAAGGAGCTTATGGTGCAGTGGGGAAGACATTCAAGTGAGCAAGTAATGGACCTGTATTGTGATGGGGGAGGGGGGGCTTGGCTAACACATTGGAGAGGCCCTGAACTCAACTAGGGGTAATCAGGAAAGGCTTCAGGAAGAGGTCACTTATCTGAAGACAAGTAGGGGTTGGTTGACCCACCAGGAAGAAAGGACATTTTAGGTAATGAGAGCTGCATGGGCAGCATCCAAGGTGCTTTGGGGACACTGTGAGAGTTCAGTCCAGGGTGCCAAGGTGGGCAGGGTAAGAATCAGACATGGAACACCTCATAAACCACACAGAGCATCTGGATTTTATCTGGTAGTGGGTGGGGAGGCCTGGTTTCACTTTCCCTTTCAGAAGGTCAAGTTGGCTGCATGATGGAGATCAGATGGCAGAGGAGTGAAGACATGAATGCCTGGGGTGGGGATGAGATTTAAGGGTGGGGGGGGGAAGTGGTAGGAAGGTGAGGGTGCTACAGGTCAGAGATGCCACGTGGGGTTCTGGCTGGGACATCCTGGTGGGTAGGGATGCCTATTTGTGAGCTAGGAGGTGCTGGTTGACCTTTTGCCTCCTGAGGGGAGCCACACTGAGGCGATGAGTCCTGGACCACATGCTAGAAAGTGACAGGTGTTCCTGGATCCACCAGTGGGGTGGCCAAACACATTCTGGCTTCACTGGTCCTGTCCCAGCTTCCAGATCCTTGCAGGCCCTGGGCTCCTGCATCTCAACTCCAGGTTGACTGGCTGTCTGTACACAGGGGTAGGTTTACTGATCTTCAAACTCCCTTCCAGCTCTGATACTCTGTCGTTCTTCGTGGTGGGAGATGACACATTTGCACGATCCCCCACTTTCGATGATTTACATAATCACTTCAGAGATGCTTCAGAATTCATTTCTGATCATCTCTTCACTGTTAGAGAATTCCAGCAGCTTAGATGTGGGTTTTGCGGTCATGCCTGCCTTTCCAAGTCCTCTCTTTCAAGCACTAATCTCTGAACATTTGGATTTACTGGGGAGCTGTGTTGGAGAAGTCTTTTCCTAAAGCAAAGGCTCTTCTAGAAGGTGATGCCCATGCAGGGTACTTCACATTTTCCCCACATTTACATCTGAGGCCCTCTTCATTTAATTTCTTAGCCTAGTTCAGAAAATCCACACGGAGAACTTTCTGTGACGTGGATCCCGGTCTTGGTTGCTGACCTCAGTTGCAGAACGGTACCTATGAAGCTGAAAGGACTGTCTTTGCTTCTCAGTGAGGGTTTTTGGCTCCTCTGCTTTATGGCATCATAATTGCATCACAACCAAACAGGAAAATCAAATCACCTGCCACCAGACTTACAGTGTTTTTCCACTGGGTGACCAGGGCGGAGTGAGGGCTTCTGAGAGGCCGAGCCCTCCCCGCGGCAGGGGACAGCATGGCGTTGTTGTTGGACTGTGTTTCTCCAGGGAGGGCAGTGTGGGCATCAGATCGAGTGAAGGTGGAGGGATGCTGTAGGGCGGCCTCTTTCCCTGTCTCACCTCTTTCTCAAGAATGGACATTCTGTCCCTGCATGCTTCCTTCCCTGGAGGTTGCTCTGTCCCATGGGGTCTTTGCCAAGACTGTCACAGAACTGAGGAATGTCGGAGTTGGAAGGTCCAGTCCAAATCCACGAGCTCCTTCCTAGAGAGTGGGGATTGTGTCTTCATCACCTTTATGCCTCCAGCACTCGACACGACGCTCAGCACACAGTCTCTGTGAATGTTCACTGAGGGAGGGAGTGAAGAGGGAACGGCTGATCTCATTTCCCATTGAGGAGATGACTTCTGAGCTGCCTTTACCAGGGGGCGCCCAGCTCTCTTAGTGCCGCTGGACCACATGTTCTTTGAGGCACAGGCGTGGTCTGCGGCCACAGGCCAGCCAGGTGCCGAGGGGGTGGGTGGGTGAACACACGCCTGATCCCTTTGCTGCGTTGCTGGTGGGGCTTCCACGGCTCCGGCAGCCTTTCCTGCGGGCCTTACCCTGCCTCAGGCCGCGCAAGGGTGAGTAGGTTTCTCAACCTCACTTCCAAGAACCAGGAGTAAAACACAGCTCATTTGAAAAACAGCATCAGCTTGCTGAGGGAAGGTCTGTGACAAAGCGAAATTTAAAAATAACCTTATGGAGTGTGTGTGTGCGTGTGTGTGTGTGTGTGTGTGTGTGTGATGTGGTTGTTGGTCACCATCGGTATGTTTCATTTGCTGACTAGAGAGCAGTAATTCCAAGATGTGGTTTTGTGGTACTCCCTGCAGTCTTTCTCAGTGGTCTCGAGGGTGGTCATGAACTTGCTAAAGGTTGCTTGAGTCAGAATTTTAATTCACATATTTTTATTGATTTATTTGTCCCTTAGCCCCCATCTACTTGCAAAGATTTTTTTTTTTTTAAGAGAGCAGAGGAGGAGCGGAGGGAAAGAATCCCAAGCAGACCCCGTGCTGAGTGTGGAGCCTGATCGGGCCCAATCTCATGACCCTGAGATCAGGGCTGAGACCAAGATCAGATGCTTAACCGACTGAGCCATCTAGGCACCTCAACTTGCAAACATTTTTAAGGTGGCATCTAATAAAGGAGAGCTAAGCAATGTTAAAAAAAAAAAAAAAGATTTAAAAGATGTAGGAAGAGCAAGTAAAAAGTCACATATTTTAAATGCTTTGAAGATTCATCTCAGCAGTTAGCTTCTTTGAAGCCAAGAAAGAAAATATACATGGCGAAGCAAGTGCATGATACATTTTGTAGCAGAAGCCCATGGTGCCCGAGTCAGAGGTGAAGTCCTGGGAGAGCTGACTCGCCCCAGGGACCCCCTCACAACTGTGGGCATCCTGGTGACCAGGCCAAAAGTGGGAGAGGATGTGAGCGCCCCACGCAGCCCTCACCGGTGGGGCCTGGGGGCTGGGGATGAGTGCCCCATTCGGAGGGCAGTTCCAGGAGGCTTGTGCACACGTGTCTGGGTCCTGGCTGGAGCAAGCGCCCATGCCAACAGCTGCAATCCTGAGGATGCACCGTCACGTCAGCTTCTCCTTCTTTTCTGTCTCTTTTTCCCTTCTCCTGCTTTTTAGGATCACCTCACAAACTGTCTGCACCCAAGCTCTTGTCTCAGGCTCTGCTCCGAACCACCCCCTCCACCCCACACCCCGCAGACTTTGGTCAGGATACAGGCAGACACCAAACCACAGAGAACCATGCTTCCGACACTGCCACTGTCTCAGGGTGGGCCGGGACCACAGACGTGCCCCTGGTTTAGGAGCGCTTTGTTTTAGAAAAGGCCCTTCTCCTTTGTGTCCAGCCTAGGGTCCAACTTGGCCAAGAAAGTGTACTTGGTTCTTGAAAACCAGTGTCATGATGCCCCTTGTCCCCCTGGCCCTTTAGACCGATTTTCCCCAGGCTCTCCTATTCAGGGGTGCTCAGTGTCATCATCAAGGGTACACTTGGTCTCACCTAAGGGGCCCCAGTGATTCCCCCATATCCCCACTTTCATCTGCAGGCATCCTTTCAAGCAGAAGCAAGCAATTCTCCTATTTTCTCCATCACTTCTGAGAAGACACTCTTGTGGCGGGGACTGAAGGAAAACACTCATGGTCTAGGCTCTCTCTTTGCCTGTCTTGCCCACATCTGCCCTCTGTTTTCCGGTTTTCCCAGTTAGGGATGCTGTGGTCTGACCTGTGTGTGTGGACAGAAGCTGCTTGTGACTCCTGGAGCTTTCCTCACGTGGGGGCTCGGCCCCTGCACCAGATGGGCACCATTGGGGACTTTTGGTGTGACCACTCTCGGCCACAGATTCTGATCTCAACACCTCAGCTTATTTCACGCAAGATTTCGGTTGCAGAGCAATGTGGTTTCTTCACTTGGTTGGAATGATTTGCATTTGGAAGCCTGGGGGCCATCTGGCACTACCCAGAGATTGAATGCACTGGGATCCTGCCTGGGGATCATGCCCACCCCAAGAGGTTTGAATCAGGTGGCTGAGAGGATGGCAGTCCCAGCCCTCTGCTGCTCACCCTGGGCTCTGCCCCTCGCCCCCTGCTCCACCCCAGCTGGAGTGCTCCGGCCCACCCCCCTTCTGTGGACACTCTTGCTGAAGACCCTCCTGTTCCATGGGCTGCTTCCTGACTCACTCCTGAGCCCTGGGGAAGGAGATGGGAATGAAGGGAGCCCAGTCCCCTTCGCCTCATCCCTCACCTTTTTGGGACTGTTCTAGTCAGAGTTTTGGGAGGAAAGGAAGCCAAAAGCATCATTTTTCAGAACCTGGATATAATACCACTGCAACTTTCTATCAGAATCAAGCTCCTTGTCTTATTCTTGGAGAAGAGTTTATCTGTGTATCTCTGATATCACCGTATTCCTTGTTATGTGGTTACTTCTACACCCATCTTTTGTCTCATTCTAGGCTCTTAGCTTCTCGCAGGCAGGGACCAGGTCTTTCTTTTTTTCTCTCTCGTAACTACTTAGTTAATGTGGAATAAGTGACTGGATCCCGGGTTGGCCTAAAAGAAGCTGGGATGCCATTTGTCCCTACTGCATCTGCTCTCTGCTGCATACGTCAGATAACCCAGGGCTGCCTTGCTCACTCAACATCATTGATAGGAAATGCAGATGTGGCTTTCTTCCAGAAAAAGTGGTTCCAGTGCTGGCTCGGACTCCAGGCTTTCTGGAGCCAGCCCCTTCCATACTTCAGTCGGCTCTAGTGTGAGCCGTGGCCCCTGGAGCCTGGCTGACCACATCCCCAAGCACCAGGGGCAGCCCCACAGCGCTGAGGAATGGTTCATGTCTGTTTCTCCATGGGGCTCTTGCATCTGGAAACAAGAGGGCTCATTTTGAAGGTGTCTTAGATTCTTGGAAGTAGATATTAAGGCATGTGCTCATTAGTCTATCAGTCGGCAAATAGTTGCCAAGTGCTGTCTGTTTGCCAGGGGCTGAGGAGGCATTCATGAACAAAACAGATGTGGTCCCCGCTCCATAGAGTTCACAGTGTAGCAGGGGAGACATAGAAACATTAAGCAAGGGTGCCTGGGTGGCTCTGTTGGTTAAGCGTCTGCCTTCGGCTCAGGTCATGATCCCAGCAACCTGGGATTGAGCCTCATGTAGGCTCCCTGCTCAGCGGGAAGCCTGCTTCTCCCTCTCCCTCTGCCTTCCCCTCCCCCTGCTTGTGCTCTCTCTCTCTCTCTCTGTGTCAAATAAATAAATAAAATCTTAAAAAAAAAAAAAAAGAAAAGAAACATTAAGCAAATTATTATCAGGAAAAAAGTATTATTCTGTGCCAAACAAGAAGGTCTTGGGGCTCTCTTCTGCTGGTATTGCAAACCATTTCTCTCCAGGTGGGTCCTAGGTTCTGGATTCATACTCATTGCTTTCCCAGAAGCATTTCAGTCCCCAGCTATCTTGTCAGTTCCTGGAGAAAGCCTTGGAGTTTGCCCTAAAGCACCTGGAACATTACCAGGTAACATGAGGGACTCTGCCTGGGCTTTGGCTCACTGTGGGACCACTCTGGCCCTCTGTCTCTTCATCTGTAAAATAAGGGCTGTGGTCTAGGGCCACACTTCTTTTTTTTTTTTTTAGTTTAAATTCAATTAATTAACATATAATGTATTATTGGTTTCAGAGGTAGAGATCAGTGATTTATCAGTCTTACATACTACCCAGTGCTCAATACATCACTTGCCCTCCTTAATGTCCATCCCCTACTTCTTAAGGTGAGTTCCATAGAATACCAGTCCCAGGACATGTACTGGAGAAAAGGATTTCATGATGGAATAAGTTTGGGAAAGGGAATATTTTATATAAATACATAAATTTTACTTTCCGCTTCTAGATTCCCAAAGCCCATTAAAGACCCTCAGAAGTCCTCAAGTACACAATCTGGCCTAGCTTTGTTGAACCTAGATCCCTTTTCTCACATGGCACCTATTTTCCCGAGACTCAGAGACCCCTGAAGTCCCCTTCTGCTCTGGCACTGTGTACCAGGGCTGTGGTGATGCTCTGGGCTGGGGGACAGAAACCAGTGTGGGGCAATGGCCCTGGACCCTGCAGCATCCAGCTCTCCTTCCTCCTTTGTGATTATCACGCCAGCGTCCAGGGAGACGGCTGACTGAATTTCCTGCCGCGGGTTCCGGAGACATTTTAAGACACTCACTGGTGGTGCCACGCCTCAGAATCCACAATCATTCTTAATTGGCCTCAGAACTATCAGCTCGCAAAACCATCTGTCATGGGAAACTTGAGCCGTATTCAGAGTCCCATTAATAATTCAGTCAACGAGCTTCTTCAGACCCCGGCCTTCCAGCTCTTGGGGCTCACTTGTCTTCTGCCTCCAGAGATGTTCCAGGGAAAGTTCTTGGATATGTTACAGATGTTAATGACTCAGGCGGTGGTCCTCCAGTGCTTTCCTACAATCCCCAAAGCCTCATCAGTTGGAAGAGGGAAGATTGATACAGGTTAATTCCGCTCTAATTCTATCAGCTCGGAGGTGGTGGGCTTGCCAATAGTGAGGCTGGGGAGTGGCTGCCAACACCTTGGGCTGGGGTGAATGAGCACTTCTCTTTTGTGTGGGGTGGGTGGGCCCCCTCCACTCTTTCCTCTCCAAGGTCGCTCTGTAGTGTCCCCAGCCATTCAGAAAAAAATATAGGATTTTTTTTTTTCTGCGAGTTAGAGGTGCCTAAAAATATTGGTTGAATTAGTTCTAGCTGATTAGATCTGATTCTCATTCCCATTTAGTAGAATTATAGAATGTCACAGCTGCCTGGGAACATAGAAATCATCTCATCCAACTCCATCATTTTTCAGCGTAGGAAAATGAGACCAGAGAAAAGTGACTCTTTCAAGGTCACCCAGCTGGTTCGAGGCAGAGCCGGGCCAGTACCCAGGCCTCCTGGCTCACAGCCCCGCGTCCTTTCCAGCCCGTCACAGTGCGCTCTGAGCCCAGCGAGCACAGCGTCTTTCTGGGAGGGCTGCAAACCGTCCCAGGCGCTGTGATGTTGGGACACCAGATGTTCTTTTCCCTGTGTGTCTGTCCTGACAGTCACACCTATGAGGTGTGTTTGTTGTGCACCATCCATAAGGTGAAAGTAAAAGAGTGGGGCCGCCCCCCTGCTGATTTGTGGTGATTAAGGCTGGCTGTCCCCTCTTCAGTCCCCTCTCCCCTTGGACAGACCAGAATCCACTGGAACCAAGCCTGGCTGCTCAGGAGAATGGGTCTTGGGAACTAGCCCTTCACACCTTGAAGTGGGCTCTGTTGGGTCTGGCTCTGGGGTTCCCCGGGTGTAGGGCACTTTGTTGTCTTTGTCCCTGAAAAGTCAGGTGGGGCTGTGCCGCCAAGGAGCCTTCAGGGGCTCTTCAGCCGAGGACCAAACGCCCAGAGCAGCTGCGTTCGACAGGATCTCGGGGCGGGGGTGGGGCCGCGAGGGCCCAGAGGAGGTAAAGGAGCACTGATGGGGCAAGACGGGGTCCCGAATGTTGCTCCGTCTATTCTGGATGCAGGGACCCAGGCTTTCTGTGCCTCCTCCCTGCACTAGAGGGAGCCTCTTTTCTCCTAACCTTACTTTTTTAAATTTCAAGCTGGGGTAGTGCTTGGCCACGTTTCTGCCCAGAGGCTGAGGGAGATGCAGCCAGACAGGGCCCAGGCTGGCCTGAGTGGAGGGTTGTCCACACCCTCAGGTGGAAAGACAGACATGTGTTGGCTTGGTAGCTGGAGACATCCAGGGGGTCTCGGGTGCTGGCTGAGCCGAGGGTGCCTTGGTGGGCGGGTGTTCAGGCCACAGGGGGGCTCAAGGGAGGAGGCAGCAGTAGGCCAACTTCAGCCTTGGCCATCCCCTTGCAACACACACAACCCTCCCTATGCGCCACAACACAGGAGCGCTGCCGAGGACCCGGGTGTGGGGGGGAGGGTTTTGGGAAGCAAGTCCTGAGACCCTGACTCTGGAAAATGGGCTAGAGAAGGGACATGGCGTGAGGAGCTGTGCCAGCCCAGGGCTTCAGCCCCCTTCTCTACATCCTTCCAGTACTGTGAGCACCTTGAGAGCTGGCACAGGTCTGACCTTGTCTTCCCCTCGGGGACCCCACATAGTAGGTGCTCAGTAACTGAGCCACTGAGAATGGAAATTCCAAATGAAATTAGAATGATGAAAGCAAGGGCTTGCTCTGGCTTTAGCAATGACTAAATGCTTTTCATGGACGCGGACTCCTCTGGGAGAATGCTGAAGGGATAGAATAGTGATGCTAATGGGACTAAGAGCAGCGCAGAGATATGTGGGCTTCTATCGGTACTGCTAATGGTAATGCCCGTTGGGGTACACCCTGTGCCAGGCACTGTGCTAAGGATTCTATGTGGAATGTTATTTAATGATCACCACGATCCCATAAAGTCATTATTAGTATCACCCCCATTTTCCAGATGAGAACACTGAGGCACGGATGGGTTGCGCGCTCACTCGAGGCCGGCCTCAAGGCCAGGAAGTGGGGGAGCTAGGATTCCACACACAGTCTCAGGCTCGTTACCAAGCTTGCCCTCACTGCGGCCCTTGCGGGGGCATCTGAGCAGCAGTGGTGTTTGGAGGGAAGACACCCTGGGATGATGGGACAGCTACAGCGTCAGAGTGGGAGGGGTGAGGCCCTTCTTGGAACAGATCATTCCCTCCCTGAGGCCTTGTTGCAGGCGTTAGACAGAAGACTGGGGAGAAAGCTAAGCTCTTCATTTTCGGAGAGAAAAGAGAGACCATGTGAGTGTGGACTGGAATCTGATCCTGGAGAAACACAGCAAGTGCCCCAGTCATCCCACAGGAGTCCTGCGGACGCAGCGGGGACTTCCCGTCCCAGGGGGGGCACAGGGACAGAGCCCCTGACCCTTCTCGCAGCCTTCCCGCCTTCAGCCTTGTTGTTTCAACTGCACAGAGCAGGCTTACCAGCTATTGTTCTTGGAAGCCTTTCTGTGATCTTAGGACCTTTGAGAAAAGAACAAAACAGCTAGAAAAACACAGGGTAGTTAAAAAATGTTTGTGATTTTTTGTGCTGTATGGAACAAAGAGGCATTCAGGAGACTCAGCATTGTTCCGGGGAGCGGGGATGAAACGGCCCTGGCCCCTCTGAGGCCTCCTCTCCTTTGGGAGCATCCAGCTGATTGTTCTGGAATGTGAATGTCGCTGGAGCCCTCTCCCCAGCCTCAGGCTCCTCCTCTGTGCCAGGCGTATTTACACAGGTAATAGCCGTTTGTTCTCACTCGGTTTCTAGTCCATTCTTTCCATCTGGTCGGGAGAAGTGGCTCAGGGATATCACCCAGTGATAGCGAGTAATTTCATCCTCGTTACTAGCTACGTAACTCTGTTTCCAGATCCACCTTCAACTGCCTACCCTCAGCAGGAATAGTAAGTCACATTTATGCGGTAATCCGTTGTGTACATGGTAACATCCCTTATTGGACCTTTATTTTGGTTCATGATATAGTTGTTATCTCTATGTCCTCAGAGACCAAACTGAGGTTTGAAGCAGGGAGATGACCTGCCTGATGTTGGTCAGCTAACAACTGGTGGAGCCTCTGTGAACGTGGCACCCTTAGAACCCCGCTAGGATTCTTCCTTCGAGGTACTACATTTGAAAGCATACTGCCTCAGCTTTGGATATTCTAAAACATTGTGGAGCCGCTGTTGTCTTTGTCCCTGAAAGCTATTTCCAGGACTGGGGCTCTAACCCTCCAGGCCCAAGTCCCTCTAATTCTGAATTGATTCATTCTGAATTGTACCCTGGGGGCCCAGTGCCCCCCACCACAGCCCACTGCCCTTCAGTGACCATTGCAAGGGGAGCCAAGGTGTTCAGGGGCCTCCTTGAGGACACACGGCTCAGTTGCATCTCTCCCACATCTTTAACCTGTGCAGCCCTCCTGGGGTTAAGCCGTGGCCAGACGAGCGTCTGGAGCTGGGCGTGGAAGCTGAGCCATGGTCCTCTGTGTCAGAGCACCGGCGGTGGGCTGCTTTCCCGTTCGTCAGAGCGGGGCTTTTGAGGAAACGGGGAAGGGCTTTGGAACTGCCTTCCTCCCCATCCTGCCCATGTCTCCTTCAGGTTTCTTCTGATAGAGATGGTGCAGTCTTGTTCCTTTGAAGGGCTTGGACATTTGGGGTCTTTGCCCATATCCTATCAAAATCCTCGTGTTGCACTGGATGAGTAACAACTTGACCTGCCATCAGGAAATTCCTGAGATGCATGCTCAGCACCAGTCAAAGGAAATGGGGATGTTTAGTCAAGATAAGGGAAGACACATGGAGGAGGGGAGGGGAGCATTATCACTGTCCTCCTGTGAGAGAGGAAATACACTTGTTCCTTGGGGCTCCAGGGGGTAGGACTTCTCCCAGACAGTAGGAGTTTTAAGGGGCTGAAATTCAGCAGGGTATAAAAAAAGGAACTCACAAGTGTAGTTTTCAGAAAATAGAATATGTTGTCCTGAGCAGAGTGAATTTCTCTGGAAAGTTGCATTCCTCTGATGGGCAGGCTTCGACATGGGGTCCGGGGAACGGCATCTCTAGTCCTGAGTGGGGGAATGAAATGACCACCTCCCTTTATATCATTGGCTTGTGGTTGCACCCTCCCCAGTGTCCTGTAGAGACAGCTGCCCACGTGGACTGAGCCAGTCTGGAACGGGGCCCTGGGGAGACACCCCAAAGGATGAAGGGGATCAGGGACAGATCCCTCCCCATGTGGGACCCATGCGTTTGGTCTTAGCCTTAGTTTCTCTGGGCAGCGATGATGATGGTAGCACAACAGGCCCGTCCGCGATTTCTGTAGAGAAGAGCTGAGCTTGAGTGCAGCTTGGCTGTCACGACTGGTGGTGATTCGGGTGGATCCTTGATAGAGGAGAGAAGGTCTGACATCGGACTTCCAGATTCATACCTTGCAGGCAGTGGGAGACGTTTGCTAAAGCGTGTGGCCGAGTGGCAGGCTTCCCTTCCAGCAGCCATGTGAGTGGGAAGTGGGGACTGGAGGAGAGAAGGACTCCCTAGACTGTGACCTTCTCGTCAGTCATCATTTATCAATGCAGGGACGGGTGTGTGCGTGTGTGCGTGCGTGGGTGTGTGTGTTCGGGGGTGTGTGTGGGTTTTGTTGTCTTTGTTTCCCTCGCTTCCCTGTCTGAGCCCCACACTAAATAACTCATTGGAATAGCTTGGAATCCTTCTGTACTTTTGTTTATGCTTGTAAAAATTATATAGTTATACAACACACATAAACATAAATATGTGTACAAGCTTTTTAAAAAAAAGTCATGGTTTTATAAAAAGGGGATGTTAGTCACGTTTACTGCATACTGCTTTTCTTCTTCATCAATGCTTCTAGAAAAATCCCTCCAAGTCAACTGGTGTGCCTCCTATTCATCCTTTTTATTCCATGGAAGGGATGGTCCATATTTTATTCACCCATTCTTATATTGATGGGCATTCACTTGGTCTCAGTTTTTTTTCTTATTTATAAATAACTACCTCCATAAAAACCTCTGTAAGCCTCCTTGTGAATTACCACTTTTATTTCCTAGGGACAGATTCCCAAGAGTCAGAGTGCTGTGCTGAAGGGCATGGGATTTACATTTTTTGATAGATGTTTCCAGATCGTTTTCCCCCAAAAGTACAACATTTCTCATTTCCATGAGTAGTTGGTCAGAGTACCCATTCCCTCATCCCCACAGCAGTAAACTCCCTTGTTAGTGCTAGTCCATGTGATGGGCAGACAGTAGTAGCTCATCGTTGCTTTGATTTTCATTTCTCTGACTCCTGTTGAGTCCAAGTATCCTCTCATAGGATTATCTGCCATTTGCATTGCTTCTCCATGAATTGCCTGTTTATATCCTTTGCCTGTTTTGCTTCCAGGCCCCCAGGGGATGGGCCCACCAGGACTCTTGTCTGGGTCAGCCAGCAAGCAAGGGTGTGTTTCCGTAACCGACTGCACCTGGTCCTGGGGACTGTTGGTTTTCTGTTCCCTTTCTTTCCCTCTCTTCTCCTTCCCTCCCCTCCCTTGCCCTGGCACCATTTTGAGAGTCCATGGAAATGAGCTATTAAGTCCTGTTCCCGCAGGGATCCCAGGGTAGGGGTGAGGGGAAAGCAGAAAACGAAGCTGTAAGCCGGTGAGAGCTGACAGGCTGGCCTGTGGGTTAGCTGCTACTTCTCCCTTGTTGGCCCCGGGCAAGTGATTTAACCCCTTGCTGATGTGAAATCTGCGTCTGCGAACTGGGGAGCAGACACTTGGCAGAGTGGCACTTAGGACCGCATCTGTAAGTAGTTCAGATCTCGACTGATGTCTGTGAAGCTGAAAGCCCGGTGACTCATAGCGTGGTCTGCAGGACCTTCCACCCCACCCCAGACCTACTAAACCAGAACCTGCGTTTTAAGGAGACCCCCCAGATGATTCCTATGCACACTAAAGTATGAGAAGCACTGGCCTTAAGCACTCTGATTAGAACCGGGGGAAAAAAATATCTAGTAGCACTTGCCTAGAAATTGTGTTGCCGTTGTGAATTTTTCAGGTGCGTCAGTAGATCCAGTCCAGTGTAGATCAGACAGCTCATAGTAGCTAAGGTATTTTTTTTTAAGATTTTATTTATTTGTCAGAGAGAGAGAGAGAGACAGAGACAGAGCACAAGCAGGGGGAGGGGCAGGCAGAGGGAGAAGCAGGCTCCCCGCTGAGCAAGGAGCCTGATGCGGGACTCGATCCCAGGACCCTGGGACCATGACCTGAGCTGAAGGCAGATGCTTAACGACTGAGCCACCCAGGCGTCCCAGTAGCGAGTTCTTGACTCTCGATCCCGAGGTCTTTTGGTGCAGGTCACCTAACAGAAAACTGTACCTCCTCCCGTGGTGACAGGGACACCTCAGTTTAAGAACAGTTGGTATCCCCAGATCCAGCTGGTTCTCCCGGAGCCTTCCAGTCCCACCAAGCCCACAGCAGCAAGCCACTTCTTCCAGCTCCCCCCAGCTCCCTTCGCAGCTTTACATGGATGCTTCAGCTGCGGTGACTCTCAGCTCCCCTCCACCTCCCATGCCGCAGCTCCTTGTCCCCACTGCTGTCACCTGGTTTCAACCTTTCTCTCCTGAGCCTGGCCACTACTTGACTTCTCCAGTTTTCCACCAGACTGGCCCCATGTGACCCTCTCGCCCTCTGAGGAAGCACTCCTAGTCACCCTGGTCCTGGCACTCACCAGCTGGGATGCACCTTCCGCCATCCCACCTCAACCTCTCTGCCACTCAGACATGCCCCCCGGCCCCCTCCCCTCCGCCTCAGCTCTACAGTGACACATGCAGGGCCTTCCTCCAGAACTGCCCTGGGGACTCACCAGTCCCCACCTGACACAGTGAGTTGTGTGGTGCTCCTTTAAAGAGCAGTGCTCCTAGGAGCGCTTCTACTACGGTCCCTGTGGCGTTCGAGCTTGCTCGGTTTGTCAGACAGTTTATCAACAAGGGGCCAGCGCAGAAAACAGAAACCACTCCAGGTCTTTTAAGTAGAAGGGATTGAATGTTGGGACTAGGTGCTTACAGCATTGTTGGAGGGGCCGAAGGGGCAGGTTCTAGGCTGGGCCTTTTGAGTGACTCCTAGATCCTACGGGAGCAGTGGCTGCCAGCCCACAGCTGCTTCTAGAATTTCCAGGAAGCTGAAGGGTGGACACCCTAGGTGGAGGTCCAGGACTTACGGAGCTGGACAAGAAGTGCTGGCACTGCCCTGCTTGCTGGGACCCAGGGAACTGCAGCAGGACATCTGGGTGCAGGGTGACTGTGACTTCTGAACCAACAGTGACAGAGGCCGCATTCCCTCTCTCTACCCCAGGTCCACCTGACTGGCAAAATGCAGCCTCCACCCTGCCCAAGAGGCCAGCCCTCGGCGTCTCCCTAGACTGGGCTCTGGCGCTTTCTGCAGGGGGCAGCCCCCTCTCTGGAGCAGCTTCTGCTGCCCCCCAGACGTGGCTGCACCGTGCCAGCAAGGAACCCACGGTGTTCCCTCACATCTCTCTGCGTTTCTAAGCGCCTAAGACACGGCTCCCTTCCTGCATGCTACACACGCTTCATATTGGTACACTTACTTAGTTTTACCTGATCCCAGAGTGGCACGCTTGATAGGGTCCAGGGACTATGACTGTGCTATCATGCCAGCCTCAACATTAGATGGGGTTTGTTTGGGGTCATTAGGACTCCATGGCCAGTCTTGGTCTTCATGGTTAGACATACGAAGGGGAACCTCCAGAAATAATCCCAGCACTATTAATAGCAGGAACTTTTTCTTGCTCGTGACACGGTTGTGTAATAAGACTGCCTGTGGGCTTTAGGGGGGAATGTGTTTCAGGTGTTAGGGAAATGACAGTGATTTGGGTCTCCAGGGGCCCGTGGGAGGCCTCTCAGTTGTGGGGGTATGGAAGGCTGTCGGTCAGGGTCGGGGGACTGGCTCGTGGCTGCTGACCCGGCCAGGTGTTTGGTGCCTATGAGGCATGCACTGATTTGTAATAGGGGTGAAATGGGACTCCAGGCTTGTCACAGGCCCTGGGCCCGCACCTCTTCTGGGTGCCCCGGACAGAGTCCTCTCAGCCTGGCTCAGTGCCTTTCAGAGAGGAGGTGCTCAGGACCATTCATATACTACATGGAGTGCAAGAAGAAGAGATGAAATGTGGGCAGGAGTTCGGACACTCGTGACTCTCAGCGTCCCCCAGCTTTCCAGGCTGTTGTCCCTGGGCCCTCAGTTTTGGGGCAACAAATGGGGCAGCTGTATTCAGGGCCCCATGTGGAGTAGAGAGAAGGTGGCCGTCACCTGCAGCTTTCCTGGAGAGCAGTCGGAAAGGGGCACAGTTTGTGCAAGATGGTGAATTGTCACCATTATGGAGCAGAATGCAGAGATGGTTCTACAGCAGATCATCATCCTGATTACTTAATTGAATCTTGGACTATATTCTGAATTTTAATCCCTGGGGCCTGGCATTCAGGGCCTCTGTGTCTGGCTCCATTGACTCCAGCCGAATTGGACGCTCACGGTGCCCTGAGGCTGTGCCAAGCTTTCACCTTCTTTGCTGGTGCTGTCTCTGCCACCTGGGGCCTTCTCCGCACCCATCTCCACCTTGAGAAATCCTGTCTTTCACGGCCAACTCAGTCATGCCTTCCTTCTAGCATCCCTTGCCCACCAGCTGCAGGAGCTCCCCCTTGCCCTGATTCCCAGAGCACTTTTCTTTCGCTTTCTTCTGGCCTTCTCTGCTTTCTGCCCATTGGTCCTGTGGATGCTGTGCAGGTCTCCCTCCCTGCCGAGGTCTTTGTCCCCATGGATTATCTTTTGGGTTAGAAGTGGCCTTGTTGGTTTTAAGAATAATTATAACCATCTTTTTCTCACTTGTGCCGATGTGGTGTGCCGATTTAGTGATTGGTATTAGCATCCACATCATTTGCCGAACAGCACATTTATTTATGCAGTGACAGTAATGCCAAGTAAACTGTAGAAGAAATGAGTCCCTAAGGCATTTACAGCCCATCTTAATGTACATTTTGCATATATAGCATGCAGGCTCTATTTGAAGCAAGCTTCTACCACTGGGGCAAGCAAATAACGTCTTATATTTACATATTTTCCCCCCAGGAAGCATGGAATAGGGACACCTTACCGCTATTTTAAGTCTTTAAGCTGAGTTTATATTTTCAAAAATTCTGCTCTGTTGTAACAGGTAATATAGCCCCGGGGCTCTTTGAGGACAGCATATATTAGAAGGCCGTCTGACAGACTTGCCAGCCTGAAGGCCCCAGAATTCTGTTGTATGAATCTGTAGGATTCAAGTGTCCCTACCAGTGGTAGTGGGTGGGCCAGAGACGCACAGTGGTATTTAAACTTGGTCATGATGAGCATGTCCCTTACCTACTGCTTACAGATGTTCACAGTGACAGATGCCACTTCATAAGACTCACTGGGCGCCACCCACACCTCCTCCTGGAGAACTGTCCTACCTGGAAGGAGCACATACAGCCCACCCACAAGTAGCCCAGCCTGCCCTCCTCTTCTCCCCATCTCTTCCTCCTTTACCCCTCCCTCTCTCCTTCCCCTTCATCCTCTCCCCCACCCCCCCACCCCTTCTCTCTCTCAGTCACTATTTTTGGTTGAATTATGTCCCCTACAAATTCATATATTGAAGTCCTAACCACCAGTACCTGAGAATGTGACCTTACTTAGAAATGGGGTCATTACAGATATAATTAGTGAAGTGAGGTCATTGGGGTGCACCCTAATCCAATATGACTGGTGTCCTTATAAAGAGGGGAATTTGGACACACACACACACACAGACAGGAAGAACGTCATGCGATGGCAGAGGGCAGGCTTTGCTTCCACAGGCTAAGGGACGCCAGAGATGGCCAGCAGAATTCCAGAAGCTAGGCAAGAGACGTGCAAGGGATTCTCCTTGATAGCCCCTGGAAGAATCAACCCCACCGGCACCTTGATGTCAGACTCCCAGGCCCCAGGCCTGTTGGACAATGCGTTTCTGTTGTTGAAGCCACCCAGTCTGCGGACTCACGCTCACCCCCGCCCACCCACACCCTGTGGCTCAGGAGAGCCCGGCCTGGTTATTAGCAGCTTCTCCCAGTGTGCGCCTTGAGGCAGTCAGGTGGACAGGAACTCTGTAGTAGTGATGAAGGGGGCTGCCAGGGCGTTGGTCCCTTGTGTAGAAGCACCATGCACGGGCCTTCCTTTTGAAAACTGTGCTCCTGTTGAAGAATGGAGATCTGCAAAAAATGATTAGGATCTGTTGTAATGCAGAGAGTATGAATTTTAGGGGCAGCTGGACTAGGGTAATTTAAAATCCAGACTCTGCCATTTTTTAGTTACTTTACTTCCTTGAGACTTTGCTACCTTACTGATGTATTGGACATAATGATAGTACCTTTGGGGTGGTTGTTAGAACTAAAGAAAATACAGGGAAAGCTGTGAGCGTGATACTTAGCTCCCAAGATGAGACCTGCCTTAACTATTATTATCAATAAACCCTGGGAAATGACTTGAACAGTAGCATGTTGTAGAGGACAGTCCTCCAGTTGGCTTTCTTGGCTGACATATCCGAGTTCCAGCTTCGTGTGTGTGTGTGTGTGTGTGTGTGTGTGTGTGAGAGGGAGAGAGAGATTAAATTATATTAAAGTGTTATTTTCTTTATGGTTTGTAAAATTTTTCAGCCTTTTTACTTTGAACATGTATTTTACCAACAAGAAATTGATTATTTTTAAGGAGAAGTATTTTACTAAGTCTCAATTAAGTAAAGCAAGACGGTCAGCAGTTTGAGAACAGCTGAAGGTTCTTGAGAAAGATTCCAATATACCTAGTTCTTAGGATTCCTTTTATATCTTGCTAGGTGGGTACATTTTTGTAAATGTAGTGCTTTGCCTTTCTAATTAATGTTTGTATTTGGTTGGTTTTAATATGTAGTTATAGTTAAAGAAGAAAAACAAGAATGGATGGAAGAGCAAAATAATGTGGTTGGCCCTGCCCAGAACGGGACTGGGGTGGGGGGGCAGGTGGCCCAAGCACATCACCTCCTAGGGGGCTGGATCCCCATGTGCGGAGTGCTGTGAGGAGGGCCGCTGAAAGCAGATGTGAGCTGGGTAGGGGCGTTTGCATCTCACCTCCACTGTCCCATGGTTGGTCACACACAGCCGTGTGACCCATGTAGGATTGTCTCCGGCAGGCAGCTGGCCGGGAAAGCAGGGTCCCTCCCTCCCAGCAGCTGTGGCTGGGAAGCAGTTTCTCTTTGCTCCCATTTCCTTTTTCCTGCCTCCGGAGACCGAGAGGGTTAAATGCTAATAAATCTTGATCGTTTGCTTGAGACGGGAGACTCTGAGAAGGGGTTAATGGTTGGAGAGAATGCTGATTGCTGTGGTTAATTTTGCCCCCTGGCACTTTGTGGACCCCCTTTTCTTTTTGAAAGGAGTTTGGAGGCAGCTTTTAGTCCTGTTGAACTGAAGTTGTAAATGCAAGGTCGTTCTAGGCAAAACAAAACAAATGCTCTCTCTGCTCAAGGCAAAGGTGGGGGGGTGCCTCTGTGTGTTTGGGATTTATTTTTATTTTCTAATCCTGTTAGCAACAGAAAAAGACTCTAAGGAGCCTCTGATTTTATTAGCACCGGGAGCAGTTTATCTGTCGTCTGTGGGATCCCTGGCCAGATGTCCAGGGCTCCAAGTGTCTTCTTCCTCTCTCCTTCCCTCCCCTCCCTCTAGGGAATGCTTTGGAGAATTGAGCTGCGGCCTGGGGGGCAGGAGTGCTGATGGTTTATCTCCGCTCTCAGGATGGGGACTGCCCAGCCTGTCTGTTGCGGGGTAGTACGTTATAACCTGCAGTAGAGGTGGCAGTGGGAAGACAGTGGTGGAAGAATAGAAAGAGGGCTTGGCACCTGTTGACACTGTTGGATGGCCACCGTCTGAGGTTCTTTGCTGAGAGGACCATAGACCCTTCCTGTGCTGGCCGACCCTCCTCTCCTCCTGCGTAGCTGCAGTTTCACACCTCGCCAGCAGGGGTCTCACCTGGGTCAGATCCAGGGCTACTTGCAGGTGGGAGAACCTTCTCAGGGCTCCTCCCCCTCAACAGTTTAGAATCACTGAGCTCTGGAACGGCTCCACCTAATGAGATTTAGACACCATTTTGAGGATCCGAGAGAGGAAGAGGCTCATCCCTTGAGAGAGGGTGTGTTTGGAGCCAAGCCGGGGCCAGAACCTTCTTGCGGGTGGGGTGGGGGTGCAGAGTAAAGCAAGAGCATTTCTCTATCTTTAACATTAGTGAATGATGGAATGAATGTATATTTGGCTTCTACAAGGAGATTTTATTTTTCTCACAGTGATAATATAATTTTATTGATTATCACTTTATTAATGACAACAAGTTGAACACTTGACATAAGTAGCCCACATCTAATTCAAGCTTCCTTTTCTATAGGAATCAGCACCTATGGCTTCAAATAAATAGTTAAATGCTACACATCAGTGAAATGCTGCCTGAAATTAATCAGACAGTCTCACACTTACTAAATGTAATTACTCCAGGTAAAGGTAAGGCTTTCAGCTTATTAAGAAGTAATGGTATTAGGATAAGAGAAGTGTTTTGATTTCAAATGCCGGTGACAGTTGTGGATGTCACAAAGAAAGGAAAAGCTAAGCCCAGCGAGGCTGCAATTATCTTGGTTTCCTCACAACTTCGCTGATGGTGGCGGAATGATCTGCAGGGGCTCAGCTGCAGCTTTGCACTCAGGGGCTCTGAGCAGAGGGCTCGTGGCACTCGCTGATCCCCCGTGCCCCCAGGTGATGGTCTCCCAGCCCTTGCTCTGAGGCCTGGGTGTGGACACGGAGGCATACTTAGCTGGAGCTTCCAGGGACGGACGGCGGTTTCCGGAGGTGTCTGAGCAGCTCCCACCGCAAAGCAGTACAGTGAGCAAACCCTCCAAATGTGGCCCTCACTGCCTAGGGAAGCAGGGCCTTTACAGCAATTTAAGTGCTTAATATCTTTTGACTACTTTTTATGAAAAGTGTAAACAAACCACTCTCAAGCCATTAACTTTTTAAAGGTATGTGTTAAAGGATGGTTTCTTTTGATTATGTCATATTTCTCTCCCCCATCTAACACATTTCTGACACACACACACACACTGCCTTTTTTTTTTTAAAGAACAGAAATTTAAATAGAAGTCCGCTATAAAATTTTGCATATGAGCCTTCCTCCTGTGGACTTCATGTGGCATTTTGCCATTGGGCTTAGATCAAATGAAATAATACGGTATCTAGATATAAGTCTGCGCTTCCCAAGCTTTGGGAAATATCCTAGGGACACTTGTACTTGGGGAGTCCTTGGGGTACTCCAAATCACAAGAATAACCTACTGCATCTTCCTGAAGAGTCATTCACTCAAAGATGTAGCAGTGGGGAAATTGGTATGTTAAAACACATATGGCTATATTACAGAGTAGAATATTAAAGTTTTATGAATCTTTCAGATAAGGCACTTGGCACCAGCTGTGTCCCAAGTCTCTCCACACTGGCCTCTGCCCTTTCCCTGGGGCGGCGTGGGGGAGGGGGGGTGTTTAGAAGCCCTGGTTGATATCTTTTTTTTTTTTTAAAGATTTTATTTATTTGACAGAGACACAGCAAGAGAGGGGACACAAGCAGGGACAGAGGGAGAGGGAGAAGCAGGCTCCCCACTGAGCAGGGAGCCTGATGCGGGACTCGATCCCAAAACCCTGGGATCATGACCTGAGCCGAAGGCAGACGCTTAACGATTGAGCCACCCAGGTGCCCTGGTTGATATCTTTTTATGGTCTCATTCTTGTAATCTTATTTCATCATTATGAACTAGAGGCATGCGACGAAAGTGAGTTTGGTTATACTTGTGAATACAAGGGAAGTAGAAATACAGACTAGCCCGTGGTTCCTAGATGTCAGTGCAGCCAATCGTGATCACCCAGGGAGCCTCTCCAAACGCAGGTCTTCTCCCACGGGGATTCTGAGTCAGTGGCTGTAGGGTGGGGCCTCCAAATGTGCATTTTAAGCATGCATCCAAAGTGATTCTGGCCTGTAGCTAGATTTGGAGGCCAAAGAACCAAACAGTTCTTATTCTGACTATAGGACTCCGGGAAAGGGGCTGCAAACGGGAGCCCAACAGACCAGGTGGAAGAATGGTTTCTTTTCCCTGTAGCGTTTTTTTGTTGTTGTTGTTTAAGGTGTATTCATTGCCAGCATTTAAAACCAGAATACTGCATAGCTTTTCTTTACAACGCAGAGGTTGGGACAGTGTTAGACTGCCTTCTCTGCAAGGCCCATGGCCGCCGCTGAGCAGGGGCAGTGGCAGCCTGTTCTGGCTCTCAGGGTCTGCATGACCTGGGCCTCCGCCCGCCAGCTTTGCTCGTTCCCATCACCGCCTGGCCACCTGGCCACTTGAGGCTTTGATCCTGCTCGGCGAACACGTGGCCATGCATAATGTTCTTCAGTCATAACTCGAGCAGCTGAGTCACAAATGTCCTTTTGCAGCGAGTGGCAGGAGGCTGTTGCTGACTCCCCTCCCCCTCTCCTGGCCTCAAGGCAACAGCTTGCCTTTGCTCCCACCTGAGAAGTGACTCATTTCTAGAGAGAGGACTCATCTGGTGAGAAGAAGGGACTTCAGAGGAGGAGCTGTTGAGACAGAACCATCGCCTCTGCCTAGTACTTCCCTTGTCTTCAGTCACTTCCCTGTGCTTCTGCATGCGTTTCCTCTCATGCACCTGTCCTCCCGGAAAACACCCGCACGGGCACACACATGTGGGCACATGCACACATGGGAGGACCCCTCGCTGCCATCCTCACAGGACGGGCCCCCAGCATCCCTGCTCTGGCCAGTCCGCTTCGTGGGCATGAGCGCCCCTCCTCCTCTCACTCTGGGTCCCCTTCTAAACCCTAGGTCCGTTCGTGTTGAATGTGTAAAAGGGAGCCCAGACGGCATTAGATCGTTTTTATAGGAAAATGTGCTCAGAATTCCAAGCAACAGACTTGGAGCGGTGAGCTGCTCAAGCGTCGAACCCCGGCATCCTGTCAGGAGGCCGGTGAGAGCACACGGTTCGGCAGGAACATTAGGTGCTGTCAGCCTCTGTGGCCCCACTCAGCAAGGAGAAGCATGGCCTCCTCCTGTTTGCTTCTGAGATGTAACAGGGGCTCTCTTCCATTCCTCGAGGTCAAAGGATGCCGTTGGGATTGGTCACTTGATAGGATTTCCGAAGGTCTCAGAGCGTCGCCTCTCCCCTCATTTATCGGAGTCTAGGTAAAGGCACTGAGACAGTGAATGTCAACAGCCTTTAAAGGGCAAAGAACATTTCCCCTTTTAAATTTAACTCCTTTCTTGCCTCACCTGGATTGGTTCTTTCTGGGCCCTGAGCAAGTATGACTTCAGCCCGCACAGCCTCTAACAATTCCAGAAATGATGAACACAGCTGCTTGGTGGGGCCGCATGCCTGCACTCTTCTTTTTCTTGGCGACTAAACCACCCGGTGGCCAGCATCGAGAAACTAGGCCCAGCCTTGTGGCCCCGAATCCCAGGCGCTGTCCTCGAAAATCCCTGTTTCCATGTAGGATTCCAGCTACACCTTCCGTCTACTGCCCACAGCACTGATGGTCGCCAGTGTTAGCCTGTCTCCCCACCAGGTAATGGCTGTGAATGGAGCCATGCCTTTTTCATTCCTTAGAAAGCTAAAACTTCGGCAAAATCAGAAAACATTCATTCTAACCTCACTTTGGAAAATTAGAGAGTCAGAACTGCCAGATGTATTTTCTGACATATCTCAATTTCATACATTTCATCCTAACAAAGGGCCAGGTGTTCTCATTTTCATTCAGAAAATCTGTTAATCAGAGATACATGTATAACCACCATGTTTTACCCAAATTTCTCTGAAATGTATAGTACACAAAAGGAATACCCTGGGGCTAATTAATGTTTTAAAATATTTACTTAAAGCAGGTAGAAGTTGCATACATTTCTAGAAAAATAAGTAAGTGGGAAGGGAGTGGTTTTGCAAACTTTTTTTTTTTTTTTTTTTTAACCACTTTTACCATGGCAGTGCCCTGAGAATATAAGTACTAACCTGCTGGGGCACCTGGGTGGTTCAGTCACTTAAGCATCTGACTCTTGATTTCAGCTCAGGTCCTGATCTCAGGGTCATGAGATCTAGCCCCTTGTTGGGCTCCACGCTGGGTGTGGGGGCTATTTAAGATCCCCCCCGCCTCTCTCCCCCCTCCCCCGGGGGAAAAAAAGAAAGTACTAACCTGCCAGGGCGATTCTGTCTTTTCCTAGTGTGATTTGAGCGGCTTTAGGGAAGTAGTGGAGGTACAGTGTTCCTGTCTGTGCTAGGAATTAATTAAGTAGATTATGTTCAGTCGGGTGGGGCACATACATCCCAGCTCTGAAAGGATGGCGCGGTGCCGGCAAGTGTCCTGGCAGGCTCTGAAAACAGCGTGGACTTAGTGGCGGTAGCCTCATTGCCATGTGCTGTGAGGTGTTTTGGGCTACCCCGCCGAGGCTGGGTATGGCCGGGGCTGCTCCCAGCAGCCTTCTCAGACACTGGCAGGCACCTAGGGGCTATGTGGCCACATGTGGCACCTCGCTATCATGGGAAAGGCACGTTTTATCTTCGCTGTTTGGTGGTGAGGGTCTCCCTGTCTAGACGTGACTTCAATTCATGTGCACTGAGTCCCTACTTGGTACCAGCACTGGGCTAGGCAGCAGGGATTCGGATATGGAAAGACATGGTCCCCCTCCTCTAAGAACTGCCAGCTTAATAGGACCGAGAGGTACACAGGATGATTGCAAACGGCACAACCACCTCCAAGGCCTGGAGGAGGGAGCTTCACAGAGCATGTGGCCTCTGAGCTGGATTGTAATGAAGGGAAGTCTGGTGGATGAGGAGGGAGAAGGACACAGCATAGAAGAGCAGTAGCACAGGGCCCCAGCAGGTGTCCCGTGCAGACACTCCAGCTACTTTGGTCTGGACGGAGGATGAGGGAAGGGTGCTCGGGAGGAGAGAAGGATGCGTTGGCCGGGGGCAGGGGCCAAATCCTGGGGTGGGGGGTGTCTCATGTATTGTGCTGAGGAGTTGGAGTTAATTCAGTAGGCAGTGAGGAGCATGATGTCACCCCAGTGTCAGGGTAGAAGACTCTGGGCACCTGCCTGTCCTAGCTAAATCAAGCTGTCTTGTTATGTTGGCAGTCAAAATGCTAGGCTGTAACTGACTTCCATCCCATAGAGGCCACACTCTCTGAGAAGAGACTCCATGCCAGTGTGTAGGCAGGAGATTCAGAGATGAACAGGAAACCAGCCCTGTCCACCTGTCCCGCAGAGGTCCGCAGGCTGGTGGGAGAGGGAGGCAGACAGACGTGGCTGGACCCCTTGTTGCATGGAGTGATAGCCCGCTGTATGTAGGAAGCAGCAGGAGCAAGGGCAGTGGGGAGATTCGTTCCAAGTGCAAGATCTCAGAAGGCTTTTTGTAGGAGGTGGAAATGCCAGATTCCCCCCAAATTACTTACTGTACTTCATTTAGCCTGTTGTCTTTTTTTTTTTTTAAGTATTGACAGGAAGATTTTTTCTCTTCCTTCTTCCATTTCTGTTCAGCGAGAAACAGACCCCCAATATTACCAAACTACACCTTAAAAATAATTTTTTCTTAAGAACCCCTATACTGAACAAGATTTCAACTATAGTTACTGCATTTAATTCTTCATCAGATGGTTCTATCTTCACTAAATTGCACAGGGGAGGGGGCTTAGGAACTAGTTTATTATAACAGATTTCCTTTCAGCAACTTGACTGTGTCCAGACTGACAGTGCAGGCCCCCAACTGCCTTGCTGGGCTGGACGGGTGGATGCTTCAGTGGCATATGCTAAAGGTGTTTCTCTGTGGTCCTGAGGCCTGGCTGGTGATGGAGGCAGAACACAGCCTGTCCAGGTTCCCCACATGTGAATCCGTGTACCTGCACCAGGGTCTGCCTTGTACATGTGAAGCTGAACAGGTTTCTTTCTCTCTCAGAGTTTTATTATTTCAGTCTCTTGCGAAGGGAGAAAGAGAGGAGAAAACGGTGCCTCTTAAACAGAAAGCAGTGTTGTTTGAGAACCTGACCTCTGTGCCACATGTCTTCGGCTCCCTCGGAACATTCCATGTTAATTATACAGTATGCCGCTGCCACAGTTTTTCTTTTGGCATCCGCAACTTTGGAAAACAGATCAATTGTGATTGCAGCATGGTCTGAGCTCGAAGCAGTAAGAAAGGGAAAGCCACAGCCCTGTGGGGACTGAAGGCCTCGAGGTGGCTCGGAGATCACCGCCCGAGAGCAGAGGGGCAACAGGAGGGGTTCCCCAGAGCAGGTGGCATTGGGAGTGCAGACAGAGAGCGAGACTCCATCCGATTCTGTCACGAAAAAGCGGCTCACCTCTGTCGCCTGAGCTCAGCATCAGGGCGAGCGCCGGGAGGGATCCCCCAGGGACCTTGCCCAGGGTCTGGGCCCAGTGGCTTCTCCTCCCCCACTTTTCTTATTGTGGTAGAATCTATAGGACATAAAATTTGCCTTTTTAACTGTTTTTACGTGTATGCTGACTGGCGTTTAATTCCATTCACAGTGTGCAACCATCACCACTCTCTAGTCCCCAAATATTTTTATCACTCATAAAGAAACTGTACCCATTAAGTAGGAACTTCCCAATCTCCCTCTTCCTACGTGTCTAGTGTACTTTGAGTCTCTCTGCATTTGCCCATCCTATAGGCGTGTAAGTGCCCTCCCCCGCCGCTCTCTGCCGTCTCTAACCCCAGAGCACGCTGTCGCCTTGTAGTGTCCCCCACCCGCCGGGCCTCTGGGGCTCCTCCGCATTCATACTGAGGTTGGACTCTCCAGGGTTCCCGCAATAGCCTGCTCTTCTTCTGTCTGGAGCATTTGGGCTGAAGCGCTCTTTCTGCCCACCTGACTGCCCCGGGTGAGGTTCTTTGTGCGAGGGTCTCCTCTCCACCTAGGAGCAGTGGGAGGGAGCGGCAGGACTGCGTCACAGAGCAGATGCTTGGGGATGTGTTTGTCTTAGCGGATGGTCACCGGGTGCTCACTGTGCCCCGAGGGGCCGTGGAGGACCGTGTCATAGGAGGGGCTCTGGAGCCAGGCTGCGTGCGTTCAAACCCAGGCCTCACTGCTTCCCAAATTCCTTCCCCTCTGTACGCCTCGGGTTCCTTATCTACAAAATGGGGCTAACAGTAGCGCTTACCTCACAAGCTGGTGAAGGTGTGTACGGTGCTTAGAACAATGCTTCTCCATGCTGGCGTGAGCTGCCTTCTGAGCATCTGCCATCACTAGGGCCATGGTCGACGCCTGCGTCACAAAGCTGTGAGGATGATGAGATCATCCGTGTAGTTTTAAAACGGGCTCGCACGTACTAAGCATCCAGTAAATGTCACCTACCAGTCTGTGTGTGTGTGTGTGTGTGTGGGAGTATATGGATATGTGTGAGTGTATTTATGCGTGTTTGTGTGTGTGTGGAGTGTATGTATGTGTGTAGGTGTGTGCGTATGTATGTGTGTGTGTGAATGTATGCATGTATGTGTGTACCTGTGAGTACATGTGTGTGTGTGTGTTTATATGTATATGTATTTATTTTTACCTCAAAACCAACTCGGCACTGAGACCCGTTCCAGGGGCTCTCTCCAACTTGCAGTTGCCACAGTCCTGATGATACAGGGGCCTGGACCTCGGGCAGATAAAAACCCACCTGGACTTCCTGTGCTTTTGAAGACAAGAGTAGAGAAATAGCAAGACGGGTCTTCTCAGGAGCTGGTGAGGTAAAAATCGGTATGGCCTGCACGTGGAGACGCCCTCCGAGTTCACAGCACCGTCTTAGCTTTTTCTTCTTAAGTTTGGAAACAAATCATGCGAATTTGAATTCTTTTTAACCTCAGTCAGAAGAGCCTCACATTCCATCTCCATTCAGAAAGCTGAGTGGGCCTCACTGTTTATGTGGGTGCCCACGGTTTCAATCAAGATTCTCATTTTTTTTCTAATCCAGAGAAGAAAAGTTATCCTGTGAAAGCCAAGCTTTACAAAACTTGTCTCTATGCTTTGATTTTAATTACCAGTTAAAAGAAACCTCAACCCTGCTTGCTGAATTGCTGTGTGAAATGTTACCAGGGCATGGAGAAGGGCTGGGGCTGAAGAAGGAACGGCCTCCTTGCAGACACGTTCCTCTTTCTGAAGGAAGGAGGACTCAGAACTAGCTGGGAAGCTGAACTTCAGTTCCAACGCAGAGGAGATGTGTGTGTGTGTACATGTGTGTGTTGGGGATGCACTCTGGGAACAGAGCAAGGTTTCTGGGGATCACATGGCATTTCTCCTACTCAGAGCCCCCTGAGCTCCATGTTTGCATCCCCATCACTTACGGTGCTCCCTGTCTGGCCACCTATGTCCCTCCACACTGGACGTGGCCTGGGGCCATGCCAGAGGAGTCCCCCAGTCTCCCCTAGGTGGTCCCAGGCTCAGCAGGTAGCCCTTACAGTATGTTGAAACACCATAATTTTCTGAGTAATATCAGAGGGGCTTGTTTTTATGTATGGGGTGCAGGGGAGGCAGGATGCAGACTTGCTTGCTGAAGATGGATTGACCATTGGTCTAATTTTTTCTCTTGTCTTTGCTTTAGACCTTAGAAGCAACACTGCTATATATCACATATTGGGCTAAGTTCCCTGAGTCCCTAGCCTTTCCCTGGAAACAAGCAAGACCCTCTCTGAAGCTGCTTGAGGGATGAGAGAGGAAGGGTTTTGATAAATGGTCCTTTTCCAGCCAGACTGACTCATGCAGCTTCTGAAAGCACCCAGCTTTCTCCCGTTGAGCCGCTGGCCTGCAGTGGGCGTCAGACCCACTGAGTGGGGAGCACAGGGCTCCAGGCTGACTGCTCTTTGCTTCACTGTGGCCTTCTCATGTGTTAGCAGCCACTCCTGCTCATGCACAGACATCCAGATACCAGGTCACTTGAGGAACTGCCCATCAGCACGGCCCGAACTGCCCCTTTCCCCAGCATCATGCACATAAGCACTCAGAGCTAGACATAGAGATCCTCGGTCTAAGAGACAGGCTTTCAGGCCCTCGCACCCCCTCTCCCCCATCATGCAGGGCACAGGTTATGCGCCAGACCCAGGATTAGACACACAAGGAGAGGAAGGAGAACTCTCATCATCCCCACCTCTGTGCACCAGAGTGTTCGTAAGTTACTTCACTGACTTCTCTAGCAAGTTCCCTCTCCTGAGGTATCCCTCTGGAGGTGTGTTGGCTGGTTCTGGTGGAGCTGGTGTCAGGATGCAGTTTGACTGACTCAAAAGCCCTTGCTCTTTCCTCTGCCTTCTCACTACCCAAAATGTGGCTGGTGGAGCACGGCCTCAGCATTGCCTGGGAGCTTGTCGGAAGTGCAGAATGCCACTCCCTCGCCTGCTGAATCCCAGACCTAAGTTTGGTGTGCACAAGAAAGTTGGAGAAACACGGCCACCCATTGCCCAGTTCCTGTGTGAGAGAAGCCTGATGAGGGGAGTGGAAAAGGGGGGGTGGCCGAGAAGACCTCCTTAGAGGCAGGTTTGAGCCGACCTACCCTGGGGGGTCATGGAAGAGAAGTAGCACCTTCTAGTCAGAATGGCTTCAGCAAATACCTTCCCTGTCTGTACAGAGAGGCACGATGCAGCCACGAAGTTCCCACCCATGTGGGAGGGCAGAGCGCGTGAGGATGGGAAGACTTGACACCTGCACAGGGCTCACGTCCCCGCACATATCCAGAGACTGGGGCTGTGGGAGAGGCCGTCACCTCAGAGTGCGCTCACTGAGGCACGGGCCTCTGGGATGCCCTTCTGAGGAGGAGGGCATGAAGCTTGAAGAGCTTAATCTGGGGAGGTTCCCAAGGTCCCAGAAGGAGTCTGGCTCTGAAGGAGGTGTCGGGGGCGTCGAGCCAGGTAGTCTTATCCTGCGTCAGCAGCCCTGTGCATTTGTGTCTGGACAGAGTGAGTGGCCAGGAGGCGTGGTTGGGCCACCCTGGGCCGGTGTACGTGTGGGCAGGTGTCTGTTGGTCTCGGGCAAGAGGCGGTGAGGGACGAGGCCTCCACAGGATGGGAGTGCAGGGGACACCAGCCTGCCTAGGGCCGTGGATGTGGGTTTACACCAACTGCTGACAGGCTGGCGGAGCCATCTGGTGACACTCGGCTGTCATGGGGACTGGCCTGGCTCTCCTGGGCAGGGTCATTTCTTTCCTCCTTTGCCTCCTACCCAGGGTGTGTCCAGAGCTGAGGTTTCTTCTTGCTTTTCCTTAGGCTGAGACCAAGTCAGAAACTTGTAGCCTCCCCAGTAAGCCAGCCCTGCAGGTTCCACATGGGGCAGAGAGCAGAGCAGCTCAGCCCCACGTTGGTGGTACGAGGATTTGTGGGATGGGTGCCTCCTCAGGGTGTAGGATGGGTGAAGATAAGCACCTAATTAGTTTGGATGTGGGTCAGGTCGGGATGTGTCCTCCTCAGTAGGCAGTCTGGCAGCCTGAACTGCCGTGGGAACAAAGGCAGAGAGAAGGTGGCCGGGAACACTCGAGGAAGAAAGGCTGCCCCCTGACCAGCCAATATTCCAGAAGAAATATGGCTCCAGGACTAGTGTCTAGCAGAACTGCTGTTATTTTCAGAGGATCCTAATTAGTTTCCTCAGGTAGTGGCTTGGACTAGCATCTAATTTTAATGCCATCTTTGATCTGGTTCTTAAAAATTCCACTCTTCACGTTCACTCAGATCCTAGTCGCCTGTTCTGGTTAAGCCCAGGCCTCAGTACTCCACTCCAGAGAGAGCTGAGAAGTCACAGAAGTCTAGGCAGCCCCAGGCATGCCCGCGGGGACACCTGGAGAGAGTGCTAGGTGTGTTGGGGGGTAATTCCGATTCTTTAACCCTTTATAAGGAGCACCGCAGGCACTGCAGAGATTCTGGGGAACCGTCTGGAAGGCATGGAGAAGAGACTTAAGCAGAAAGGGGCCCACGAAGGGGCTAAGAGTATCACTTTCAGTTTGAAGGGGGGAAAAAATCTCCCTAGGAAATCAGCACAATGCGGCAGGGAGGCAGAGAAGAGCTCACCTGCCCTGGGTGAGGGTGAGGTTGGCTACCGTCTGGAAGGAGCCGGCGAAAGGCACATTTGCTCCAAGTCATCTGGAAAGAAGGGGGCTTGTGAACAGGCCACGCCGGCCAGCATCTCCCGGCTGTCCCCTTCCTCATCTTTCCAGCCTGGTCCTGTGTTTGGAGAAAGGCACAGGGACAAGAGTGGGCCCCATGGTGCTGGTGCTGAGGCCATTACGGACGACATGGTGTCAAGAACCAGAGCCGCAGCAGATCTGAGCCGGGAAGGTCTCTCTGTGGGAGAGGTGGGAGACGGCGGAGCGACCCAGCCGGTGTCACTGTGCGAAAGTCCGTGATAATGATGAAAATAGGCCTTGCCATTTATGCCGCACCCAGAGTGCTCAGGACAGAAGCCCAGGCGTCGGGCTCCTTATCCTCCTCCATCCCGTTTTTGTCCGTCCTCAGGTGCAGTCACACGCCTGCCCCTGACTAATAGCTCCCCCCATCCTCGACACCACCACCGCACTCCCCTGGGGCCCTGCAGCAGCTCCTGCCTCTCCTCCAGGCCACCCCACCCCAGCCGGCCACCATCCTCATACGCACAGACTGCCTCACTTCAACCCCTGGATTCCCCTCAGTGCTCATTGCCTGGAACTGCCGAGACTCCCCTGCAGGCCTGTGATCCTGGCTGAAACTGCTGGCCTGCTGAGAGACCAGAAGGGCCTCAGTTCCGGCGACTGAGGCATGCGGGAGCAGCTGAGACTCCAGGCCACCTTTGAGGAATTGCTTATTTTCTGAATCAGACAGTTCTGATAAACCCCTCCTAATGTTGCTCCTTGATCCAGCCTAGCACGTTTGTGATCTAAGGACAAATTGTTTTGTAAATTTCTTTCTTTTTTCCTTTCTTTAAAAAAGAAAAGTGAAGACCGTGCAGTGGCGTGCCCAGTGGTGAGGCTTCAGGGCACGAAGTACAGCTAGCTGTGTGGGGACACCGGGCAGGCCAGGGACAAGTTGGATGTTTGGGTGGGCTAGAGGCCAGGCATGTTTTGCTCAGGTGTACTCTATTTATACAGATGACCTCTAATGCACTGCCCTCGGGTGAGAAGAGGCTTAAAAAGTCAAGAACAGTCTTTCTGCATCTTGGGGCATCATGGAGTGGTAGGGGTCCCAGTAGCAGAGAAGGCAGAGGAGGATGGGACACCACCTCAGGGCTGCCTGGGGTGCAGGAGGTGGCCAGCCCAGCCAGCTCTCTATGTGCCTCTTTCCTGTGCTGAGCACATGCTCAGTGCTCACCATGCTGCACGATCACCAGAGCCGAGGGGGAGGCTCTGGGCAAGCACGTAACACCGAGCCTGCTTCTAGCCGAGTGGTCTTTCTTGCACATCAGTCCTGGACTCTGCCAGCTTGTCAGCATACACAAATCGTGGGGCTTTGTTGATACATGGAAATGGGTTTTGGAAACAAAAGCAAGTAACACGAAAAAAAATCCACATTGCACTCACACACCGGTGCTATATTTAAAGAAAGATTAATTACTGGAGTTTGGTGATCATTCTGGGCATAAAACCATAGGCTTTCAAAACAGGAAAGGAGCCTGGGGCTGATTAATCCGCTTAACAGATGCGGGAACTGAGGCCTCAGGAGGGGAGGTGACTTGCTCACGGTCACCCTACTGGTGGTTGCAGAGCCCTGTGACAGACAGCGTGGGGGAAGCAGGCATGTGTTCGCCGCAGAGAACCCACATTGCTTCTCAGCAAGTGTGATGTGCGTCCACGGCTTCCATCATCTCGTGCGTTCCTCAAAAACCCCTTCCAACAACCCTAGTTCCATACAGGAATCCTGGAGCACAGAGAGCTGCAGTGCCTTCTCGGGGCTAGTAAGCAGAGGACCGGGATTTGAATCTGGACCGTCTGCTCCCAGAACCTGCATTCTTAACCCCATGACATACCAGTACTTTTTTCAAGGCGGTGGAAAACTAATGTATCCCTGCTGCCCTGCCCTGCCTCCCCCTCCACTCCAGACTAATGGCTAATCCCTGGGATAGAAGGTGGCCGAGCTGGGCCCTCCCTCCTGGTGCCATAAGCACACTGCTTCCAGGAAACATTTCCCTAGTGGTCCCCCGCCCGCCCTGCTCCCCCTTCCCAGAGCTGTGATAAAGTGAGAAGGTACAGGAAGGTATTAGCATAAAATCTGTATGACATTTGTAAGTGGCTCTATATGTGCCTACTTTATGGCCGTTTGCAAGATAAAATGACATCATTGCTACTCTCCTGGTTTTCATCTCTTTATAAAAACACCATTTTTTTTTCCTTCTGAGTGTATGATCCTTGGGCCAGCAGCATCAGAATTATCTGAGAGCTTGCCAGAAATGCAGCCTCTGAATGAGAATCTGCATTTTAACGAGATCCCAGGCGAGTCCCTCGCAGTGAAGTCCGAGAAGCGCCGCTGCCCAGAACGGGCTCCTGTGGGGCCGTGCCTGTGTCCTTGCTTGTGCTTGACAGGTGGGAGAGCCTCGGCATTTGTCAGTTGCCAGTGTGCCAATCACTGTTTTTACCCTTGACCAAGACCCCTGCCACAAATGTAGTATAGGACAGTGAGCAGGGACAAGCAAAGGTAGAGGTTGGCTTAAATGAAGTGGGAAGGCTCACAGATTTTTTTCTGGGCTTGAGAAATACCACATTTTGCTGCAGCTCGATTGCCTTTGTACCTGGGTCAGCCATGCCCACATAGTCTCCCCAACACCCAGCTCCCAGGGTGGAACACGCCCTTCTGTGAGGGTGAAGGGTGCTGGGCTGGATCGATTGAGCTTAATTCTGGACACAGGAGTAAATTCTACACCTGCTCTTCCCCATCACCCATACTGCACACAACTGAATTTTGCTCACTGTCCTGGAAAGCACCCCAGCATGTGTCCTGGGCACTTCTTTTCTGTATCGCCTAGTGCTGTGGGCCTACTGGGGGCAGTGACCCGATTCTGAAGGTAACTCTCTCTGGCTTTGTCTTCACCCTGATGAAAGTCCTTCCCTCAGCCTCAGTTTGGGGAAAGGGTAGGATTATGGAGCTAAGCTGGGCCCTGGCCACCCATGCCAGGCCAACTACATGTGGGTATTTGGCAGCCCAGCCTGCTGGCTGCACACCCTTCAGTCTCTTGGTTAGGTCTTAGGGCTTCTACCAGATTTGAGCTTCTCCCTAGCAGTGATGTACAAGCCTTGTATTTGGAGGCCTGGCATCTTCCACGGCCATTGCCAGGAAAGGCATTGTCCAGAGGGCTGTGGGCACCCCTGGGTCAGGTTACCATCTGGGTCCCTTCGTTGATAATCTTTGTCACAGTGGCACCTCATCACAGATATGCATTCCTCGGCTCATGGGGCTGACATTTCTACGTCATTTTCTCTGTCCTCGCCCTGAGAGAAATGCAAGGGTTCAAAACAAGTCTCCCCCAAATGTGTCACTTTGATATGTAGACTATTTTGGGCTGAAGGCAGTGGATACCTACAGGCTCAAGAGAAACTTTTGCTCCTCTCTTAACTACCTAGAAGAATCTAAATTGAGAGTCTTTCCCAGAGTAGGAGTTATTACTAGAGATAAATTTTATCTAAATGATCCAACTATATGGCAGGGCAAACATCTAATTACCAAACATCTGCTCTTCTTTTTATTGCCCTGTGAATTGCCCTCCTCCCCTTTGATGCCCCGGCCCTATTCCATTCCTTAGCTCAGGATGGCATATCTACCTCACTTTACCTTTCTGTCTTTGAACTTCTCATGTATGTAGGGTTCCTATTTGTACAAAATTAATTTTTATTTTCTCCTGTTAATCTGTTTCATGTCACTTTAATTCTAAGACCCGGTGGAAGAACCTTTGAAAGATAGAGGAAATTTTTTTCTTCCCCAACAGAGACCTGGCTACCCTCAGTAAAGACCCCCGTGGCTCTAGTTCACAGGGCCCGGGGTGCATTCTCCCCCAACTGCCTTTCTAAACTATTGTTCCACCACCTTCATTCACCATTCTCCTCTTTTAAATTCTACCATCTGATTTTACAGTATCTTGTCCCTTTGTTCGTTCCATTCTTTAATCCATCCAACCATTCATCCTTTTGAAATTTAAGAGTTCTCAAGGCCTGCTGTGAACCAAATGCCCACACTAGGCCCTCAAGTCATAAAGATGAATAACACATTCTGGTTATCAATGCCAGGGTTCCTGACTCCACTCAGACCTTCCATACTCAGGAAAATCCTTTTTCCATCTTTTATTGACTCTTCACTGCCCTTGTAAACCATTTCTCTTTCTCAAACCCTTATTGGTACCCAAGTCCCTCTGTCTCCATAAATGACTTTACCTCCTAACCTTCCCAAGATTTAGACTTCACCCTAAATGACCTTTCTCAGTGTCCCTGATTCCCACTTCAGAACCTGTATCTTCTCATTATGTCCTTTCTCTAGTCTCAGATGTGTCCTGGGATTTCCCTCTTCTTGGTAAACTCTTCTGCCTGGCTCCTGTGACCATGAGCAAATGGTTCGTATCCCCCTACCATACTTTGTTCATCTGTAACATGGAGAGAATACTACTTACCTCGTTTGTTTGTTACAAACATTAAATTAGGACTTAAAACAGGGTCAGACGCATAGTAAATGCTCACTAAGTATTAGCCATCATCATGATTATCATTCCTCAAAGTACCCACCCTGCCACTCACCCTGTATTTCTTACCTCTTTAGTCTGGCATGCACATTCCTTTCCCTGGGCATATAGATATCCCCCCTATCCATGTCTTACCCCATGCTAAGTGCCCAGCTCCTTAGTCTCTGTCACTCACCTCTGTCAGAGGTCTGTAGTCTCCTGTAGCATTTCCAAGTTCCCTTCCTTTGCAGCTTTCAATACTGTCCATATTCTCATATGCAGGGAGGTAATGGGGGCAGTTTAGAGTGGGTGGGAAGCCAGGAAGATCCAGGGGAGACTATCTAGAGAATAGGGAGAGGTGGACCCCCAGAGGCTCCCCAGGGGCCAGCAAGCTGGTTCTGTGGGGGGACGCGCAGGACGATGCAGTCAGAGGGGACCTATCCCAGTTCCCCATCACTGGAGCAGAGCGCCTTCTGATGGCAAGGCTCACGGAGGGAGAGCCAAGTGGGTAGGTAGCTCAGGTGGGGTTTGAAGAACCATGAGGCCATGATGAGGCCATCATTACTGTCATTGAAATTATTGAGAGTGCATTTCCCGGCTCCTCTTCTTCCATCCCCTAAATGTTGGAACTCCCCAGAATTCTGTCCTGCTTGCTTTGTGCCGCTGCCTGTGACCTGTCCCCAGCCACCTGCAGGGCTCTCCCGCATCACTATTCTTGCTGACATCTGTTCAAGACTGAGCGGGTCACTCCCCTTTTTATCCTCCTAGCCTTGCCTTGGCTGTTAGTGTCCACTGTCCCTGTCACACCCCAGGCAGGAAGCCCCTCAGAGCTCCATCTGCCTGCTTGAAGCCTCCCGTGCCTCTTCCTCCGTCATCTGTCCCTTGTCCCTCCCCAGGCCCTCCCCGTGCAGCCCTCCAGGGCCTAGCCCAGTTCAGGCACAGCACGCTCGGGAGCTGTTTGTCAGATCGAGTGACCGCAAGTCCCCCAGCCCACACACCTGTGTTCACAGCTCTGGGGCAGCAGGTGTGGGAGGAAGCCCGTGTGGCCAAGATGTCCCCGCAGGCTGGGCGTGGCAGCGGTGGGCGGGCCGGAGACGTGAGAAGAGGACTGGTAACTCAGAGAAGGGCATCCCACCCTCCTGTGGACACGGGGGAATGGGAAGCCTCGGGGCCCTGACTGTGCCATGCCATGGGAGACCTCACACCAAGCAGCTGTCCTTCCAGAGGTCTCCGGGGGAAAGGAGGACTGTGGGTGTTTGGAGGGCCGCCAGGCTCAGAATTGGTCGGGCCATCTTGTGGCAGGTCAGAGGCCTTCCTGGCAGGGATGTCCACCCTCCCTGATCCACTGCTGTGCCGGGTTTTACGGAGATGGTCTGTCATAGCTGGTGCAGCTTTGGGAATGAGCCAGACAGCGCTGGTCACCTTTATTCCAGACTTCATTGAGGCGGGAAGCCATGTCGGAACAGAAGCCTCCAGATGGTTTTCTGGCTGGCTAGGTGGATGAGGGCTGCTCTCTGAGGTACTACAGAGAGGAGGTACTACACCATGAGAGGAGCCCGGGCATGGTGGGGCTCTGCCCTTCTGTGCCAGTTAGGGCCACCCCTCGCGGGCCTGGCGCTTGGCAGCGTTCGTGCACCCATGTGCTCCTGGAGTCCCATCACAGCCCTGTGGGTGTCTCACCCCCATCCCCATGTTAGCGCTGGGCAAACCAAGGCCCTGAGAGGCCCGGGGGCTTGTACAGCTTGGCCTTACCCCTGGCCTCCTGAGTCCAGATGCAGACCCCTTCCTTGCACGACGGACACTTGGTGTGCTCGTGTCAGGGTCTCCTCTCCTTGCTCGACCACCAGTTCCTTGAGGGCAGGAATGTTCTACTTGCCATTGTATCGGTTGAGTCTGATAGGTGCTCCATTCAATATTTGGGTGACCGCTGCCTGATGATTCTCTCCACTCCGAGTGCTGTCTGGTGCTCCTACATGTCTCACTAAGAACTGGAGGAGATACCGCAGGGTGGATTTTTGGGCATCTTTCTGCAGGCTGACCGGTATTGCGTCACCTCTTACCCCCCACCCCCTTCCCTACACCCACATTTCTGAATCCCTCTGCTTTGCTCGGTAGCCTGCGTGTCCCGCTACAGACACCTACCCTCCTTCTGTGACCGTCCTGGACAGATGCGACCCAGCCTGTCATGACTGTCTGTCTCAGCCCACTGGGGGTGGCGGGGGTCAGGGAATTTGCTGAGGGCAGCTCTAGACTCCACAGGTGCCCTCGTAGTCTGGACAGTGAGAACACAGGTGAAGATAAGCTGTGTGCTATTTCCCTTCGTCTTCATCGTTAGAGTGTTATGGGCCAATTGTGTGCCCCGTCCCCCCGCTCAGATGCTGAAGTCCTAATTCCCAGGCCCTCAGACTGTGACCTTATTTGGAAATAGGTTTGTCACGGATGTAATGAGTTAAGATGAGGTCACACTGGAGTAGGTAGGCCCCCTAGCCCAGTATGACTAGTATCTTAAAAAGGGGAGATTTGAGGGTGCCTGCGTGGCTCAGTTGGTTAAGTGTCTGCCTTCGACTCAGGTCATGATCCCAGGGTCCTGGGATCAAGCCCTGCATCGGGCTCCCTGCTCACTGGGGAGCCTGCTTCTCCCATGCTCTCTCTCTCTCTCTCTCAAATAAATAAATAAAATGTTTTAAAAAGCGGGGTGGAGATTTAGACACAGACACACAAACAGGGAGAATGCTATGTGAAGATGAAGGCAGATATTGGGGTGATGCTTCCAAAAGGAAGCCAAAGGTTGCCAACCAACCCCCAGAGGTTGGAGAGAGACACAGAACAGGTTCTTCCTTAGCCCTCAGAAGGAACCAACCCTGCCGCCGACACCTTGATCTCAGACTTGCAGCCTTCAGAGCAGAGGAAGAAAAATTTATGTTGTTCAAGCCCCCCACGTAGTCTGTGATGCCCCAGCAGACAGATGTAGAGAGCTCAGTGGTCTAGTAGATAAGAATGAAGAGCCCAGTGTCCAGGTCAGCTCTCTAGAAAATTTGTAATTAATAGCTACCCCAGTGCCCTGTTGTGACCCCCCCGCCCCTCCTCCAGCTAAAGGCTCCAACACAGCATTCAGAAAACACAGACTCAGCAGATGTTAACCCCTTTCTCCCTCCTCTTCACCCCCAGACCTTCCTCAGCTCGTCTTACTTCCATGAGCCCTCATTCTCTCAGACTGGGGAGGGCAGTACAGAGATACCAGTTTGCAAAGTAGGAACCTTGGCAGCTTCTGGTGCAGGGAGGGGTGAACGGGGGACGCTGGTGCTTCTGGTTCCTTCTGGAGGAGGGCCTTGAGGAAATCCCTGCAGTGTGCCTCCCCTGCCCCCTCATCTCTGGGGAGTCTCTTTTGGGTCTCAGTAACCCCAGAAGTCCTCTGCTCTCCTGCCAGGCCACCTGGTTCCAACACCCCCAGCTCTGCCCACGTGCCCCCTGCCTCAACCCTGACCTGTTGTCCTCTCTCAGTTCTGGGCATATTGTGGTTGGAAACTCAGTTGCTGGCCTGCAAACAGGGCTGGTGTTTGAAAGCAAGCACATTTCTTTTGAGGTCCTGCAAACAAGGGCAAGCACACGCCTTCCACCTGCTGCCCCCAGCAAAAGCCCCGTCAGCCACTTGGGGGCCCAGCTCCCCTTCCAGGTGCAGGCGTGTTAAGCTTGGAGGAGCTAGTCCCTGCCAGATGGGAAAGCATGAACTCTCTGCCTCCTGAAAGCTTGGCACTAAGTGGCACGGTCTCACCTGGCACAGGGCTTGTTGAGTGGTGGGAGACAACAGTCGCCTTCTCTGAGCAGAGGCATTTGTGGGAAAGCAAAATCATCGGCCTGGGATTGGGGGGTTGCCTTTTCAGTGGTGTGACTCCAGGCAGAACAATTTCCGAGCCTCAGTGTCCTCATTTGTAAAATAGGCAGGTGAACTAAGAATCTTCCTGAGTCTTTAGGTTCTGGTAGCCTGTGGTTCCAGGAGGGACCCCTCTCATCCTGGTCCTGCCACCACTGGCTTCAGGAACGTTTCTGTCCAGCAGAGCTAGGGACCTGACTTGCTAGCAAGAGATCCTGCTGAGGGGCAGCTGTGACTCCTGACAGCAAGGAACACCCTAGGGAAATGGCCGTTTATTATTATTTTTTAAATATTTATTTATTTGACAGAGAGAGTTAGAGCAAGAGAGGGAACATAAGCAGGGGGAGTGGGAGAGGGAGAAGCAGGCTTCCCGCCCAACAGGGAGCTCCAAGGCAGACGCTTAACGACTGAGCCACCCAGGCGCCCCGGAAATGGCCGTTTAAAGCCTCACAGTGTCAGCAGTCTATGTCATCTCTAGGTTGATACCACAGGGCGGTGGTTCCCCTAAAGAACTGGAGAGTCTGTGCCCGTCTCCCAGAACTTCAGCTCAAGGCAGGAATGAGAGACACTGTCCTTGCTCCGAAATCAGCCCCACACCACCCAGAACTGTCCCCTGGTCACTTCGCAGGCCCTGGGGTGGACGGAACACTGGGCTACAGAGCACTGCTCTTCACTCCTGGCCTTTCCTCTCAAAGGACTGGAAAACAGGGTCCCTTCCAAGTCAAACAAGAGCTAATTGGTCCTGGGCCACAAGCATGGGCATAAAGGGAGTAGTGTTTCCTGATTCCAGTCTTCACTGATTAGACAGCTTCCAGACGGCATGCTTCCTCTGGGAAGAGGCCCAGCTTTGCTTGCTCATTGGTGACTTTGCACTTGACTCTGATGCACACTCGAGGGGTAAGCCACGGGGAGGAGAAGTGCCACACATGACGCTGTCCTTCGGAACCTCAGAAAATGGAGCCCTCTCTGCCTGAAAACCAGCAGCTTGAACTCAGCCTCAGTCAGCACGGGCTTCTAGAACCTTCTTAGTGAGCCTGATGCGGATTGCCCAGGCTCATTGTTGTGTTCCCATCTTTCTTCTCAACCCTCTCGGAAGTGAAAGTGGAAAATTCTGAGCCTTAGGATCCAAGAAAGACCAGCCCAGGAGAAAATCATGGAAAGAAAGGGGGAAAGGAGGGTCTGTGATTGGGGTGGGTGGGAGGAGAAAGGGTTATTCATGACAACATGCATTCTTTCCCAGGTCCTCTGGCCAGGCTCTCTAGTTGAGAGACTTGTTGGAGTGACCTTGGCAATGATCATCAGGGAAAGACTTGAAGGGAGGAAATGACTTAGCTTTTCAAAATGATTTCAAATACCTCTTTCCGTAAAGACGGGTTTTCTTCATGAAAACTAGTGTACTCGTTTTTAATAGTCTTTTTTAATGAGTATTAGTTAGGGCATACTCAATAGAATAAATTTAGGAAATTCATTGCCCATACCTGGAAGAATGTACTTGAAGGTTCTTAATTTGTGTTTTCCCAACAAGCCTCGTTGATTTCTGGAAAGACTCAGTATTTACAGTGGACTGCCTCCACGAGGGCTTGTTTCGCATTTGAAGTTATTTCTGAAGAAGAAGAAATCCTGTCCCCTCTAATGTGTGTCTCCAGGTGACAGTGGAGGATGGAGACAAGCCTCTGCAGAGGCCCAAGTCCAGGATGAGTCAGGGCAACTTGGTGGACTGTGGGCTTGGAGCTTAATCTGAGAAACTTCTGGAAGCTCCAGGACTCGGAACCAGATACCTACATTCATACAGAGGCCCCTGCAGCCTCAGCACATACCTCTGGCAGTGCCCTGTGAATATATATCATCAGCCCCAGGCCCTGTGAGGAAGGCGAGGGTCTGGGGCCCTCTCTGACCCCCCTCAGAGAGGCTCTTGGGTCTGACCCCCTCCCAGCGAGGCACCAGCAGCTTCTGCCTCACCTACCAGCCAGGTCCCCAGAGGCCGTGGCCTTGGCAGTGTTAGCCAACTTCAGAAATTAGATTGAAATCCAAGTGCTGCTCCCGGGAACCTTAGCCCATGGAATCTGAGGCTAAGACGAAAGGGACTTTAGAGACCAGAGCCCTCGCGTTCCAGTCGGGCCTGCCCCTGATGCACTGGGGACCTCTATCCCGTCCCTGTGAGAATGCGGGCCGTGACGTCCCCGCACTGCCCAGGAGCCGAGGTGGGAAACGGAAGAGGGCTCTGCCGTGTTTGCCGTGCTGCGGCAGCCGAGGACCCGGCCGGACCACCCCGTTCGGCCCGTTCACATGGGATCAAGGCCCGCGCTCGTGAGCTCCAGTCCCTCAACGTCTCTGTGTCCTTCTCTCCATCCCAAGGCTGGTGTGGTTCCTCCACACAAACCAGCTGACACGGAGGCCAGGACAACCCACCTCTCCTCCAAGTGGCTGCTCTGTCTGTCTGGGTTCATTTTGAAGCAGTAGGCATCCTTTAAACAAGGGCACCCTGGAAATAATTTTGTACTTAGGGAATCACTGGTTCACTTTCAGACTGTTTTTCTGCTTCAGCAGACATCCTGGGTGGCTTGCATTTCCAGTTTCCTGTCCCTCCTTCGCTTCTCCTTACAAATCATAATGTGCTGATGTCCCAGACCTGGTTCTCTCTGGCATTGTTATAAAATGCCTCTTTGTGCCGATAGCAACAGCAGGGCTAGGCATGAGCTTCCCAAAGAGCCACCTGGGTTATGGGCTCCACCTGGAAGGGTGCTCGTTTTTCTCTCTCTGCCTCTGGCCCTGCTGTCCTGAGCCCAGCAAGTTCGGTAGCGGGTCAGTCTGGTAGAGACAGGGAAGCTCCGTGGAGTACCGCAGGGCTGCGGATGACCTCTCCGCTCCCTAGCTTGCTCAAGAGTAGAGACCGTACTGAGCCCTTTGAAAAGCCCTGAGCACCCTCTCGTGGTCCCCTGCCCCTCACCACGCCAGAGAAATGTGGCCCTGGGGGCTCAAGTGCTCCGTGCAGCGGCTCGCTTTCCATCTGCAGCTGCAGCTTTGTGTCCTGATATTTTCCTGCCCCCCCGGTTCCAGACGACACTGAAGGCTACGTAGCCTGAGCCACACCAACCTTTCCATCATTCCTTGTCAAGTCATTTCATGTTCTGAAGGCCCCGCCGTGTGGGCGCCGTGCGAGGTGCTGAGGTTGTGGAGAGGCCTCAGAGATCGGGGAGGGCGGACTTGACCACCAGCCTGTGCCCTGTTCGTCCTCCCCTGGTCCTCTGGGAAGGGGAGAGACGAGACCTGGGGGAAGAACAGAAGGAGAATGATGGCCTCGCGGTGTCCAGGGCCTCCACAGGCCCGGCACTGCCTGTCTACTCCAGACGTCTCCTCTCCCGTGCCTCCCCTCCCTGGAGAATGCTTCTCCTCTCTCCCCAAAGCCTGAATCCATGCCTTGGCAGTAAAACTCCCGTCCTCCTGGTTGGAGGACCCCTCCTCTCCCATGCTGTGGTGGCCCAGATTCATTTGGTAGAATGTTAGTGGCTTGCAGCCTGGACCCGAAGGTAACCATTTGGAAGAAATACGGTAAAATGGACCAAGTTGCCAGAGCACATTCCAGTGCCCCTGTGATCCCATCACTGCAGGCTTTTGTGGCTAGAAGGGCTCCAGCATCTCCGTGTGCTCTGGAAGCTTATTTTTGCCAAGGTTGTTATCACCAAGCAGGCGCCAGAGCTTGTTCCACTCACAGTCCAATTACGGCAAAATTCAAACAATAGACCTGTTATTCCACTTGTCAGAATGTCCAGAGGGAATGCCTTTACCCTCACCAGGATCAGACTCTCGGTGCCCTTTGTGATGATACACGAGACCTCAAGGAAGGTCTCTCTGATTCCCAGACACAGAGCAGTGTGTGGGAACTGGGAAATGGATCTCTATGGCCGCCGTGGGGCCTGCTCTTCTTTCCCCTGCACTGGCCGCTTCACCACACAGATCCTGCCCTGTGACTGGTTGGGGGAGCGACCTCTGGGAGGCTCAGGGGGTGGCACTTCCAGGCTGGGGGCAGACTTGGCTTGCCCCGATGCATCCCCCATCCCGAGGACTGTCGAGGGAAGGGGCAGAGCTGGTAAAAATAGGTGGGATGTGGTGTGATGTGGACTACGCTCCTGCCCCTTGCCCTCAACAAAGGGCCTGCCATCTCCCTGCTGTCCTGCAGGCCGCAGGCTCCTCTGGGGACATGGAGCCCAGGCCCCCCTCTGCGTCCTGCTGTGCCCCACCCCAGCAGCGTGCACGGGAACTTGCACAGGAGCTTAAGGAGGTTGGAGAACAGAGTGGCTGGCGCTCTGACCATGTCACCCACAAGGAGGTTTCTCGATCTGTCTCCCCTTCTCCAAATGGAAGCATTTGGATAGAAGACCTGGAAGGGTCCCTCTGGCGCTAACACCCCATGAACTGTAGACCTAGATCAGATTTCTAAATCTGCCTTGAGAGAAGACTGAGGAGACATTCCCTCTAAAATAGCCATAATTCTACCTGGCTGTTCCCCAGCTGCTTTTCACCCTAACCCACGCGTGTAGGCCTTGAGCTGTGTTTCAGAACTCCATCCCGTCCAGCCTTTCAGAAGTGCGGGGCTTGGGCCTTAATAAATGAAGCTTGTTCTAAAGCGGAAACCCAGTTTATTTTAGCCTGCATATAGCTTTCTACTGCTTTACCAGATCACTGCCCAGAAGCGCTTCCCCCACCTCTCTCCTCTCCTTTTCAAGATCACAAAGACAGGAGCGCCTGGGTGGCTCAGTCGGTTAAGCATCTGTCTTCGGCTCAGGTCATGATCCCAGGGTCCTGGGATCGAGCCCCATGTTGGGCTCCCTGCTCAGCAGGGAGTCTGCTTCTCCCTCTCCCTCTGCCTGCTTGCTCTCTCTCTCTCTCTCTGCCAAATAAATAAATAAAATCTTTTTTAAAAAAAAAGATCACAAAAACAAGGGGATAGAAAGTTCTACCAGGATTGTTGCCATCTTAAAAAGTAGACTCTGGAGCCAGATGCCTGGGTTTAGTCCCTGGTTCTGCAACTGCATACTCATTAGCTGTGTGACTTCAGGCAAGCTACAGAACCTCTCTGTGCATCATTTTCCTCCTCACCCCAGAGAGCACCCGTCTCATAGGCTATGGTGGGGGAGGAAATAAGCTGATTTTGTGCAGGGCCCCTGCTTGCTGAGTCCTATATAAACGTTAGCAATGTTGCATTCCTGAAGGAGCAGAGGATATGGGAAGACGTGAGGCTTGGAGTCAGGAGGCCTGGGTCTGAGTGCAGTTGTGCCGCTTTCTGGTGGTGTGATGCCGATTCCGAACCTAAGACCCTCCCAGTCCTCAGAGCAGTGAAACTGCAGTGAAAATGGCATCTCTCTCCAGGCTGGTTGTGAAGACCCAGGAAAATAGGGCCGGCAGACTGTTTTACCCGCACAAACCCGGTGAAATCTGCTCTCTTTCCCCCTCCCAGGCACACATTCTGGCAGTTCCGCCACGAGAACCCCAAGACGCGGGTTGGGGGCCCTCCCCCCGAGGGGCTGCCTGGCTTCAACAGCGGGGTGATGCTGCTGAACCTGGAGGCCATGCGCCAGTCCGCCCTCTACAGCCGCCTGCTGGAGCCGGCGCAGGTGCAGCGGCTGGCCGACAAGTACCGCTTCCGCGGCCACCTCGGGGACCAGGACTTCTTCACCATGATCGGCATGGAGCACCCCGAGCTCTTCCACGTGCTGGACTGCACCTGGAACCGGCAGCTTTGCACCTGGTGGAGGGACCACGGCTACAGTGACGTCTTTGAGGCTTACTTCCGGTGCGAGGGCCACGTCAAGATCTACCATGGGAACTGCAACACCCCCATCCCGGACGCCTAGGTGCATCCCCGTCTGCCGTGCCCTCGGGTCTCCGGGGGAGCCCAAGGGGCACCCCTGCTACCGGCCCCAGGCTGGCGTCCGAACCTCTGTGGGGATGTGCTTCCGGACGAGGTGCTGCCGCTGTCCCGCCCAGTGAGGACTGGCCTATGCGTTGCTGGTGCTCGGGGCCGTTTCTCTCCGGGGGGCCGGGCATCGTGGAGGGCCAACACATAGACATCTTCCAGGGGGCTCGGAAACAGGTGCGTAAAGAGGAGAAAGGAAAGACAATGGCCCTTCGTGCCCTCAGCCCCCAAACAATGGAAATCCTTTTAAGCACTGGCATTTCTTAGACCAAATATAAATTTATTTTAAATTGACAAGCTTCCCTTTTGCCAGAAAGAACAAACAGTACTGCTAGGGCTCCCAGGGAGCGCTGAACGAGCGAGCTGGGGTTTTCACAGCCGGCCCCAAGTTGAAGCATCCAGTGAATGCCCACCTTCCACACGCGCACCCTAGGAGGCTGTGTGCTTGTTCCCACCATGCCCACATTGCCCGGTCAGGGTGTGAAGGTCACCACCGGCTCGGGGAGGGTCTGCAGGGCCAGCCGCGGCCCACCTGAGAAACCCGGCCTCATTACTGTAGCTTCCCCAGCTTCTCGCTCCCAGCCGCATCCCAGAACCTCATTATCTCTCCTTCATCCCAGCCGGCTTCAGGTGACCATACTGTGCTAGGAAGTCAGATCCGCCATCAAAGAACAGAGCTCGGCCACCCCCAGGGACAGGTGATAGAGTCATCTGGATGGGGAAGATGCATTCCAAAGAGGAGCCCCTCAGTTTCTGCACATAACCGGGTGGCTCCGAAGGGGGGGTCCCTCGTAGACTGATAGGCATTCAGTCTCTGTTTAAAACCTCATCCTATGATTTATCTTATTGCATCATATTAGACCCTGTTCCTTCGAAGAAATTAGGTTCTTCTCTGAATGAGTTCCCTTGTAAGATGCAGACACGAAGCCCCTGATGGTGCATTTTGTATAGTTCAGCGGAGGTCCTCGGGGAAGAACTGTGGTTGAATTTTCATCTCCTTTGATTTCCATTTCATTCACTTTTTTATTTCTCTTCACCATGAGTGAGAATAGCTAATAAACAAGCTTTGAGAACACAATGATTAACGTTGTTTCTTCTCCGATCCTGGTTTACTGCTCCCTGGAGGTTCTGAATCAAGAGTGCAGTCAGGGGCGCCTGGGTGGCTCAGTTGGTTAAGCGACTGCCTTCGGCTCAGGTCATG
>NW_022589711.1:49644998-49646157 GCF_004348235.1 Phoca vitulina
CCCCTGACCAAACGGAGCACGTCTCTCTCCTGCCTGTGCTCCGGCAGAATTGGTCTGTTCTCCTAGGTGCTTGATTTCCTATTTATAGCTGCTAGTTGTTGAACACCTGCTGTGCGCCGAGCATCGTATTGGGGGTTTATGCACAACTGATGATGCTCACGAAAACCTCATGGAGGTGATTCCGATTTTCAAGTTTATTGTAAGAAAATAACTAGAGATGTGGATAGAGAGTCATTATCACACCAGTTGTTTTAAATAGAAAACAACTGAGATCAACTTAAAATGTTGACTAGGGGAGTGGATAAATTATGTTACATCCATATAATAAAATAGTTTAGGCATTAAAATCGTATTTTTCAAGAATATTTAATGCCTTGGGAAATGCTTACAATGTGCTGTTAAGTAAAGAAGGCAAAATATAACATTATATGTACAGTATGATCCCTACTTTATTTTAAAAATTATATATTTGTGTGTATGCATATATGTAAAAAGAGAGCCTGTTTCACTATATTTAATTAGTTCAAATCCTAAAAAAACATATGTTTCAAACACCACATTAAAAATTTTTTTTAATGTGAAAAAGTGGGTAAAATGCTAGAGAATTTTAGACTCGTAATAACAAAGGTATTTTTCCGACATTAATTTCAATAATTCAAGGGTTTCTGTAGCTACGAGAGTCCTTTGTTAGTGCAAAGAAAAAACAATGAACTTGTTGATCAAAATGGGCAAAAGCCAAACCAAAGCTCCTCCTTTACCATTGAGATCACCTCCTCAGGAGCTTCCCCCTCCTCTGTCACCAGTGGCCTTGGTGAACAGCAAGATAACACTCAACAGGAAATCCAGCCGGCCCAGCAAAGCCAATGGGTACAACTTCTGGACAGCTCTTAGACGGCTGGTTCCTCATTGGAATCCTGTTATAATCGATGCAGTGCAAACATGACTAATTGTGCTGTGTTTCCTTTGCCTGATGAAAACTTTCACTGCATTGCATAAGCCTATAGGAATGAGTGGAACAGAAGTCTGAAAAGAACATTTCTGGGTACTAGGAAGGATTAAGGTGCTTTCTATCTTCATCTGTATTTATTTCGATATTTCTGAATATTAATTACTTTTGTAATCATAAATGCTATAAAACTGTAGCCACTGCCATCCGCCT